>NW_027517343.1:4184000-4501833 GCF_048772815.1 Callospermophilus lateralis
CCACAGAAAATTCTTAAGTGACCTTCTCCAGAAGTCTTCACCATGACTGACTTTAGGACTTTCAGCAAAATAATCCCTATGAAAGAGTTCAATGTAGATAAACTTCCTCTTGTTGCCCTGTTCTAGTTGCCACTGGGTGGAAAAATCAGCACTCCTAAGCTAGACACCCCTTACTAGTTTTTCACAAAATATGTGAACAAGGCCTCTGGCCTTGAGCTGGAGCTTCACAGAGATTGCTACATTTCTAAGATAAAGAAGTAACCAACTGGGCTCCATTTTAACAGCTGGCAGGGAGAAAAAAAAAGAGAGGACAAAAGCTCTCCCCCTCCCAGGTGTCCTTAAAAAGTTAACTTGCCAAAATAGAAGAAATAAAACAGAAACAAAAAACTGCTTTTTGTGAACTTCTGCAGACTGTGATATTCTGAGCCCATTCCCTTACATGTTGGCTACAAAATTCTGAAACAACCTAAACTTGGGGTTCAGAGGATTAATTGATTACAATAGAAGCAATGCTCTCTACATCCTTTTGCAACCAAATAGGACTGCTTCCCTAGCTTCGGTGTTATCTTAGGTGCCTTTCCTTGTCTGTTCCTTCAACAGTATAATTCTATATACTTAAATATTGTTTATGTGTTCATAAAATGGTCAATAGATGTGATTAATTATGTAATGGTGCAGATGTTTCCCAGAGTGCTCTATTATGACACAGGTTCATTTAAAGTTCAAATAGGGGGGGCATAAAACCCGGTTCCGCTGGGAACCTGTATCCCTCACTTTAGCCATCCTATTTGGAATAAGAGTTGCTGCAGGTGTGGGCACAGGAACCACTGACCTAGTCCATGGGACACAACAAATGACTCAATGAGAAGCAGCAATAGACCAAAGCTTAAAGATATTAAAAACCTCAATCCCAGCTTTACAGGAATCTTTAACCTCTCTCTCCGAAGTAGTTTCACAGAATTGGCGACGGTTGGACCTCCTCTTCATGAGAGAGGGGGCCTTTGTGCTGCAATGAGGGAAGAATTTTTTTTTTTATGCTGACAATACTGGAGTTGTAAAAGAATCTATGAGTAAATTAAGAAAACGCCTTGAAGAGCGTCAACGAGAGACAGAGGCCCAAAAAGCGTGGTTTGAGTCTTGGTTCACACAATCCCTTGGGTTAACTACGCTTTTATCTGCCTTGGCCAGTCCATTAATAATCCTCATATTATTGCTAACTGTAGGGCCCTGTTTGCTCAACCGTGTAGTTTCCTTTCTCCAAGCTCAAATTGGACAAGTTAAACTTATGGTAATCAGACAACAATATAACTCACTAGCAGACATAAAATGTGACACCCCCCAATGATCACTTTTTTGATTAAAAGTAACCAGAACAAGAAGTGGGAAATGAAAGGTTTATTAAATAGGTACTTGTCACTTCCTGTTTTTCTGTATGCTTAACAAAACACTGTTGAAATCTTGAGAACTGTTTGCTAATCTTGTTCCCAGAATGTGTTGTCCCCAACTGCCAAACTGCAGAATGTACTCCCTCACACATTTGCAAGCAAACCGCCCACTCACCCTGACCCATCAATAAACTTCACACCCTGCCTTCTCCAAAGAAAGTACATAAGCTCTGCTTAAGCTATTCTCAGGGCTCTCTGCTAAATTCAAGTGAGCTCTGAGCTGCAGCATGCTGGACCCCCAATACACACTTTGCTGTTGCATGAGACAGTCTCTTGGTGGTCTCTTCCTAAAATGCTCACTCTACCATTCCATTGGTACAATCATTAGTGTGAACTTTGCTTTTTGTGTCCAGAATATTACTGTGATAAAATGTATATGTAGGTCAGGTGACATGAGTATTTCTTCCACCGTTTCTGGGAGGAATATTTTCAAGACCTAATAATTAGTATTGGGGTTATAAAGACGTGTACCCTGTGTCTATGGATATAGAGATAATGCATGAATAGACAATACTGTGTTTAAATAATATAACAGGTTCCACTTTAAATAATGTATTGAATTGATATCTGAAAATATATAAGAAATCATTTATTGATATACAATCATTCATTCCAACCAGTTATACATCTAATGGTAATATTATGGTTATGGTTCATTATCTAGGGTGTGTGAGATTTCCTTCAAAAGTAATTATGAAAATCAAAAATAATGTGTTTGGAAAGAATTCTCATGAAAAGACCAGTCAAGAAACATGGAGAAATATATGTGTTCTGAAGTAGAAAGTGATTGAAAGTGAAACAAATGCCAATAAAATTGCAAACTTATGGATGAAATATATATCCAATGATGTGCATGAACTAAAGAAATAGTAATGTACAAGTGTTGAAAAAAATGAACTTCAAAATACACATTATGTCCCATAGGAGTCTACTTGCATTGATGTTAAACTGAGTCAGTTACTGTAGAAATATTAGGATTTGTATACACCATTCACTTAAGTTAGTTTTCAGTGTTGGAAACAAATAGGTATTCCAGGTGGATGAATATTTCTGAAAATAATCTTGTGAAAAGATTATTATAAATCCACATACATGAATATGAATGAATTTAGGAAATGTATAATAAGACACATATATTTCATATTTTGAAAAATCTGGAGAGTATATATATATATATATATATATATATATATATATATATATATATATATAAACACACACAGATATTAAAAATTAGCACTATATGCCAATTGAAATTCACCATGAAATATATATTATCCGCAGATCAAAAATATTCATTTTACTGAACATGGATTTATATATAATGTTGTTCAGCTAGGAAGCTCACCCATAGGGTGAATGTTCAGTTCCAACAGCGTTTAGGAGGAGTGATCTCTTCTCACAATTTGTATCTGCCTATTCAGGTACCACACAATAGTGTACATGTGGTACCAGGTAGGATTATACATGTGCTTATAAAAATACATGTGCTGAATACGCTACAGCGAAAGGGAGACAGGAATTCATATATTTGTTAACTTTAAAAACACATTGAGAACTATTTCAACAAAAAAATGAGTAGATTTATAACTCCTACTCTCTATAATGCAAAAGGCAAGTCCAACTATACACTGTGCCTTTTCTGTACTGCTTGTATTTCAATTCTGTTTGGGTTATTTTTCTCCATCATATTAGGATTAGTAGACAGAGTTTAGTAGGGTATGGGGTAGTGTCAGTGTTTCAGTATTTCAAATGAAAAATTGGAAAATGAATCCAATGTGTATGCAAATATGTGCTACACAAAAATCCACCCACTCTCATCCAGAACAATTACTTGACATTAACTTCGCCCCAATTAAGACACAATTAGAGGAGAAGAGTTATAAAATTTGTGAATACATATCTGGAATGGAAATTGCTCAGGAGTTCACAACTTTGGAGGTGCAAGAGGAGTTTCCAAAAGTAAGGGACAGGATAAAACTCCACAATAATGGAGCTCTGTTGGCCTAAAGACTTCTTGAGAAACTTCCTCTGAGGTTGGGCACTTGAAATATATGTTGTTGTCAGGAGCTTTATCTTCCTTTGTAGTGAGACCATCAAAGCTGGGTCTGCATATATGTGACCTGGAGGACATGGTCTCTTATATTCCAATGAACATTAGGCAGCAGTGCTGAATTCTCTCTTTATAGATATCTGTGGCCACTGGGAGCTAAGTGTCTCTCCGTGTGGACTGTGAAGCTATTTGGTCATCCTCCACTTTTTGTGGTGTTTCTTGCTGCTGCATTGGGAGTTTGGAATTTGCTTCTCAAAAAACAAAAAGTTCAACTGGGACACAGTGCTGGAGGGAGTTCTGTCATGTGTCGTGTGTCAGGGTCTGCAGGAGAATGCACCAAATAGGCTTCTATCACACATAGGTTGCCCCCTTGACCATAGCAACCTGATTCTGAACATTGCCCTGAAATTTCTCCATATAACAAGATGCCTTTACATACAAGGTTCTGCTGGCTGCACCATGTCAGTCGCAACCCATTTGGAAGTAAATGGCAGATCCACATGGCCCCACCACAGATGTTTTATCACACACATGCACAACACTGTTCTATGACCACTAATCAGGAAGCTCCAACGTACTGACATCTCTGTTCTACACCATTATCATGAAACCCAGTCAATCAAGGCACTATCTTGTACACTCGAATTAGCAACAGGACATCGAAGGTTCTCCAGTGCCACCTGGTCAAGGGAATTTCAAGAATGTCATGGTATTTATGTAGCCATTTTTCAAGGATGAAGTTGGAGGCACTGTGGGTTTCCATTCATTCAGGAACCATTAAAGGTTGAGGAAGATCATTTCAATTAAAGCTCTGGAGAAATTTCACAGGCAAGGCTTCCCAAAGACTGGGCAAAAGCTTACATGAAGCCAGGCACATAGAGGTCTACAATGTGAGGTCCATGTGTGTTTTGACTCTCAACTATGGATTCCAAGGCTTTCAGAATAAAATCATATGGTATCATGGCTGAGATTCCCTGTGCTCTGTGGAAAGCCGCCCTTGGTCTAGATCTCAGTTTCCAAGGGCGACTCTCATGCATGGCCTCCAAAAATGCCAACACAAATCATGGCAATTCTTCTCTGAGGTCAGTTCCACAACGCAGTCTCAAAGGGGAATCACATCAGAGTTTAAACCCCGATGGACCCAGTCATCTTTTCCAACCACCACACTAATGACCACAATTAAAACCAAAACACTTCCACATAGCCCTCATATTCTTCCATATAGATACTAATCATAACCTCTGCCTGGAGGTTTCCATGAGGGGCACATCCAAAGACAGTGTCCAAAATACGTTCTCTTGCCCCTCATTTGCCTAAAGTCATTGTGGCCAGGACACCTTTCCTGTGAACCAGGAGTGATCAAATAGGCCTGCTCTTAATACTGCTCTGATTCTCCAATTTGAGGCCTACTGACAGTCAGGTATAGATTCTTTATGTGATTTGGAGTCATGAGGAAACCCAAGCACCTCTGCAGGGCTTTGAAGTACTAATTTTACCCAAAGGATTCCTATTCTCACTTGATGGATGTCAGGAAACTAATAGAGAAAGGCAAGAAGCTTCATCCACTATAACTGATCTTTTTGCCATTTTGGTTTTGGATGCACACATGGCATCTTTTTTAGATCCATCTGGTTTTGAGAATCTAAGCCACAACCTGACACAGGGCCAAGATACTGATTCAGACACATCCATTTCCAAAGCAATTAAGGAAAGAGCCACAGGTGATGCCCATTCATTTCCATTTGAAAACTATTTTCTTCAGGCTTCACAAAGTGTGACCTGAGGCAAAGACCTTTCTGACATTCAGGGCAACAGAAAAATAGGTAAGTAAAAGGCCCAAAGCAGGGTTTCTCCACTGAGACTTTTCTATTCACACTGATATTTGAGTTTTCTGAGATGATCACATTTCCTTCAGCTATTCAGTACATGGCCATTTCACAGAGCTTGGAGGTGGTACATATCTTGGACACAAAACCATGAGCCTATTCTGGAGAGTTGAGGGAATTCAGGAAGAAAACTGAAACTTAGGAATATAATAGGTGTTGCACATCAATAAGGCTGCCCACTCTCTATTCATACATTGGGCAGGATGAATGCTGGGAGCTTTCTACTAGACACAACACATCCATTGATGCATTCTCTTTTCTATTGTCTACAACCACTGACACAGTAAGATACACAGACATAGAAACACTCGCCTTGCCAAACGACATACAAGAAACAGTCTACCCCAAAACAAACAAACCGACTTTCCTACCTATTCTCAGAACATGAGACAAAACCACATACTCACACCCACACTCAAAAAGGCACCTCCTTCCCCCAAGTAGGTCTCTGACTATATGGAGTGTTCTCTGACTGGTGAGCCATACTTCGTTCCCCCGAAATGGCCTGTACGGTCTCAGATCTTGTCTCCTTTTTCAACTCAGTGAAGTTGCCAGCAGCCAGTGGTGAGCAACTACCTACTTTCCCAGGAAAGGACCCTCTTCATAGCTATTCTGTCATTTGACCATCCTCACATCAGTAGGTACCAAGAAAGACTGACTATGTCCATGGTAAATACAAACAATTGAGCCCACTGGGACGGGGACTGGGACTGGCTCTGGGTGCCTGGCTTCCTGGATACCAAGTTCAGAGAGTTCCATCAACAAGGAAGTTAAGTAGGTCAATTCTTTCAGGAACTGAGTGAGTTCACTGCCGTGACAACCACTTTGTCCTAACAATTGCTTCAGTTGCTTCCAAGTGTCCCATGAGATGGAGGCTGCCCCTACATCCTGTGACACTTTCACAAGTTAGAATGGTATGTAAACCATAGGCACCCAGGAACAGCTCTCCACACAGGCCTGGTTTGGTCCATCTTCTCTACATTAAGAAGAGAGAGGCTGATTCAGACACATCCCTTCATTCTGACCAGGGTTTTTGCATTGGAAGATGACTTTTGCTCTCTTAGTTCCTCAATAGCTGCCTACATCTTATCCAGGGATCATTTCTGCATGGACATTTTAGGTTCTCAGCAGGTGGAAGATCCCCTACATTCCTGTATTGTAAGACGAACTCTGTACCTGCTCTTCTGTAAAGTGAGATTGAGAAAAGAGTGTATGGTTACGGTTAGTAACAGGTTCTATTTGGGTTCGGAATCATTGTGCAAGATAATTAATGGTATTGGGAAAATGCAATATTTTCAAGAATATAAGGCGAAATATAAGTTTGAAAACAGAAATCCAGGTAAGGTTTGAAGCCCAGAAAGGCATTAGGCCTTTGAGTGGGATACTTAGCTTTGAATTATATTCTGCACAGATGTCTCAGATGAATCGATATACAATTGCCTTGTACCTTGGATGATTGAATGTCAAAGAGAACATCCAGTCAAAAAGTGATAGTCGGTACGATTAAGACGAAAGTCGGTAGGTTTAGAAAGAAGAGTGAGTATAAGAGTGGGACCAAAAGTTCTTTAGCAATAAGCTTTAGGGTAGACAGTGAATGTAAATGTCAGCACATGTGAAGAGTCAGTCACAATAATGAACTGGGATAATATGTAGGGAAGCAGAAATCAATAGAGACATTAGGAAATCAGGCAAAGTATAAATTGTGTGGTAGGATTAGACATTTTCAACAGGATTGAGGTTGAATATATAATCTTAGGAAGAAACAAATATGTATTCACCAATAGTATTGACATTAGAGAGCATTAGGCAACCTGGACATGGATGTTTTTAGTAACGCATGCTCACTTTCACTTAGGCTTTGGTACAATCATAAGTGTGACATTTTCATAATGTGTCCAGAATATTACTGTGATAAAATGTATATGTAGATCAGGTGACATGAGTATTTCTGCCAACATTTCTGGGAGCTACATTTTGAAGATGAATAAATTAGTATTGGGGATACAAATAGATGTACCCTGTGTCTATAAATATAGAAATAATGCATGAATAGACCATACTGTGAATAAATAATAAAAGTGGTTCAAACTTTAAATAATGGATTGAATTGATATCAGAAAATATACAGGGAATCTTATATTGATATACAATCATTCATTCCAATCAGTTACACATATAATGGTAAAATTAGGGTTATGGTATATCATGAAGAATGTGTGAGTTTTGCTTCAAAATGATTATGAAAACCAAAATGAATGTGTTTGGAAATAAGTGTCATGAAAAGACCATTCAGGAAACTAGGAGTAATACATGTGTTCTGAAGCAGGAAATGATTGGAAATGAATCAAATGCGTATAAATTTGTGAACTTGTGGATGAAATATATATCCTATGATGTGAATAAACTGAAGAAATTGTAATGTACCAGTGTTGAACAAAATGAACTTCAAAATACACATCATGTCTGATAGATTTCTACTTGCATTGATGTTAAACTGTGTCAGTCACTGTAGAAATATTAGGATTGTATGCACCATTCACTTAAGTTAGTGTTCAGTACTAGAAAACAAATATGTATTTCAGGTGGATGAATATTTCTGAGAATAATCTTGTGAAAAGTTGATTATAAATCCACATACATGAACATAAATGAATTTAGGGAGTGTATATAAGACACATATATTTCATATTTTGAAAAATCTGAAGAGTGTATATATATACAAAACACACACACAGACAATAAAAAGTAGCAATATATATGCCAAACAAAATTCATCATGAAATATATATCATCCATAGATGCAAAAATATTTATGTTACTGATCATGGATTTATGTAAAATGTTGTTCTACTAGGAAGCTCACCCATAGATTGAATTTTGAGTTCCAACAGCGTTTATGGGGAGTGATCTCTTCTCACAATTTGTATCTGCCAAGTCAGCCTCCTCACAAGAATGTACGTGTGATTCCAAGTAGGATTCTATATGTGCAGATAAAAATACATGTGTTGAATAGGCTACAGAGAAATGGAGACAGGAATTCACATATTTGTTAACTTTAAAAACACATGGAGAACGATTTCAATTAAAAATTAACTAGATTTATAACACCTACCCTATATCATGCAAAAGGCAAGTCCAAATATACACCATGCCTCCTCTGAACTGCTTGTATTTCTATTCTGTTTGGGTTATTTTTCTCCATCATATTAGGATTAGTAGTCAGAGTGTAGTAGGGTATGGGTTAGTGTCAGTTGTCCCGGCCGGCCGCACACATCAATGTGGGCAAGGAACCTAGTTGGGGAGGAATGAAGGGACAAGAGACACGAGAGATTACAGCAAGACTGGAGTTCTGATCATGCTGCAAACTTTTATTGTTCTCACATGGGAATTTATATGTTGTGGATGGGAAAGCTCTCTTATCGGCAGTTGCTGGATGTCTTCAAAAAGTTTGATAACCTCAGGATGTTGCAGGAAGACAGATGGCCGCAGGATGTCTCAGGGAGATAGATGGCTGCGGGATGTCTCCCAGGCAGGATATCTCCCAGGGGGCTGTTTCTTTTCAGTGTCAGGCTATTCTTTGAAGGAGAACTTCCTTCTAGCCCCTGACCTCTCTTTCTTATATAAAATATTTGACCATACCTTACCGGCCAATGTTTTAGGGGGTGATAGAGGCTCTGTTTCTCTAGCAGGCCTTAGAATATCTCCTGATTCGAGAGAGCATGTTTACTAGGAGATTTCGTGGTGGCCTTGGCATGTTTTGGGAGGAGACGGCTTTGAGGGGGAAGCAGGCCGACCACCATGCACCAGAGCGTGTCACTAAGAGGTCTTCTGTTTTGGGATCCGTGGATACATCCTCCTGCAGTCCATCCTGCACCCTCCGTTATTATGGCCTAACGTCCTCACTCCATGGGTGCATCCTCCCCCAAGTGGAGGGGCCCATGGAGGACGAACCCTTATGGCAATGGCAGAAGATGGTTGGTCAGAGCTGTTACTTATAGTTTAATGTAAGAAAGAGAGATCTGTGGGGATGTAAACTTAAGAAATAAGCCTGTGAGAAGGGTAGAACATCCTTTTAAATGTTGGCAGCATGGTCTTCCATCTCCAGGCGATGATAGTGGACCTGTATGGGCTTAGAGGCCAAAATATTAATCTGTTCTATAATAAATTGTACAAGCCTGTTTATAATGCAGGGTCCTATGGACACCATTAAAAGTAAACCCAACAAAGGGCCTAATAGGGGAAGAAGGTAGGGTAGAAATCCATTAAACCCAGTCCAGAGGGGATTTTTAAAAAGTTCCCTTCATCTCTTTTCTAGATCTTCTAGAAGCTGCTTAATTTTAGTGCATACTATGGCTGATTTATTGGCATTAAAGCAGCATCGTTCCCCTAAGGCCAAGCAAATACCTCCCTGGTTAGCTGTCAGTAAATCTAAGCCTTCTCTATTTTGAAGGAACACTTCTGCCAGGGAGTCTACTGCAAATCTTTAATGGTTCCTGATATAGTTTGTACATCATTTATAAGTTGTTGAGACAGGCGACGCTAAGAGTGTATAGCCATGCCTAAGCCAGCTGTACCTGTGGCCACAGTAGCTGTTATTCCAAGGCTGGCAACGAGTGGTAAGGCCTGTATTGCCCGCCTGTGTCTTTTGACTGAGGTGTCTAGACTAGGAATGCATAGAGTTTCGTCTCCTGGGACAATAGTTATATCAGGGAGTAATAAGGCAAGAACACAGCCAACGGTCCAATTCGATGGAAGCCTCGGGAAGGCCGAGTTTCCTCCACACATAAAAACTGTGCCATTGGAGGGACAAAGAGATGGGGTGGATGAGGAATAGTTTTGTACTGTTGATCAATTTCCAAAGGAAGTAACTCCAACATCAATATCATAGGTATTATTTTGCATCGTGCCTAAAAGACATATTGTAAAAGTGCCTATAGACTGTACTTTTAAATGAAATCTGGGTTGGCATGTATTATCATCGTCTATGATAGAATTAATAGGAACTGCCATAGGCATGATTGCCCCTGTTGTCATGGAGAGCCAGCAATCACCAGCAAAGTTGGGGTTGGAATTATTAAGCAAGGAGAAGGTAGTTTCCAAAATATCTAATGTATTTTTATCTAAACCTGGGAGCTGGCATTTTGGCTATATTAAGGGATGATATGTGAGCTCAGGGATTTGGGGTTTCAAAAGTTTGATTATCTGAGGATGCTTGACAGCATAAGGGAATTCTCCACCATCAGTGACCCCTGTAGGTGCCTTAATGGGGCAGCAGGAGGGTTTACCAACAGGGCCTTGGCACCCAGCTGACTGTAGCTTGGTGTATTTGCCTTCTCCTCCCCGGTCAAAAAGAACGGGGGTATAATGAATAGTGGTCCCTCCTGCTGCATGAGTTTTAGTTAGGGAGGCTTCAAAAAATTGTTCTCCCTGCTTGTTAACACAAATTGAGGCCGACGCATAACAAGTGGCATGCATCGCTTGGGTATGCGTTCAAGTTGCAGAACAATTTTGGAGAGCTTTACTTGTACTAGGGGGAATAATCTTTGGCTTGTTAACACATACCAATTTAGGCTGATGAACTCCTCTGAGTTTATGGTCAACCTCGGCCCGGAGGTAAGCCACCTTAGTCACGCAGTCAGCAGTTTGGGTCAAACTAGTGGGAGCCTGAGTCCAAGATCCTCCCTTGCGTTCACAGGGAGGGCCAAAAAGGTACTCCATGATGTTGGAAGGTGGAGGGCCAAAGCCTCCGTGTACAATCCTGTTCAGCATAAGTGCCTTAAGTAGGATCCTCACACAGATTGTTGGCTGCATCTGAAAAAGAGGAAAATTTGTCCTCAGGGGGAGGGCCTCCATCCCCGTGTTGAGGTAAGCCATTAACCTGTTTAACCAGGCGTTCTGGTAACCATCTTGGGGCTGCTTGCTCTTCGTCCAAAACACAAGCTGAGCCTCGTCCACAGATGAGGACAGGACCTGGGCGTTTCCATTTATTTTTTAGGGGATTGTGCCACATAACAGGTGGGCGAACAGAATTGGACGAGGATTGCCTGTGTCAGTCTGCAGCCGAATGGCCTTCATTGTCTAGGGAAAGAAAAATAAGGGCAAATAATGCATGATTAAGGCGATGCCTGTGAGTGGTAAATACAAGTGCAGAAGCATTAATGCGGGTTAGCCAAGTCTTTAGGTAAGGTGGGCACGTTCCACAATGCCTGAGGCTTGTATGGAATTCCAGTAGTATGCCAAATTTGCGAGGTAGCACAAAACTGTTTAAACTTGGCACTGGTATATGCAGGACAATTATCTTTTTTTAATATGTATTGGTTTACCCATTACAGAAAACGCTGAAACAAGATGAGAAAGGACATCTTTGATAGCCTCTCCAGAATGTGGTGATGCGAAAATAAGGCCACTGAAGGTATCTACAGAAACGTGTACATATTTGGTTTTTCCAAATTCAGAAAAATGAGTAACATCCATTTGCCAAAACTGATTGGACATTAATCTTCGGGGGTTAACTCCCAAGTGTTGAATGGGGAGGGAGACAGGGCAACCAGGGCATGCTTTTACTATTTCTCGTGTCTGTTGCCTGGTAATTTTACATAGTTATCGAAGGTTCTGGGAATTTAGATGGTGAAGATTGTGTAACTCCGTGGCCTTTTGAGTGCAGCCAACAAAAATTGGAAAGATGAAACGAGTTGCTGCATCAGCTTTGGCATTACCTTGTGTTAGAGGGCTGGGAAGATCAGAGTGTGCCCTGCTGTGTCCTAAGAAAAATGGGTGTTGTCTGGCCTGAATTAGCTGCTGAAGCTGGTGAAACCGATGGGCGACATTGGAAGAAGCCTTAATGGTCGGTGAAATCTCAAGCAGGCGCACAGAATGAGCAATGTAGGCACTGTATGTATAAATATTAACAGGATTATCAAAAAATGTTTTAAAAACTTGTGTTATTGCAAACAATTCCACAAACTGTGCTGAATGATAGACAGTATAAAAGGTGTTAGGCTGGTTATTGACAACAAAGACTGCTCTGCCATTACTGGAACTGTCTGTAAAGACAGTAAGGGCTTGAGGAATGGGAGCCTTTTGAGTAATTTTGGCAAAAATAAATGGATGTAACTGGACAAAATGTAAAAGGGGGTCATTGGGTAGGTGGTTATCAATTGTTCCCAAAAAGCCTGATAAGGCAATACGCCATTCATCCTCCGTCTGTAGTAAAAATTGGATTTGGTCTTTAGTATATGAAATTAAAATATTATCATGGTCTTTGCCAAAATGTTGTCCAGATAGCAAACGACTTTTAAAAATAATAGAAGCTACCTGAGCAAGAAAAACAGTAATAACCTTGGAGAATGTGTTGGGTAAATGGACCCAAAGCAAAGGCAGCCTTTATTTCTAAAATGTGTATTTCGTTGCCAAAATATTCCTGTGGGTGTATGAGGAGTGTGTAAAATAACCAGAACCAGAGGAAGGTTATAAGAATGTTCTGTAAAAAACTGTTTGGCAATGGCTTCTGTGACTTGGTTTAATGCCTGTCATGCCTTGGGAGTAAGTTTTTGAGGGGAGGAGGGGTGGGAATCACCTCTCAAAATATCATTAAGGGACAAAAGTACACAAGGTGGTAATTTTAAATATGTTTTTAGCCATTGAATATTCCCCAGGAATTTTTGAAAATCATTAAGGTTTTGAAGATGGTCCACCCATAGTGGTATCTTAGGAATTTGGATCTGATTATCTTGAAGTTTAAGGCCCAAATAGGTATAACAGTCCTGTGTTTTAACCTTATTAGGAGCTATCTGTTGTCCCAAGGAAGTGAGGATTTTGTAAATGTCCAAGTAACAATTATTAAGGTCATGGTTATTAGGTGCAGCAATTAACAAATCATCCATATAATGTAAAATATAAATTTGTGGCCATAGCTCTCTCACAGGGTCTACTGCTTGAGCAACGTATTTTTGGCAAAGACTAGGGCGGTTGGCCATACCTTGGGGAAGAACCTTCCATTGAAATCTCTGCATAGAGCCCTGAAAATTAATGCGAGGGAGACTAAAGGCAAAATAGTGTCTATCCGCAGGATGTAAAGGAATGGTAAAAAAACAATCTTTTAACTCAATAATCATTTTACAATAGTTTTTGGGAATAGCCACTGGTGTGGGAATGCCTGGCTGTAGTGCTCTTATTGGGCACATAGCTTTATTAATGGCACACAAATATTGTAAAAGGCACCACTTGCCTGATTTTTACTTGATAACAAAAATTGGAGTATTCGATGTTGAGGTTGAGGGCTCTACATGGCCGGCTGCCAGCTGTTCCTGCACTAACATGGAGGCAGCCTCCATATTTTCTTGGGTAAGTGGCCATTGATGCACCCACACAAGAGTCTGAGTTTCCCAAATAATTTTATCTCCATGGGGTACAGGAGAGTCAGAGACCGACACTAAAAATCCGAATACCCAAGTCCATATGTATTTGTTTTTTGTATGGGTTTTATTGGCTCAACCAGTCCTTGTCTCAGTCTCCCAAGGCCTGTACCAGGGACAAAATTTATATGAAGCATTTGATGAGTTACCATGGAATTGGGACTGGCATGAATAACTTCCATTTGACTCAAAATATCTCGGGCCCATAGGTTAACAGGGAGGTCAGGAACAACGAAAAGAGTGACAATTCCCTTATTACCCTCTTTATAAGTCCAGCTAAGAGCCGTAGAGCTGACCAGAGGATTTTTTGACTGTCCTATCCCTTTAAGGTCAGTCAAGGATGAGGTGAGGGTCCAAGCTGATGGCCAATATTTTTGAGAAATAATTGTGTCATCAGCTCCAGTATCTAGAATTCCTTGGAATTCCTTTCCTTCAATAAGTAAGGAAATTGTGGGTCTTTTGTGAGAAACGGGTTGAACCAAATTTACATCAGAGCAGCCCAAGGAGGCAGTCCCCTGCGGTAGGTTTGGGCGGTGGAAGTGCCTCCTGGATTCAAGGGAAGGAGTATTAATTGTGCAAGACTTGTTCGTGCTGGGATGGCCACAACTCCATTAATAGCTGTGGCCAGTATTTTTTTCTCCAGTGAAATCATTATTATTAATGCCATGGAAGACCTGAACACCATGTAAGTTAGTAGAGGCTCTCCCAAAAATAAGGGCACACATATGAGATTGAGGGGGACCCATAATTCCAGTGGGTATTATCTGGGGTCCTTGCATTGAGTCCAATATAGTATTGGTGGTGGCACAGAGGTCCAATCCTGCGCTGCCTGGAGTGGCTAGTTGGAGGGAGGCAATTGTGGAGAAGAATTTTGAGGTAGGTTGGGAGTTTGGGAGGGAACAAATCTTATTGCCCCTGGGTTTGTCCTGGGGGTTGTCGTGGCCCGGGGCTGGCCCCGCAGGGAGTTTCCCAAGAAGCAGGAAAAAATAGGCTGTCTGAGGGCATTTGTCTTAGATCTACACTCACTGGCCCAGTGATGACCTTTACCACATCTAGGGCAAAGGATAGCTTGGGGCGGTATAGCCCCAGTTGAAGGAGACGCTATTCCTAGGCTTTTTTTGCCTGTCGGACACTTGCGTGCAAAATGGCCAGGTTGTTTACAAGTAAAGCAAGTACGTGAGCCAGGATTGTGAAAGGTCTTGGTAAAGGTGGCACCTAGGGCAAGACCCATGGCATGGGCTGCACCTACCCCTGCATAGAGTCTAATAAAGTCAGAAAGTTTCCCTTTATCCTTATGTGGTTGAAGAACATCCTGACATGCCGGGTTGGCGTTTTCAAAGGCAAGATGTTTTACAAAAGCGCTTTTGCTTTCGCTTGGTCCAAGCAAGCATTCCACAGCTAGGTTAAGCCGGGGAACAAAGTCGCTATAAGGCTCGTCGGGCCCTTGTAAAATTTTTGCCAGGGAAGTGGTAGCTGAGGCTTTTGAGGGAGGTGTCTCCAAGCATGTAAGCCAGCCATCTGAATCTGCATCAAAAGTCCAGCAGGGAAATGTGCCTGTTTAGTTTTATTGTCAAAAGGCTCATTGCCCACTAGCTTAACATAAGTCCTGGATTTAGAGAAGGCCTTAGTTAAAATTTTTTGAGCAGTTTCCCTACAGTGCTCTTTGAAACCTGCATTCCATAACAGGAAGTCTCTGGCACTGAGTGTAGCTTGGTCTAAAAATTTCCAATCATTGGGAGTAAGTCATTGTGTGCTGTGGCTTTCTAATAAAGCCAACGTGTAGGGTGCAATGGGGCCATAGTGAGCACAAGCCTTTTTAAGTTTTTCAGGAAAATGCAGGCTTAATATTTTGTAGACTCTGGGTTCCTGCCTGCCTAGGGCTGAACTCCTCATCCTCTGAGTCCTGATCTCCTTAATCCATTTCCCCGCTTCCTCCTCTTTATCCTCGTCTAATTCTTTGACCTCAGCCTGGGCAGGCTTATCTATTAGACTGGTGGTGACTGGGAAGGCGAGCACAGGTCAATGGAGTGGCTTCACCTTTGTATTAGACCACTGTAGGCCAGTTGCTTTGACTCCATACCTAAGGCTAATGAACAGAGCTCAGAGTGAAGGGATCTTAATTCTTTTAAAGGTTGGATCTGTTCCTGTGTATGTTGAAAGGATGCTCACAAAGGAGCCAGTTTAGGCAAGGGAAGTTGGGAGAAAATATCGGGGGGGGGGGCATTTGTTCCCTGAAGGGCCAGAGCACAAAAGGCAGGAGGGATATAGCAGGGAGGTGGATGTGTAAGTCCTATAGGCTGTGGCAGGGTCTTGAGAGGTGGAGGGTCTTCTGAATGGTAGCGAGCTGCTTCCTTCTCCAAGGTAGCCTCCTCTACAGGGGTCAATGAGTCTCCGGTATTTAAAACTGGATAAAGGCAGTTGGTAATCATTGGAGCCTTATTCATTAGGGTGGTATTTTGAGGGGGACCAGGAAGGTTCCCACGGTCCTGGGGAGCCTGAGAAGGGTCTATGTCTATACTAACTGATGGGCATGCCGAGGGGATATGAGAAGTATTTGCATAGTCTCTTTCCCAACCTTGACAACTTTTAAGGTACCATTGTCAAAGGGTGAACTTTTAAGAATTCTATTAATTAAGTTCCAGTAAGAAAAGGTGGGAACAGGCACTTTTTCTGGGCCAAAGGATTCATAATAATCTTTTAAACAGTCTCCTACTCTAAGCCATCTTTTACCATCAATGGTCCTTTCAAGAGGAAACCATGGACACTGCTCTCTTATGTGTGAAAAGAAAAAAAAATTAAGTCTTTTTTCTTAATACGCGCCCCCATGTCTGGAAGGACTCCTTGTAGCCTGACAAAAACAAATCATGTGACTAAACTGCTTGCCCCATGGTGGGTCAATCACTGTGTGTCATCCCACCCTCCTCCTGGATCTGTCTCTCGGTGGTGTCTTCTGCGGTTATTGCAAGCTCCGCTTGACCAAATCTTCCAGGAGGACGGGGTCCCCCTCAATCAAAAGCTCGAGCCCCAGTCAGTGGGCGCCAGATGTCCAGGCCGGCAGGACACATCAACGTGGGCAGCGAACTTAGATAGGGAGGAATGAAGGGACAAGAGACACGAGAGATGACAGCAAGACAGGAGTTCTGATCAAGCTGCAAACTTTTATTGTTCACACAGGGGTATTTGTATGCTGGATGTGGGAAATCTCTCTTATCGGCACTTCCTAGATGTCTTCACAAGGTGAGATAACCTCAGGAAGTTTCAGAAAGACACATGGGCACAGGATGTCTCAGGGAGACAGATGGCTACAGGATGTCTCCTCGTGGCTGTTTCTTGTAAGTGTCAGGCTATTCTTTGAAGGAGAATTCCTTCTACCTCTGACAGTCAGGGATTCAGTATTTTGAATAGAAAATTGGAAAATAAATCCAATGTGTATGCAAATATATGCTACCCAAAAGTCTTCCCACTCTCATTCAGAACAATGCCTTGACATTACCTTCACCCCAAGTAAGACACAATAAGAGGAGAAGAGTTAGAAAATCTGTGAATACACATCTGGAATGGAAAATGCTCAGTAGTTAACAACCTTGGAGGTGGTAGAGGTGTTTCGAAAAGTAAGGTACATGGTAAAAACTCCACAAACATGAAGCTCTCTTGGCCTAAAGACTTCTTGAGAAACTGCCTCTGAGGTTGGGCACTTGAAATATATGCTGTTGTCAGGAGTTTTAACTTCCTTTGTAGTGAGACCATCAAATCTGGGTCTGCTTCTGTGTAACCTGGAGCACATGGTTTCTTTTTTTCCAATAAACATGAGGCAGCAGGGCTGAATTCTCTCTTTGTAGGTAATTTGTTGCCTTTTGGGGGCAAAATGTCTCCCAGTGTGGACTTTGAAGCCATTTGGTCTTCCTCTACTTTTCATGGTGTTTCTTGCAGCTACACTGGGAGTTTGGTATTTGCTTCATGAAATACGAGAAGGTCAACTAGGACAGAGTGCTGGAGGGAGTTCTGTCACGTGTGTTGGTTAAGGGTCTGCAGGAGAGTGCACCAACCAGGCTTCTATCCCACATAGCTTGCCCCCTTGACAATAGAAATCTGATTCTAAACATTGCCCTGAAACCTCTCCGTATAACAAGATGCCTTTACATACAAGGGTATGGGGGCTGCACCATGTCAGTCACAAACCATTTGGAAGCCAATGGCAGATCCACATGACCCCATCACAGATGTTTTAACAAACACCTACACTCCACTGCTCTAGGCCGAATACTCATCGGGCTCCAAATTACTGGCATCTCTGTTCTACACGATTTTCATGAAACCCAGTCAATCAAGGCACTGTCTGGTACACTCATGATCATCTATAAGACATCCAAAGGTTCTCCACTGACACCTGTTCATGAGAATTTCAAAAATTTAATGGTATTTATCTAGCCTTTTTTCAAGGATGAAGTTTGAGGCACTGTGGGGTTTAATTCATTCAGGAACCATTAAATGGAGAGGAATCTCATTTCAATGAAATCTCTGGAGAATTCTAACAGGCAATGCTTCCCAACGACAGGCTAAAAGGTCACATTAAGCCAGGCGTTTGAGGTCTACAATGTGTGATCCTTTTGTGTTTTGACTTGCAACTATGGCTGCCAATTCTTTAAGAATTAAATCATGTGATATCTTTCCTGAGATTCCCAGTGCTCTGTGGAAAGCCACCCTGGGCCTTGATCTCAGTTTCCAAGGGCGACTCTCATGTGTGGCCTCCTAAAATCCCATCACAATACATGGCAATACTTCTTTGAGGTCAGTTCCATAACTCAGTCTCTAAGGGGAATCACACCAGTGTTCAAGCCCAGGTGGCCTCAGTCATCTCTTCCAACGGCCACAAAAATGACCACAATTAAAACCAAAACACTCCCACATGGCCCTCATCTTCTTCCATATAGACACTAATCATAACCTCAGGCTGTAGGTTTCCATGAGGGCCAAAGCCAAAGACACTATCCAAAATAAGGTCCCTTTCTCCCATTTGCCTAAAGTCAGTGTGGCAAAGACACCCTTCCTGTGAACCAGGAGTGATCTAAGAGGCCTGCCCTTAATACTGCTCTGATTCTCCATTTTGTGGCCTAATGACTGTGGGGTTTAGATTCCTTATGTTAATTGGGGTCATGAGAAAACCCAAGCACCTATGGCCTAGCCTCTGTAGTGATTTGAAGAACTCATTTGACCCAAAGGATCACTATTCTCAAAGATGGAGGTCAGGAACCTTACAGAGGAAGGTGAGAGACTTCATCCACAATGACTGCTCTTTTGGCTATTTTTGTTTTAGATGCACACATGGGATTTTTTTAGATCCATTAGGTGCTGAGAATCTAAGCCACAACCTCACACAGGGCCAAGAAGCTGATTCAGACACATCCCTTTCCAAAGCAATTAAGCCAAGAGCCAAAGGTGATGCCCATTAATTTCCATTTGAAAACTCTTCAGTCTTCACAAAGGGGTGGCCTGAGGCAAAGACCTTCCTGACATTCAGGGCAATAATAAAATAGGTAAGCAAAAGGCCCAAAGCAGGGTTTCTCCACTGAGACTTTCCTGGTCACACTGATATCTGAGTTTTCTGAGATGCTCACCATTGCCTTCAGCTATCCAGTACATGGCCATGTCACAGAGCTTAAATGTGGTACATATCTTGGACACAAAACCATGAGCCTATTCTGGAGTTTGTCCTAAATTCAGAAAGAATATAGGAACTTAGGAAGATATTAGGAGTGGCCGATCCATATGGCAAGCCGCAGACCATTCATAAATAGGACAGGATGAATGCTGGTAAGATTTCTACTAGATAGGAGATATGTATTGATGCACTCTCTATTCTAATGTCTACAACCACGGACACAGTGGGATACACAGACATAGAAACACTCGCCTTGTCAAAAGACTTACTAGAAACATTTCACACCAAACCAAACAAAACGACTTTCCTACCAATTCTCAGAACATGAGACAAAATGACAAACCCACACCCACACCCACACCCACACCCACACAGACCCCCAAGTAGGTCTGTGAAAATATGGAGTGACCTTTGACTGGTGGGCCATAATATATTCCCCCATAATGGGCTGTCCTGTCTCAGATCTGGTCTCCGTGTCCAACTCTGTGAAGCTGTTAGGAGCCAGCGGTGAGCCAGTACCTTCTTTCTCAGGAAAGGCCCCTCCTCAGACCTTCCTGGCATTAGGCTATCCTCACATCAGTAGGTACCAAGAAAGACTGTCTCTGTCCTTGGAAAATCCAAACAAGTTTGAACACTGGGACATGAACTGGGACTAGCTCTGGGTGCCTGACTTCCTGTATCCCACGTTCAGAGAGTTCCTTCATCAAGGAAGTGAGGTGAGGTCACTTCCTTCAGGAACTAAATGAGGTCACTGCCTTGACAACAACTTTGTCCTAAAAGTTGCTTCTAAGAGTCCCATGAGATGGAGGATGCACCTACTCGCTCTGACATTTTCACAAGTTAGAATGGTATATCAACCATAGGCACCCGGGAACAGCTCTCCACACAGGCCTGGTTTGGTCCATCTTCTCTACATTAAGATGAAAGAGGCTGATTCAGACACATCCCTTCATCTTGTCCAGGTTGTTTACCATGGAAGTTGACTTTTCCTCCCTCAGGTCCTTCATACCTGCCTACATCTTCTCCATGGATCATTTCTGCATGGACCTTTGAGGTTCTCAGCAGGTGGAAGTTTCCCTACACTCCTGTATTGTAAGGCCAACTCTGTCCCTGCTTTTCTACAAAGTTAGATTGAGAGAACAGTGTATGGTTTGGGTAATAACAGGTTCGATTTTGTTAGGAATCATTCTGAGCGATGAATAATGGTATTGGGAACCTGCGATATTTATTAAATTATATTGGCAAAATATATGTATGAAAACAGAAATCTAGGATTTGAAGCCCAGAAGGGCATTGGGCCCATGATTGGGATACGTAGTGTTGAATTAGGTTCTGCACAGATGTCTCAGATAAATCCATTTACAATGGCATAGGACCTTGTACATTGGATGATTGAATGAGGAAGAGAACATCCAGTCAAAAAGGGATAGTCGGTAGGATTAGGTAGATAGTCGGTAGGTTTAGGAAGAAGAGTGAGTACAGGATTTGGACGGAAATTTCTTTAGCAATAGGGTTTCAGTTAGAGAGTGAATGTAAATGTCAGCACATATGAAAATTCAGTCACAATGATGAACTTTGAAAAATATGTAGAAAAGCAGATAATAATAGAGACTTTAAAAAATCTGGCAAAGTATAAAGTGAGTGATAGGATTAGACATTTTGTACACTGTTGAGTTTGAATATATAATCTTAAGAAGAAACAAATATGCAGTGACCATTAGGATTGACATTTGAGAGCATTAGGAAACCTGGACATGGATGCTTTTAGTAATCCATGTTCACTTTCCTTTTAGGCTTTGGTACAATCATAAGTGTGACCTTTGCATTTTTTGTCCAGAATATTACTGTCATAGAATGTATATGTGGATCAGGTGACATGAGCATTTCTTCAAGCATTTCTGGGAGTAAGGTTTTCAAGAGCTATAAATTAGTATTGGGGGTACAAAGAGGTGTACCCTGTGTCCATGAATATAGACATAATGCATGAATAGACCACATTTTGAATAAATAATTTAACTGTTCCCACTTTAAATAATGCATTGAATTAATATATGAAATATTATAAGAAATCTTGTATTGATATAATATCATTCATTTCAACCAGTAATACATCTAAATGTAATATTAGGGTTATGGATTATCATGAAAGGTGTGTGAGTATTGCTTCAAAAGTGATCCTAGAAATCGAAAATAATGTGTTTGGAAAGAAGTCTCATAAAAAGACCAGTCAAGAAACATGGAGGAATACATGTGATCTGAAGAAGAAAATGATTGAATGTGAAACAAATGCCTATAAACTTGCGAACTTGTGGATGAAATATATATCCCATGATGTGAATAAATTGAAGAAATAGTAATGTACCAGTGTTGAATAAAACGAACATCCAAATACATATCATGTCCCATAGGAATCTACTTGCATTGATGTTAAACTAGGTCAGTTACTGTAGAAATATTAGGATTTGTATGCACCATTCACTAAAGTTAGTTTTCAGTACTAAGAAACAAATATGTATATCAGGAGAATGAATATTTTGAGAATACTCTTGAGAAAATTTGATTATAAATCCACATACTTGAATATGAATGAGTTAAGGGAGTTTATAATAAGACACATATTTCATATTTTGAAAAATCTGGAGAATATATATATATATATATATATATATATATATATATATATATATATACACACACATACACACACACAAACACACACGGACATTAAAAATAGCATAAAATATGCTATAGGAAATTCACCATGAAATTTATATCATCCAGAGATTCAAAAATATTTATTTTATTTAACATGGATTTATGTATAATGTTGTTCAACTAGGAAGCTCACGCATAGGTTGAATTTTCAGTTCTAAAGCGCTTAGGAGGAGTGATCTCTTAAAATTTGTATCTGCCAAGTCAGCCACTTCACAAGAATGTACGTGTGGTATCAGGTAAGATTCTATAATTGCATGTAAAAATACATGTGCTGTATAGGCTACAGAGACAGGGAAACAGGAATTCACATATTTGTTAACTTTAAAACACATGGAGAAATATTTTAACAAATAATTGACTAGATTTATAACTCCTACCCTAAATAATGCAAAAGGCAATTCCACTATACACCATGCCTTCTCTGAACTGCTTGCATTTCTATTTTTTTGGTTTATTTTTCTCCACCTTATTAGGATTAGTTGTCAGAGTCTAGTAGGGTAGGTGTTAGTGTGAGGTATTCAGTATTTTGAAAGGAAAATTGGAAAATGAATCCAATGTGTATGTAAATATGTGATACACAAAAATCTTCCCACTCTCATCCAGAACAATGCCTTGACATTACAATCGCCCAGAGTAAGACACAATTAGAAGAGAAGAGTTAGAAAATCTGTGAATAAATATCTGGAATGGAATATGCTCAGGAGTTCACAACCTTGGAGGAGGTAGAGGAGATTCCAAAAGTAAGGGACAGTGTAATCATTCCAAAAACATGGAGCTCTGCTGGCCTAAAGACTTCTTGAGAAACTGCCTCTGAGGTTGGGCACTTGGAATATATGTTGTTGTCGGGAGCTTCAGCTTCGTTTGTAGTGAGACCATCAAATCAGGGTCTTCATCTATGTGACCTGGAGGACATGGTTTCTTATTTTCCACTGAACATGAGTCAGCAGTGCTGAATACTCTCTTTGTAGGTAAACTGTGGACACGGGGGGCTAAGTGTATCCACATGGGCCTGTGAAGCTATTTGGTCATTCTCCACTTTTCGTGTTGTTTCTTGGTGCTGCACTGGGATTTTGGTATTTGTTTCACGAAATACAAAGAATTCAACTGTTACTCTGTGCGTGAGGGAGTTCTGTCACGTGTGGTGGGTCAGGGTCTGCAGGAGAATGCACCAAACAGGCTTATATCCCACATAGTTGCCCCCTTGACCATAGCAACCTGATTCTTAATATTTCCCTAAAACCTCTATATATAACAAGATGCCTTTACATTGAAGGGACTGCTGGCTGCACCATATCAGTCACAAGCAATTTGGAAGCCAAAGGCAGATCCACATGACCACACCACAGATGTTTTATCACACCCCTGCCCACCACTGCTCTAGGCCCACTCCTCAGGAGGCTCCAACTTCCTGGCATCTCTGTTCTGCACAATTTTTATGAAAACCAGTCAATCAAGGCACTGACTGTTATTCTCATGATCAGCCACAAGATATTCAAAGAATCTCCAGTGCCAACTTGTCACGGGAATTTTAAAAATTTCATGATATATTGACCTAGCCATTTTTCAAGGATGAAGTTGGAGGCATTCTGGAACTATTAAATGGTGAGGAAGCTCATTTCAATGAAATATCTGGAGATGTCTCACAGGAAAGGCTTCCCAAAGAGTGGCCAAAAGGTCACATGAATCCTTGAAAATTGAGGTCTACAATGTGAGGTCCATGTGTGTTTTGACTCTCAACAATGGTTGCCAAGTTTTTCAGAATAAAATCATGTGATATCCTGGCTGAGATTTCTAGTGCTCTATGAATAGCTACCCTGGGCCTAGATCTCAGTTTCCAAGGGCGACTATCGTGCGTGGCCTCCTAAAATTCCAACACTATTCATGGCAATACTTCTCTGAGTTCAGTACGAGAACTCAGTCTTTATGCGGAATCCCACCAAAGTTCAAGCCAAGGTGGACCATGTCATCTCTACTAACCGCCACAAAAATGACTACAATTAAAACCAAAACACTCCCACATGGCCCTCATTTTCTTCCATACAGACACTCATCATAACCTCTGGCTGGAGGTTTCCGTGAGGGGTGCAGCCCAAGACAGTGTCCAAAATAAGCTCCCTTGCCCCTCATTTGCCTAAAGTCAGGGTGGCCTGGACACCCTTCCTGTGAACTAAGAGTGATCAAATAGGCCTGCCATTTATTTTGCTCTGCTTCTTAAATTTGAGGCCTACTGATGGTGGGATTTAGATTCTTCATGTGAATTGGAGTCATGAGAAAACCCAGTCACCTATGGGCTAGAATCTGCAGGGCTTTGAAGAACTTATTTGACCCAAAGGAGCCCTATTCTCACTTGATGGAGGTCAGGAACCTTACCAAGGAAGGAGAGAGACTTAATCCACAATGATTGCTCTTTTGGACATTTTGCTTTTGGATGCATACATGGGATCTCTCTTTAGATCCATCAGGTTCAGAGAATCGAAGCCACAGAATTACACAAGGTCAAGGGGCAACAGAACAATAGGTAAGGAAAAGGCCCAAAGCATGGTTTCTCCACTGAGTCTTTACTGGTCACACTGATATCTGAGTTTTCTGAGATGCTCGCCATGTCCTTCATTTAACCAATACATGGCCGTGTCACAGAGCTTGGAGGTGGTACATATCTTGGACACAAAACCATGAGCCTATTCTGGAGAGTGGCCAGAATTCAGGAAGCACACAGTAACTTAGGAAGATAGCAGGTGTTGCCGATCCATAAGGCAAGACGCAGTCCATTCATAAATTGGGAAGGATGAATGCTGGGAAGCTTTCTACTAGACAAGACTCATCCATTGATGCATTCTCTTTGCTAATGTCTACAACCACGGACACAGTGAGATACACAGACATAGAAACACTCGCCTTTTCATACGACTTTCTGGAAACACTTTACTCCAAACCAAACAAACCAACTTTCGGACATATTCTCAGAGCATGAGAAAAAAACCACAAACCCACACCCACAGCCAGATAAGCACCTCCTTCCTCCAAGTAGGTTTGTGACTATCCGGAGTGTTCTCTGACTGATAGGCCATACTATGTTCCCCCAAATAGTCTCTCCTATCTCACATCTGGTGTCCATGGGCAATTCTGTGAAGTTGTCAGGAGCCAGCAGTGAGCCACTACCTTCTTTGTCAGGAAAGGCCCCTCTTCAGAGCTTTCCTGTCATTTATTCCATCCTGACATCAGTAGATGCCAAGAAAGACTGACTCTGTCCTTGTTAAATCAAACAAGTGAGACCACTAGGCCTGGGACTGAGACAGGCTCTAGATGCCTGGCTTCCTGGATCCCAAGTTCAGAAAGTGCCATCACCAAAAAAGTGAGGTGAGGTAACTTCTTTCAGGAACTGAATGAGGTTACTGCCTTGGCAACCAGTTTGTCCTAACACATGCATCCAAGGTTCCCATGACATGTAGGCTGACCGTATTTCTGTGACACTTTCACAAGTTAGAATGGTATATCAACCATAGGCACCCGGGAACAGCTCTCCACACAGGCCTCATTTGGTCCATCTTATCTACATTAAGAAGAGAGAGGCTGATTCAGACAAAAGCCTTCATCCTGACCAGGTTGTTTGCCATGGAAGATGACTTTTGATCTCTCAGGACCATCATACCTGCCTACATCTTCTCCAGGGATCAATTCTGAATGGACCTTTGAGGTTCTCAGCAGGTGGACAATCCCCTACTTTCCTGTATTGTAAGACCAACTCTGTCCCTGCTCTTTTATAAAGGTAGATTGAGGGAACAGTTTATGGTTAGGGTTAATTACATGTTTGTTTTGGGTTAGGAACCATTTTGCTGGATGAATAATGGTATTGGGAATCTGTGATATATATAAGAATATAGAGTTGAAAAATATGTATGAAAACAGAAATTTAGTAAGATTTAAAGTCCATATTGGCATTGGGCCTTTGATTGGGATACTTAGCTTTGAATTACGTTCTGCAGTGATGTCTCAGATAAATCGATAATCAATGACATAGGACCTTGTACCTTGGATGATAGATTGTAGAAAAGAACATCCACTCAAACAGGGATAGTCCATAGGATTAGGAAGATAGTAAGTAGGTTTTGCAAGAAGTGTGAGTACAGGATATGGACCAAAAGTTCTTTATCAATAGGGTTTCGGTAATAGAATGAATGTCAATGTCAGCACATGTGAAGAGTTAGTCACATAGGTAAACTGGGGAAAATATGTAGGAAAGGAAACATCAATAGAGACAGTAGGAAATCAGGCAAAGTATAAAGTGAGTGATAGGATTAGACATTTTAACAGGGTTGATATTCACTATATAATCTTCAAAGAAACAAATATGTAGTCACCAATAGGATGGACATTTGAGAGAATTAGGCAACCTAGACATCAATGTTTTTAGTAATCCATGCTCCCATTCAATTTAGGCTTTTGTACAAACATATGTGTGATCTTTGCATTTTGTATCCAAAATAGTACTGTGATAAAATGTATATGTAGATCAGGTGACATAAGTATTTTTTCCACCATTTCAGGGAGCAATATTTTGAAGATGTATAAATTAGTATTGCGGGTACAAAGAGGTGTACCCTGTATCTATGAATATAGAGATAATGCATGAATAGATGATACTGTGGATAAATAATATAACTGATTCCACTTTAAACAATGGATTAAATTGATATCTTAAAATATATAAGAAATCTTATATTGATACACAGTCATTCATTCCTATCGGTTATACATCTAATGGTAATATTAGGGTTATGGTTTGTCATTAAGGGTGTGTGAGTTTTGCTTCAAAAGTAATTATGGAAATCGAAAATAATGTGTTTGTAAAGAAGTCTCATGAAGAGACTAGTAAAGAAACATGGAGGAATACATGTGTTCTGAAGCAGGAAGTAATTGAAAGTGAAACAAATTGATATAACTTAGCGAACTTGTGGATGAAATATATATCCTATGATGTGCATAAACTGAAGAAATAGTAATGTACCAGTGTTGAAAAAAAATGAACATCAAAATACATGTCATGTCCCATAGGAATCTACTTGCATTGATCTTAAACTTGGTCAGTAACTGTAGAAATATTAGGATTTGTATGCATCATTCACTGAAGTTAGTTTTCAGTACTAGGAAACAAATATGTATTTCAGGTGGATGAATATTTCTGAGAATAATCTTGTGAAAAGTTGATAATAAATCCACATACATGAACATGAATAAATTTAGGGAGTGTATAATAAGACACATATATTTCATTTTTTCAAAAATCTGGAGAGTATATATATATATATATATATATATATATACACACACACACACACACTCACACAGACATTAAAAAGTAGCAATATATATGCCAATCAAAATTTATCATGAAATATATATAATCCACACATCCCAAAATATACTTTTTACTGAACATGGATTTATATATAATTTTGTTCAGCTAGGAAGGTCACCAATAGTTTGAATTTTCAGTTCCAACAGCATTAAGAGGAGTGATCTCTTTTCACAATTTGCATCTGCCAAGTCAGCAACCTGTCAAGTATGTACATGTGATACCAGGTAGGATTCTATATGTGCATATAAAAACACATGTGCTGAATAGGCCACAGAGAAAGGGAGAGAGGAATTCACATATTTGTTAACTTTAAAAACACATGGAGAACTGTTTTAATTAAAAATTGACTAGATTTATAATTCCTACCCTATATAATGCAAAAGGCAAGTCCAATTATACAACATGACTCCTCTGAACTGCTTGTATTTCTATTCTGTTTTGGTTATTATTCTCCATCATGTTAGGATTAGTAGTCAGAGTCTAGTGGGGTATGTGTTAGTGTCCAAAATAAGCTCTCTTACCCCTAATTTGCCTAAAGTCATGGGGGCCTGGACACCCTGCATTTGAAGCAGGAGTGATAAAATAGGACTGCAGTTAATACTGCTCTGCTTCTCCATTTTGAAGCCTACTGCCTGTCAGGTATAGATTCTTTATGTGATTTGGAATAATGAGAAAACCCAAGCACTTCTTTAGGGCTTTGAAGATTTCATTTGACCCAAAGGATCCCTATTCTCACTTGATGTAGGTCAGGAACCTAACAAAGGAAGGCAAGACACTTCATCTACCATAACGGATCTTTTTGCCATTTTGGTTTGGATGCACACATGGGATCTTTCTTTAGATCCATCAGGTGCTGAGAATCTAAGCCACAACCTCACACAGGTCCAAGAGGCTGATTAAGACACATCCCTTTCCAAAGAAATTAAGCAAAGAGCCACAGGAGATGGCCATTCATTTTCATTTGAAAACTGTTTTCTTCAGGCTTCACAAAGAGGTGGCCTGAGGCAAAGACCTTCCTGACATTCAGGGCAACAGAAACATAGGTAAGAGAATGGCCCAAAGCAGGGTTTCTCCACTGAGAATTTCCTGGTCACACTGACATCTGAGTTTTCTGAGATGTTCCCATTCCTTACCGCTATCCAGTACATGGGCATGTCACAGAGCTTGGAGGTGGTACATATCTTGGACACAAAACCATGAGCCTATTCTGCAGAGTGGCCAGAATTCAGGAAGAAAACAGAAACTTAGGAAGATAGTAGGTGTTGTCCATCCATAAGGCAAGCTGCAGTTCATTCATAAATTGGGCAGGATGAATGCTGGGAAGCTTTCTACTAGACAGGACATATCCATTGATGCATTCTCTTTTCTAATGTCTACAACCACGGACACAGTGGGATACACAGATATAGAATCACTCACCTTGTCAAAAAACTTACTAGAAACAGTCTATTCCAAACCAAACAAACTGTCTTTCCTACCTATTCTCAGAATATGAGACAAACCACAAACTGACACTCACAATCACAAAGGCATCTCCTTCCCGCAAGTATGTTTCTGACTATCTGGAGTGTCCTCTGTCTGTTGGGCCATATTATGTTCCAATGAAATGTCCTGTCATGTCTCAGATCTGTCTCCTTTGCCAACTCTGTGAAGTTCTCAGGAGCCAGCGGTGAGCCACTACCTGCTTTCTCAGGAAAGGCCCCTCTTCAGATCTGTCCTGGCATTTGGCAATCCTCACATCAGTAGATACCAAGAAATACTGACTCTGTCCTTGGTACATCCAAACAAGTGAGCCCACTGGGATTGGGACTGGGACTGGCTCTGGGAGCCTGGCATCTTGGATTCCAAGTTCAGATAGTTACATCACCAAGGAAGTGAGGTAGGTCACTTTCTTCAGGAACTGCATGAGGTCACTACCTTGGCAATCACTTTGATTTAACATTTGCTTCCAAGGGTCCCATGAGATAGAGGCTGCCCCTACTTTCGGTGACAATTTCACAAGATAGAATGGTATATCAAACATAGGCGCCTGGGAACATCTCCCCACACAGGCCTGGTTTGGTCCATCTTCTCTACATTTAGAATAGAGAGACTGATTCAGACACATCCCTTCATCCTGACAAGGGGGTTTGCCATGCAAGATGACTTTTGCTCTCTCAGCTCCTTCATAGCTGCCTACATCTTCTCCAGGGATCATTTCTGCATGGACCTTTGAGGATCTCAGCAGGTTTAAGAACCCCTACATTCCTGTATTGTAAAAGCAACTCTGTCCCTGCTCTTCTGTAAAGTTTGATTGAGGGAAGAGTGTATGGTTACGGTTAATAAAAGTTCGATTTGAATCATTCTGCGGGATGAATAATGGTAATGGGAACCTGTAATATTTACAAGAATGTAAAAGTGAAATATAAGAATGAAAACAGTAATCTAGGTAAGATTTGAAGCCCAGAAGGGCATTGGGCCCTTGATTGGGATTCTTAGCTTTGAATTATGTTCTGCAGAAATGTCTCAGATAAATCGATGTTCAATGGCATAGGACTTTGTACCTTGAATGATGGAATGTCAAAGAGAACTTCTGGACAAAAAGGGATAGTCGGTATTATTAGAAAGATAGTCGGTAGGTTTAGAACGAAGAGTGAGTATAGCATTTGGACCAAAAGTTCTTTAGCAATAGGGCTTCTGGTAGAGATTGAATGTAAATGTGAGCACATGTGAAGAGACAGTCACAGTGATAATCTGGGGAAAATATGTAGGAAAGCAGATATCAATAGAGACATTAGGAAATCAGGCAAATGATAAAGTGAGTGATAAGATTAGACATTTTCAAGGGGCTTGAGGTTGAATATATAATCTTAGGAAGAAACAAATATGTAGTCAAGAATAGGATTCACATTTGAGAGCATTAGGCAACCTGGACATGTATGTTTTTAGTAATCCATCTTCACTTTCCATTTAGGTTTGGTAAAATCATAAGTGTCACCTTTGCTGTTTGTGTCCAGAATATTACTGTGATAAAATGTATATGTAAATCAGGTGACATGTGCATTTCTTCCACCATTTCTGGGAGCAATATTTTGAAGACGTATAAATTAGTATTGGGGGTACAAAGAGGTGTACCCTGTGTCTATGAATATAGATAATGCATGAAAAGACCATACTGTGAATAAATAACATGACTGGTTCCACTTTAAATAATGGATTTAATTGATATCTGAAACTAAGTAAGAAATCTTATATTGATATACAATCATTCATTCCAGCTAGTTGTACATCTAATGGTAATATTAGGGTTTGGTTTATCATACGGGTGTGTGAGTTTTGCTTCAAATGTGATAATGGAAATCGACAATAATGTGTTTGGAAAGAAGTCTCATGAAAAGAGCAGTCAAGAAACATAAGAAATACATGTGTTCTGAAGCAGGAAGTGAGTGAAAGTGAAACAAATGCGTATAAATTAGCGAACTTGTGGATGAAATATATATCCTATGATGTGCATAAACTGAAGAAATAGTAATGTTCCAGTGTTGAATAAAAATGAATGTCAAAATACACATCATGTCCCATAGGAATCTGCTAGCCTTGATATTAAACTGGGTCAGTTACTATAGAAATATTAGATTTTTTTTTTTTTTTGGTGTTATAATAGAATTTATTTTACCACTAGCATGCCACAGAACGTTGAGGAAAGAGCAATGGATTTTTAGTTATTGCACTAATAATCTAACATTTAATGACTCTTTTGGATAGTCTAGAAATTACATAAGGCTATGTTACATAATTTTTTTTTTTAAATTTAACATTCATAAAAGCTTGGAGTTTTGCTAATATTTCTACTTTTTTATTTTTTATTTTTTCAGTTGTGATTGACCTTCATTTTGTTTATTTGTATGTGGTGCTTAGAATAGAACACAGTGTCCCACACATGCTAGAAAAGCATGTTACCACTGAACCACAAACCCAGCCCCTCCACTTTTATCTTTACATCGAACACGCCTCTCCCTCATCTTTACTCACTTTCTTCCTCATTTTCCCCCTTCTCTCTCTTCCTTTTTCGTTTTCCTTTCATATCTGTTTTTCTCTCATGTCATTACAAACAGTAGTATGCTATGAAATTTAAATTTAAGACTGTTTTTTATAGTCATTGTTTGTTTCTTGAGAAAATTTAATAATTATAATCACCTGATAGATATATTAAAATACATTTTTATACATATGTATCTATATTCATGCATATGCATTACATATTATATATATATACATATATATTTAAAAGTACTTTGATTAGCCTGTTAAAAATAATATAGACCAAAACTTTCTTAATTCTCAAGCCTTCCAGAATTAACATCTTACAGTGAAAATCAAATAAACATATTTAAATAAATAGGTATCATTCTTTTTATCAATACTGATAATTTAAGGTTTTATATCACATTAAGCGGTAATACGGCATATTAAATCTTATGAATTAAAAAAAAGTTTTTTGAATTACCTATTATTTAAGGACCATATGCACTGACATTTTAAATGGCTTTCTTGTGATTTCAATTTCTATCAATTGTGTATTAATTGCCAAATCCTTATTTTAGTACTTTTCATATTCATAATTGATATAAAGTCAATTGTTTAATTCTTCTTGTAAGTAATTACTTATTACAGTAGGGACATATTAATAATTCTAAATCTGTATAAGAAAATAGTACAAAGATATTTTCATGCAAAATTAAGAATAATTGCGTGCTCTAAATGTCTGATTGTTGATACATATAACAAAGAGCTTTTGATCAGTCTCTTCCCCAGTAAAACATAAAATGCAAAGATATTGTTGGGTATATACGTACAAATAAAGATAAAGAAAATACACATTATCACCTAGAAACTATTAAATAAAAGGTGAAAACAACAATCCAACAGATTGTACGAATTTGTCAGATGAGGTAGTATTCTGGAAGAATAGCCTAAGACTAGACCTTGTCCATGACAAAATATTCACGAAAAAAATAAAATTTGAAAAATATAGGAAATGCTATGAATTTTTCAAGAAGGTAGGTGAATTATCCTTTAATCTCAATTTATGTGCATTTTCAAAAGCCAATTTCCTGGTAAAATAAATTTGTGATAGTTACAACTAAACAAAACAAAGTTTTGCTTAGCAAAATGAATGCATCTCAACCCATTTTTAGCTGATTTCTTCCCACTCAATTTTAAACCGTTATTTATTTATTTATTTCTATTGGTTGTTCCAAACATTACAAAGCTCATGATATATCATCTTTGATATATTTGACTCAATTGGGTTATGAACTCCCATTTTTTCCCCAAATATGAATTGCAGAATCACATTGGTTACACATTCACATTTTTACATAATAGCATATTAGTGACTGTTGTATTCTGCGACCTTTCCTATCCCCCAATATCGCCCCTCCCCTCCCCTCCCATCTTTCCTCTCTACCTCATCTGCTGTTGTTCAATTCTCTCCACTGTTCCCCCCCCATTTCCCCTCAAATCCTCTTATATGTAATTTTGTGTAACATTGAGGGTCTCCTACTATTCCCATATGCTTTCCCTTCTCTCTCTCCCTTTCTCTCCCCCCACTCATCTTTGTTTAATGTTAAACTTTTCCTCATGCTCTTCCTCCATGTTCATTTCTTAGTTGCTCTTTTAATATCAAAGAAGACATTTGGCATTTGTTTTTTAAGGATTGGCTAGCTTCGCCTAGCATAATCTGCTCTAATGCCATCCATTTCCCTGAAAATTCTATGATTTTGTCATTTTTTAATGAAGAGTAATACTCCATTTTGTATAAAAGCCACATTTTTTATCCATTCATCTATTGAAGGGCATCTAGGTTGGTTCCACAGTCTAGCTATTGTGAATTGTGCAGCTATGATCATTGATGTGGCAGTATCTCTATAGTACGCTCTTTTAAGATCCTCAGGAAATAGTCCGAGAAGGGTGATAGCTGGGTCAAATGGTGGATCCATTCCCAGCTTTCCCAGGTATCACCATAGTACTTTCCAAATTGGCCTCACCAATTTGCAGTCCCACCAGCAGTGTACAAGTGTACCCTTTTCCCCACATTCTCACCAACACTTATTTTGTTTGACTTCATAATGGCTGCCGATCTTACTGGAGTGAGATGGTATCTTAGGGTGGTTTTGATTTGCATTTCTCTGACTGCTAGAGATGGTGAGCATTTTTTCATGTACTTGTTCATTGATTGAATGTCCTCCTCTTTAAAGTGTCTGTTCAGGTCCTTGGGCCATTTGTTGATTGGGTTATTTGTTATCTTATTGTTTAATTTTTTGAGCTTTTTGTATATTTTGGATATTAGGGCTCTATCTGAAGTGTGAGGGGTAAAAATTTGTTCCCAGGATGTAGGCTCTCTATTTAACTCTCTTATTGTTTCTCTTGCTGAGAAAAAAAACAATTTAGTTTAAGTAAGTCCCATTTCTTTATTCTTGTTATTAACTCTTGGGCTATGGGCATCCTATTAAAGAATGTGGAGCCCGTCCCCACAGTATGTAGATCGTAGCCAACTTTTTCTTCTATTAGACACAGTGTCTCTGATTTGATATCTACCTCCTGGATCCATTTTGAGTTAACTTTTGTGCATGGTGAGAGAAAGGGATTCAGTTTCATTATGTTGCATATGGATTTCCAATTTTCCCAGCACCATTTGTTGAAGATGCTATCTTTCCTCCATTGCATGTTTTTAGCCCCTTTATCAAATATAAGAAAGTTGTAATTTTGTGGATTGGTTTCTGTGTCCTCTATTCTATACCATTGGTCCAGCTGCCTGTTTTGGTACCAGTACCACGATGTTTTTATTACTATTGCTTTGTAGTACAGTTTGAACTCTTGTATCGCTATACCTCCAGATTCACACTTCCTGCTTAGAATTGCTTTTGGTATTCAGGGTCTTTTGTTTTTCCATATGAATTTCATGATTGCTTTATCATTTCTACAAGAAATGCTGTTGGGATTTTTATTGGCACCGATTTAAACCTGTAGAGAACTTTGGGTAATATCAACATTTTGATGATGTTAGTTCTGCCTATCCATGAACAGGGTACGTTTTTCCATCTTCTAAGATCTTCTTCTATCTCTTTCCTTAGGGTTCTGTAGTTTTCATTATATAAATCTTTCACCTCTTTCGTTAGGATGATTCCCAAGTATCTTATTTTCTTTGTGGATATAGTGAATGGAGTGGTTTTCCTCATTTCCATTTCAGAAGTTTTGCTGCTGATATACAGGAATGCCTTTGATTAATGCGTGTTGACTTTATATCTTGCCACTTTGCTGAATTCATTTATTAACTCTAGCAGTTGCTTTGTAGACCCTTTTGAGTCTGTTAAATATATTATCATGTCATCTGCAAATAGCGATAATTTACGTTCTTCTTTTCCTATTTTTATGTCTTTAATTTCTTTTGTCTGTCTAATTGCTCTGGCTAGTATTTCAAGAACTAAATCGAATAGAAGTGGTGATAGAGGGCATCCCTGTCTTGTTCCAGATTTTAGAGGGAATGCCTTCAGTTTTTCTCCATTTATGATGATGCTAGCCTGAGGTTTAGCATATATAGCTTTTACAATGTTGAGGTAACTCAACATTGTTATCCTAGTTTTTCTAGTGTTTTTAACATAAAGGGAGGCTGAACTTTGTCGAATGTTTTTTCTGCATCTCTCAAGATGATCATATGGTTCTTGTCTTTAAGTCTATTGATGTGGTGAATAGCATTTATTGATTTCCGTATATTGAACTAGCCTTGCTTCCCTGGGATGCAAGTTTTTTTAGTGTTTTGAACATAAAGGGAGGCTGAACTTTGTCGAATGTTTTTTCTGCATCTATCAAGATGATCATATGGTTCTTGTCTTTAAGTCTATTGATGTGGTGAATAGCATTTATTGATTTCTGTATATTGAACTAGCCTTGCTTCCCTGGGATGAATCCTACTTGATCATGGTGCACAATTTTTTGATATGCTTTTGTATTACATTCACCAGAGTTTTATTGAGAATGTTTGCATCCTAGTTCGTTAGAGACATTGGTCTGTAGTTTTCTTTCTTTGAAGTGTTTTTGTCTGGTTTTGGGATCAGTGTGATTTTGGCCTCTTAGAATGAATTTGAAAGAGCACCTTCTTTTTCTATTTCTTGAAATAGCTTGAAAAGTATTGGTATTAATTCTTCTTTTAAGGTTTTGTAGAGCTCCGCTCTATACCCATCCGCTCCAGGGCTTTTTTTGGTTGGTAGTCTTTTGATGGCTTCTTATATTTCTTCCTTTGTTATTGGTCTGTTTAAATTGTGTGTGTCTTCCTGACTCAATCTGGGCACATCGTATGATTTAGGAAATTTATTGATATCTTCACTATCTTCTATTTCATTTGAATATAGGCTTTCAAAATACCTTCTAATTATCTTCTGTATTTCTGTAGTGTCTGTTGTGATAATGCCTTTTTCATGCCGTATGTTAGTAATTTGAATTCTCTTTCTTCTTCTCTTCGTTAGCATGCCTAAGGGCCTGTCAATCTTATTTATGTTTTCAAAGAACCAACTTTTAGTTTTATCAATTTTTTCAATGTTTTTTTTTGTTTCAATTTCGTTGATTTCTGCTCTAATTTTAATTATTTCTTGTCTTCTACTACATTTGCTGTTGTTTTCCTTTTCTTTTTCTAGATTTTTGAGGTGTAGTGTGAGTTCATTTATTTGTTTTTTTTTTTTTTTTTTGAGGAAAGAACTCCAAGAAATGAATTTCCCTCTTAAAACTGCTTTCATTGTGTCCTATAGATTCCAGTATGTTGTGTCTGTATAGTCATTTGTCTCTAAGAATTTTTTATATCCTCCTTTATGTCTTCTGTAACCCATTGAACATTCAGTAGAATATTGTTCATTTTTCCATATGATGTAGGATTTTTCCTTCCTTCTTTTATCATTGATTTCCAGTTTCATTCCAATATGATCAGATATGGTGCATGGTATTATCTCCACGCCTTTATATTTACTAAGGGTTGCCCTATGGCATAATATATGATCTATCTTTGAGTAGGATCCTTGTGCTGCTGAGAAGAACGTGTATCCACGTTCTGCATGTTGGCTATCTTCATAATTCTTCATAATTTCATCTCTGGGAAGTTTTCTAGAATTATTTCATTTAATATGTTGTCCATTCCTTTGGTTTGAATCTCTATGCCTTCTTCTATCCTAATGACTCTCAAATTTGTTTTTTTATGACATCCCATATCTCTTAAATAGATTGCTCATGGGATATAAGCATCTTTTCTGTGTTGACTATATTCTTTTCAAGATGATAAACTTTGTATTCATTATCTGATCTTCTGACTTCTACTTGATCTAGTCTATTTACAATATTCTCGTTTGAATTTTTAATGTGGTTTATATTTTTCTGCATTCCTAGGATTACTGTTTGATTTTTTTTTAAGATCTCTGTCTTTTGGTGAAGCTCGTTCTTTGCCATTTGAATTTGTTTGTTTAATTCATTTTCAAAATATTCTTTTATTGCTTGGACTTGCTGCCTCATGTCTTCTCTAATATTTCTTTCCATCTGAGTTAGGGATGCATTGAGTTTTTTCCCTATCCCTGTTTCTGATGATTCTAGGTCCTCCTGTAAAATTAAGTTGTCCGGCATTATTTGTACAGCTTTTTCCCTTGTTTTTTCATGAAGTTCACATTACTTTCCAGCTCCATTTGATTGCTGTGTTTCTGGTCTCTTCTATATATTTGTTTTGGTTTTATATATCTCTATTGACTCTCCTTTGTGTTGGTAGACTGTGAATGCTAAAGTGGATTCCACTGGGAAGGAATTCCGACGGCCGAGCTCCAGTGATGTCACCTCTCTGCTATGGTGGGCCCCAGGCTCTTTGCCCGGGTGTTCGCATGGGGGTGTGGGACTGTACTGTCTCTGTTTGGTTTCAGCTCCCGGTCGCCGGCGTGCAGGTGGTCACAAGCTGTCCAGTCGCGCAGTCAGCTGGTGGGCTGTCACCGGCGGTTGTGCGATATCTAGCCACCCATTAGGGCGGGCATATGGCAGGCGATTGGTCCCTGGTGGGCAGGCAGTCTCCAGCCGTCCAGTCGCACCTGCAGCGGGCCGGCTCTTGCCGGCGGGCGAGCGTTCTCCAGGCGCCCAGTCACGCGGGCCTGGCCTCTAGTCCCCTGGTTTCTCCTGCTAGTCCTGGTTTCTCCTGCTAGACCAGATTTCCCCTGAGTAATGCCCTCGGCAGCTCAAACTGTACTCTGGCTTGCCGTTTCTTGGGTGTCGATTGTGTCTATTGGGAACCCCAGCACTCTATTTTTATTATTTTTTCCGTTTGCCCTTTCCCCCATCCCTGGCTAGACAGATTTCGTTTTCACCACTGATGGGAGGGGGAGTTGAAGGTCAGGTGCCTCTAGTTTCCCCCCCCAATCTTTATGCAGGCTCTCTCTGAAAATCCCTCCCCTGGAAAGCTTAGGAGAGATTTTATGCAAATTACCTACTGTATGGGAGATGAGCGGAAAACACACAACTGTTTTATTGTTGCAATCTGTCGGAGAGTGGCGGTGGTTACTTCAGCTCTCCAAGATGGTGGCCATTGGTTTCCTTGGTGGAGTTTCCGTTGTGGGGGATAGAACTGTAGAGCTTCCTTCCCTGACTGAAATCCCGAACTCGGCCTGGGGCTCAGTGCGGTGTCAGCAGGCAGGATTCCACAGAATCTGCAGCAACGTTTCTCCCTGGATGCTAGTCGCTTCTCGGTGGTGCCTCGATGTCTGCAGCCATGGGGCGGGCCACAGGGATCAATAAGCCCGGATCTCCGGTTGCATATTCAGCTCACGTTTGAGACTCAATTACCGGACCTCGTTGGTGGAAATCATTCTTTTAGGTTTCGGTGCACACCCATTTTTCTATAAGATCCTAACAAGATAGTCTTTTGTCATTTTAACTCGTTATTCACCTGCAATGTGGCGTGGTACACTGGGTGTGATGCACTCTATTTGCGGCCAAATTGCAAAGTTGAAATATTATGTTTTGTATGCACCATTTACTGAAGATAGTTTTCAGTACTAGGCAACCAATATGTATTTCAGGTTGATGAATATTTCTGAGAATAATCTTTTGAAAAGTTGATTATAAATCCACATACATGAATATGAATGAATTTGGGGAGTGCACAATAAGGCACATATATTTCATATTTTGAAAAATCTGGAGAATATATATATATATATATATATATATATATATATATATATATATATACAGAGAGACATTACAATGTAGCATTATGTACGCCAAACGAAATTTATCATGAAATACATATCATCCACGGATCCAACAATATTAGTTTTACTGATCATGGATTTATGTATAATGTTGTTCAAATAGGAGGCTCACCCATAGGTTGAATTTTCAGTTTCAACAGCGTTTAGGAGGAGTGATATCTTCTCACAATTTGTATCTGCCAAGTCAGCCACCTCACAAAAATGTACGTGTGATACCAGGTAGGATTCAATATATGCATATAAAAATACATCTGCTGACTAGGCTACAGAGAAGGGGAGAAATAAATTCACATATTTGTTAACTTTAAAAACACACGGAGAACTATTTCAACAAAAAAATTGACTAGATTTATAACTCCTACCGTATATAATGCAAAAGGCAAGTCCAACAATACCAAACATGCCTCCTCTGAACTGCTTGTATTTCTATTCTGATGGGGTTATTATTCTCCATGATATTACGATTAGTAGTCAGAGTCTAGTAGGGTAGGGGTTAGTGTCAGGGATTCAGTATTTCAAATGGAAAATTGGAAAATGAATCCAATGTGTATGCAAATATGTGCTACACAAAAATGTTCCCACTCTCATCAAGAACTATGGCTTGACATTACTTTTGCCCCAAGTAAGACACAATTAGAGGAGAAGTGTTAGAAAATCTGTGAATACATATCTGGAATGGAATATGCTCAGTAGTTCACAACACTGGAGGTGGTAGAGGAGTTCCCAAAAGTAAGGGACAGGGTAAACACTCCACAAACATGGAGCTCTGCTGGCCTAAAGACTTCTTGAAGAACTGCCTCTGAGGTTGGGCACCTGAGAAATATGTTGTTTTCTGGAGCTTTAGCTTCATTTGTAGTGAGACCATCAAACCTGGGTCTGCATCTATGTGACCTGGAGGACATGGTTTCTTATTTTCCAGTGAAGATGAAGCAGCAGTGCTGAATTTGCTCTTTGTAGGTAAACTGTGACCACTGGGGTCTAAGTGTCTCCCCATGTGGACTGTGAAGCCATTTGGTCATCCTCCAAATTTCATGGTGTTTCTTGCTGCTGCACTAGGAGTTTGCTATTTGATTCAAAAATACAAGGAGTTTTAGTGGATCACAGTGCTGGAGAGAGTTCTGTCACATGTGGTGGGTCAGTTTCTGCAAGAGAATGCACCAAACATACTTCTAGCCCACATATATTGCCCCATTGACGATAGCAACATGATTCTGAACATTGCCCTGAAATCTCTCAATATTACAAGATGCCTTTACATAGAAGGGACTGCTCGCTGCACCATGTCAGTTCCAAGCCATTTGGAAGCCAATGGAAGATCCACAAGGCCCCACCACAGATGTTTTATCACACACCTGACCACCACGGCTCTAGGCCCACTACTCAGCAGGCTCCAACTTATTGGCATCTCTGTTCTACACGATTTTCATAAAACCCAGTCAATCAAAGCACTGTCTGGTATACTCATGACCAGCAACAGGACATCCAAATGTCCTCCATTGCCACCTGGTCATGGGAATTTCAAAAATTTTATGGTATTTTTGTAGCCATTTTTCAATGATGATGTTGGAGGCACTGTGGGTTAAAATTCACTCCAGAACCATTAAATGTAGAGGAAGCACATTTCAATGAAAGCTTTGGAGAATTCTCACAGGCAAGGCTTCTCAAAAAGTGGCCAAATGGTCACATGAAGCCAGGCCCATTGTGGTCTACAATGAGGACCATGTGTGTTTCGACTCTCAACTATGGCTGCCAAGTCTTTCAGAATAAAATCACGTGATATCTTGGCTGTGATTCCCAGTGCTCTGTTGAAAGCCACCCTGGGCCTAGATCTCAGTTTTCAAGGGGGACTCTCATGCATGCCTCCTAAAATCCTAACACAATTCATGGCAATAATTCTCTGAGTTCAGTTCCAGAACTCAGTCTCTAAGGGGAATCACACCAGAGTTCATGTCAAGGTGGACCCAGTCATCTCTTCCAACCACCAAAAAAATGGCCACAATTAAAACCAAAACACACCCACATGGCCCTCATGATCTTTCATATAGACACTCATCATAACCTCTGGCTGGATGTTTCCATGAGGGGCGAAGCCCAAGACAGTCTCCAAAATAATCTCCCTTGCCCCTTAATGGCCTAAAATCAGGGTTGCCTGGACACACTTTCTGTGAACCAGGAGTGATCAAAAAGGCCTGCTGTTAATACTTCTCTGCTTCTCTAATTTGAGGCCTACTGACTGTGGGGTTTATTTTTTTATGTGAATTGGAGTCATTAGAAAACCAAGCACTTATCGGCTAGCTTCTGCAGGGTTTGAAGAAATCATTTGACCCAAAGGATCCCTATTCTCACTTGATGGAGGTCAGGAAACTAACAGAAGAAGGGGAGAGACTTCATCCACAATGACTGCTCTTTTGGCCATTTTGGTTTTGGATGCACACATGGGATCATTCTTAAGATACATCAGGTGCGGAGAATCTAAGCCATTGCCTCAAACAGGGCAAAGAGGCGGATTCAGACACATCCCTTTCCAAAGCAATTAAGCAAAGAGGCACAGGTGATGCCCATTCATTTCCATTTGAAACCTGTTTTCTTCAGGTTTCACAAAGGGGTGGACTGAGGCAAAGACCTTCCTGAAATTCAGGGCAACAGAACAATAGGTAAGCAAAGCAGGGTTTCTCCACTGAGACTTTATTGGTCACACTGATATTTGAGTTTTCTGAGATGCTCTCCATTCCCTTCAGCTATCCAGTACATGGCCATGTAACAGGGCTTGGAAGTGGTACATATCTTGGACGCAAAACCATGAGCCTATTCTGTAGAGTGGCCAGAATTCAGGAAGAACGCAGGAACTTTGGAAGATAGCACGTGTTGCCCATCGATAAGGCAAGCCAAAATCCATTCATCAATTTGGCAGAATAAATGATGGGAAGCTTTCTACTAGACAGGACACATCAATTGATGCATTCTCTTTTCTAATGTCTATAACCATGGTCACAGTGGGATACACAGACATAGAAACACTCGCCTTGTCAAATGACTTACTAGAAATAGTTCACTCAAAACCAAACAAACGGCCTTTTCTATCTATTCTCAGAACATGAGACAAATCCACAAACACACAGCGACACCCACAGAGGCACCTCCTTCCCCAAAGTAGGTCGGTGACTATCCAGAGTGTCCTCTGACTGGTGGGCCATAGTATGTTCTGCAGAAATGGCCTGTCCTGTCTCAGATCTGGTCTCCTTAACCAACTCTGTGAAGATGTCAGGAGCCAGTGGTGAACCACTATCTGCTTTCCTCAGGAAAGGCCCCTCTTCAGAGCTTTTCTGGAATTTGGATATTCTCATATCAGTAGGTACCAAGAAAGACTGACTCTGTCCTTGGTATATACAAACAAGTGAGACCACTGTGACTGGGAATGGGACAGGCTCTGGGTGCCTGTCTTCCTGGATAACAAGTTCTTAGAGTTCCATCACCAAGGAAGTGAGGTGAGGTCCCTTCCTTCAGGAACTGAATGAGGTCACTGCCTTAGCAACCACTTTGTCCTAACAGTTGCTTCCAAGGGTCCCATGAGATGGAGGCTGCCCCTACGTACTGTGACACTTTCACAAGTTAGAATGTATATCAACCATAGGCACCCAAGACCAGCTCTCCAAACAGGACTGTTTGGGTCCATATTCTAATGGGTGGCACTAGAGCAGATTATGCTTAGTGAAGCTAGCCAATCCCTAAAAAACAAATACCAAATGTCTTCTTTGATATAATGAGAGCAACTAAGAATAGAGCAGAGAGGAAGAGCAGGAAGAAAAGATTAACATTAAACAGAGACATGAGGTGGGAGGGAAAGAGAGAGAAAAGGGGAATTGCATGGAAATGGAGGGAGACCCTCATTGTTATACTAAATTACATATTAGAGGTTGTGAATGGAATGGGAAAATAACAAGGTGAGAAATGAATTACAGTAGATGGGGTAGACAGAGAAGATGGGAGGGGAGGGGAGGGGGGATAGTAGAGGATAGTAACGGTAGCAGAATACAACAATTACTAGTATGGCATTATGTAAAAATGTGGATGTGTAACGGATGTGATTCTTCAATCTGTATCTGGGGTAAAAATGGGAGTTCATAAATCACTTGAAGCTAATGTATGCTAATGTATGAATATGTTATGTCAAAAGATTTGTAAGGTTTTGAACAACCAATAATAAAAAAAAGAACAGAGAGGCTGATTCAGTAACAACCTTTCATACTGACCAGGTTGTTTGCCATGGAAGTTGACTTTTGCTCTCTCAGGTCCTTCAGTGGTGCCTATATCTTCTCCAGGGATCACTTCTGAATGAAACTTTGAGTTTTTCAACAGGTGGAAGATTCCCTACATTCCTCTATTTTAGGACCAACACTGTCCCTGCTCTTCTGTAAAGTTAGATTGAGGGAACAGTGTATGGTTTCGCTTAATAACAGGTTTGATTTGGGTTAGGAATCATTCTGCTTGATGAATAATGGTATTGGGAACCTGTGATATTTATAAGAATATATAGGTGAAATATAAGTATGAAAACAGAAATCTAGGTAAGATTGGAATCCCAGAAGGGCATTGCACTCTTGATTGGGATACTTAGCTTTGATACATGTTCTGCAAAGATGTTTCAGATAAATCAATAATCAATGGCATAGGACCTTGTACCTTCGATGATTGAATGTAGAAGTGAGTATCCACTCAAACTGTGATAGTCGGTAGGATTAGGAAGATATTCTGTAGGTTTCAGAAGAAGAGTGAGTACAGGAATTGGACCAAAAGTTCTTTAGCAATAGGGTATCACATAGACAGTGAACGTAAATGTCAGCACATGTGAAGTGTTAGTCAAAATGGTGAACTGGTGAAAATATTTAGGAAAGCAGACATCAATAGAGACATTAGGAAATCAGGGAAAGTATAAAGTGAGTGATAGGATTAGACATTTGAACAGAGTTGAGGTTGAATATATAGTCTTAGGAAGAAACAAATATGTTGTCATAAATAGGATTGACATTTGAGAGCATTAGGCAACCTGGACATGAATGTTTTTAGTAATCCATGCTCACTTTCCATTTAGGCTTTGGTACAATCATAAGTGTGACCTCTGCTTATTGTGTCCAGAATATTACTGTGATAAATGCATACGTACATCAGGTGACATGAGTATTTCTTCCACCATTTCTGGGAGCAACATTTTGAAGACGAATAAATTAGTATTGGGGTTACAAATAGATGTACCCTTTGTCTATGAATGTAGAGATAATTCATGAATAGACCATACTGTGAATAAATAATATAATTGGTTCCAACTTTAAATAATAGATTGAATTGATATCTGAATATATACAGAAAATCTTATATTGATATACAATTATTCATTCTAACCAGTAATACATCTAATGGTAATATTAGGGTTATGTTTTATCATGAAGAGTGTGTGAGTTTTGCTTCAAAATGATTATGGAAATTGAAAATAATGTGTTTGAAATAAAGTCTCATGAAAAGACCAGTCAAGAAACCTGGAGGAATACATGTGTTCTGAATCAGTAAATGATTGAAAGTGAATCAAATGCCTATAAATTTGTGAACTTATGGATGAAATATATGTCCTATGATGTTCGTAAACTGTAGAAATTGTATTGTACCAGTGTTGAATAAAATAAACTTCAAAATACACATCATGTCCCATAGGAATCTACTTGCATTGATGTTAAACAGGGTCAGTTAATGTAGAAATATTAGGATTGTATGCACCATTCACTGAAGTTAGTTTTCAGTAATAGGAAACAAATATGTATTTCAGGTGGATGAATATTTCTGAGAATAATCTTGTGAAATGTTGATTATAAATCCACATACATGAACATGAAAGAATTTAGGTAGTGTATATAAGACACATATATTTTATATTTGGAAAAATTTGAAGATTGTATATATATATATATATATATATATATATATATATATATATATATATATATATATATATTAAAAAACAAAAACAGACAATAAGATGTAGCAATATATATGCCAATCGAAATTCTTCATGAAATGTACATCAGCCACAGATGCAAAAATATTTATTTTACTCAACATGGATTTATGTATGGCTTGTTGTTCTACTAGGAGGCTCACCCATAGGTTGAATTTTCTACTAGGAGGCTCACCCATAGGTTGAATTTTCAGTTCCAACAGAGTTTAGGAGGAGTGATCTCTTCTCACAATTTGTATTTGCCAAGTCAGACACCTCAGAAGAATATACGTGTGATACCAGGTAGGATTCTATATGTGCATATAAAAATACATGTGCTGAATTGGCTACAGAGAGTGGGAGACAGGTATTCACACATTTGTTAACTTTAAAAACATGTGGAGAACTATTTCAATTATAAATTAGCTAGATTTATAACACCTACCCTATATCATTCAATAGGCAAGTCCAACTATACACCATGCCTCATCTGTACTGCTTGCATTTCCATTCTGTTGGATTATTTTTCTCCATCATATTAGTATTAGTAGTCAGAGTCTAGTAGGTTATGGTTTAGTGTCAGGTGTCCGGGCCGGCTGGACACTTCAACGTGGGCGTTGAACCTTGTTGGGGAGGAATGAAGGGAAAAGAGTCATGAGAGATGACAGCAAGACAACAGTTCTGATCATGCTGAAAACTTTTATAGTTCTCACAGTGTATTTATATGCTGCGGATGAGAAAGCTCTCTTATCGGCAGTTGCTGGATGTCTTCACAGGGTGAGATAACCTCAAAATATTTCAGGAAGACGGATAGCTGCAGGATGTCTCAGGGTGATAGATGGCTGCCGGATGTCTCCCAGGCAGGATATCTCGCAGGGGGCTATTTCTTGTAAGTGTCAGGCTATTCTTTGAAGGAGAACTTCCTTCTAGCCCCTGACATCTCCTCCCTTTCTTATATAAAATATTTGACCATACCTTACAGGCCAATGTTTTAGGGGGTTATAGAGGCTCTGTTTCTCTAGCAGGCCTTAGAATATCTCCTGATCTGATCGAGCATGTTTACTAGATTTCGTGGTGGCCTTGGCATGTTTTTTGAGGAGACGGCTTTGAGGGGGAAGCATGCCAACTGCCATGCACCAGAGCGTGTCACTCAGAAGACTTGGATTTTGGGAACCATGGATCCATCCTCCTGCAGTCCTTTCTGCACCCTCAGTTATTATGCCCTAACGTCCTCACTCCATGGGTTCGTCCTCCCCCAAGTGGAGCGGCCCATGGAGGACGAACCCTTATGGCAAGTGCAGAAGATCGTTGGTCAGAGCTGTTACTTAGAGTTTTATGTAAGAAAGCGAGATCTGTGGGCATGTAAACTTAAGAAATAAGCTTGTGAGGAGGGTAGAACATCCTTTTAAATGTTGGCAGCACGGTCTTCCATATCCAGGCAATGATAGTGGACCTGTATGGGCTTAGAGGCCAAAATATTTATCTGTTCTTTAATAAATTGTACCAGCCTTTTTATAATGCAGGGTTTTAGGGACACCATTAAAAGTAAACCCAACAAAGGGCCTAATAGGGGAAGAAGGTAGGGTAAAAATCCATTAAGCCCAGTCCAGAGGGGATTTTCAAATATTTCCCTTCATCTCTTTTCTAGATCTTCTTGAAGCTGCTTAATTTTAGTGCATACTATGCCAGAATTATTGGCATAAATGCAGCATTGTTCCCCTAAGGCCAAGCAAATACCTCCCTGGTTAGCTGTCAGCAAATTTAAGCCTCGTCTTTTTTGAAGGAACACTTCTGCCAGGGAGTCTATTTGGTCCTGCAAATATTTAATGGTTCCTGATAGAGTTTTTATCAGTTGTTCCTGATAGAGTTTATAATTTGTTGAGAGAGGCGATGGTAAGAGTGAATAGACGTGCCTAAGCCAGTGTACCTGTGCCCACAGGAACTGTTATTCCAAGGCTGGCAGATTGTTGGCTGCATCTGAAAAAGAGGAAATTTTGTCCTCATGAGGAGTGCCTCTGTCCCTGTTTTGAGGTAAGTCATTAACCTGTTTAACCAGGAGTTCTGGTAACCATCTTGGGGCTGTTTGATCTTGGTCCAAAACACAAGCTGAGCCTCCTCCCCAGATGAGGACAGGATCTGGGCCTTTCCATTTATTTGTAAGTGGATTGTGTCACATAACAGGTGGGCGAACAGAATTGGATGAGGGATGGCAGTGTCTGTCTGCTGCCGAATCGCCTTCATTGTCTAGGGTAAGAAAAATAAGGGCAAATAATGCATTGTTAAGGCGATGCCTGGGTGTGGTAAATACAAGGGAGGAAGCCTTAAGGAGGGATAGCCAAGTTTTTAAGTTAAGGTGGGCAAGTTCCACAATGCCTTGGCCCTGAGGGTTGTATGGAATTCTAGTAGTATGACAAATTTGCAAGGTAGCACAAAACTGTTTAAACTTGGCAATGGTAAATGTAGGATAAATATCTGTTTTAATATGTATTGGTTTACCCATAACAGAAAAGGCTGAAACAAGATGAGAAAGGACATCTTTGGTAGCCTCTCCAGAATGTGGTGATGCAAAAATAAAGCCGCTGAAGGTATCTACAGAAACGTGTATATATTTGGTTATTACAAATTCAAGAAAATGAGTAACATCCATTTGCCAAAACTGATCGGGCAGTAATCCTCGGGGGTTAACTCCCAAGTGTTGAATGGGGAGGGAGACAGCACAACCAGGGCATGCTTTTACTATTTCTCGTGCCTGTTGCTGGTAATTTTACAAAGTAATCAAAGGCTCTGGAAATTTAAATGGTGTATATTGTGTAACTCCATGGCCTTTTGAATTGAGCCTACAAAAATTGGAAAGATGGAACGAGTTGCTGCATCAGCTTGGGCATTACCTTGAATTAGAGGGCTGGGAAGATCATAGTGTGCCCTGATGTGTCCTAAGAAAAATGGGTGTTGTCTGGCCTGAATTAGCTGCTGAAGCTGGTGAAACAGAAAGGCCGCATTGTTAGAAGCCTTAATGGGGGGTGAAATCACCAGCAGGTGCACAGAATGAGCAATGTAGGCACTGTCTTTATAAATATTAACAGGATTATAAAAAATGTTATAAAAACCTGTGTTATGTCAAACAATTCCACAAACTGTGGTGACTGATAGACAGTATCAAAGGTGGTAGGCTTGTTATTGACAACAAAGACCGCTCGGCCATTACAGGAACCGTCTGTAAAGACAGTAAGGGATTGAGGAATGGAAGCCTTTTGAGTAATTTCAGGAAAAGTAAATGGATGTAACTGGACAAAATGTAAAAGGGGGTCTTTGGGGAGGTAGTGATAAATTGTTCCCAAAAGCCTGATAGGGCAATACCACATTCATCCCTTGTCTCTAGTAAAAATTGGGTTTGGTCCTTAGTATATGGAATAAAAATATTATCAGGGTGTTTGCCAAAATGTTGTAGAGAAATCAAATGACCTTTAAAAATAATAGAAGCTACCTGAGAAAGATAAACAGTAATAACCTTCGAGGATGTGGTGGGTAAATGGACCCAAAACAAGGGGCAGTCTTTATTTTTAAAATGTGGATCTCGCTGCCAAAATATTCCTGTGGGTGTATGAGGAGTGTGTAAAATAACCAGAACCAGAGGAAGGTTATAAGAAATTTGTGTAACAAATTGTTGGGCAATGGCTTCTGTTACTTGGTTTAATGCCTGTCATGCCTTGGGAGTAAGATTTTGAGGGGAGGAGGGGTGGAAATTACCTCTCAAAATATCATTAAGGGTCAAAAGTACACAAGTGCATAATTTTAAATATGTTATTAGACATTGAATATCCCTCAGTAATTTCTGAAAATCTTTAAGGGTGTGAAGATGGTCCACACGTCCTTGTATTTTAGAAATTTGGATCTGATTTTCTAGAATTTTAAGGCCCAAACTCTTATAAGAGTCCTGTGTTTGAACCTTATTAGGAGCTATCTGTAGTCCCGAGGTAGTGAGGATTTTGTAAAAGTCCAAGTAACAATTATTAAGGTCATGGGTATTAGGTGCAGCAATTAACAAATCATCCATATAATGTAAAATATAAATTTGTGGCCCTCACTCTCTCACAGGGTCTACTGCTTGAGCAACCTATTTTTGGCAAAGAGTAGGGCTGTTGGCCATACCTTGGGGAAGAACCTTCCATTGAAGTCTCTGCATAGGGCCCTGAATATTAATGCAAGAAAGACTAAAGGCAAAATAGGGTCTATCCTCAGGATGTAAAGGAATGATAAAAAAGCAAACATTTAAGTCCATAACCATTTTACAATAGTTTTTGTGAATAGCCACTGGTGTGGGAATGTCTGGCTGTAGTGCTCCCATCGGGGGTATAACTTTATTAATGGCACACAAATCTTGTAAATGGCGCCACTTGCCTGATTTTTTCTTGATAACAAAAATAGGAGTGTACGATGGTGAGGTTGAGGGCTCTACATGGCGGGCTGCCACCTGTTCCTTCACTAACATGGAGGCAGCCTCCAAATTTTCATGGGTAAGGGGCCACTGATCCACCCACACAAGAGTCTGAGTCTCCCAAATAATTTTATCTGCATGGGGTACAGGAGGGTCAGGGACCGACACTAAAAATCCAAATATCCAAGTCCATATGTATTTTTTTTTATGGGTTGTATAAGCCCCACCAGTCCTTGTCTCAGCCTCCCAAGGCATGTACCAGGGACAAAATTCATACGGAGCATTTGATGAGTCACCATGGAATTGGGACTGGCAAGAATAACTTCCATTTGACTCAAAATATCTCGGGCCCATAGGTAAACAGGGAGGTCAGGAACAACGAAAGAAGTGACAGTTCCCTTATTACCCTCTTTATCAGTGCAGCTAAGAGCAGTAGAGCTGACCAGAGGATTTTTTGACTTTCCTATCCCTTTAAGGTCAGTCAAGGATGGGGTGAGGGGCCAACCAGATCGCCAGTATTTTTGAGAAATAATTGTCGCATCAACTCCAGTAACTAAAATTGCTTGGAATTCCTTTCCTTCAATAAGTAAGGTAAGGGTGTGTTTATTATGAGAAATGGGATGAACTCAGTATACCTCAGAGGAGCCCAAGGAGGCAGTCCCCCACAGTAGGTTTGGGTGGTGGAAGTGCCCCTTAATCTAAGGGAAGGAGTATTAATTGTGCAAGACTTTTTCCTCCTGGGATGGCCGCAACTCTATTAATAACTGTGGCCAGTATTTTTATTTCTCCAGTGATATCATTATCATTAATGCCAGGGAAGACCTGAACACCTTCTAAGGTAGTAGAGGCTCTTCCAAGAAGAAGGGCACACGTATGAGATGGAGGGGGACCCATAATTCCAGTTGGTATTATCTGGGGCCCTTGCATTGAGTCTAATGTTGTATCAGTGGTGGTACAGAGGTCCAATCCTGCACTGCCTGGAGTGGGTAGTTGGAGGGAGCCAATTGTGGAGAAGATTTTTGAGGTAGGTTGGGAGTTTGGAAGGGAACAAACCTTATTGCCCCAGGGAGTTTCCTGAGAAGCAGGAAGAAATAGGCTGTCCGAGGGCATTTGTCATTGATCTACACTCACTGGCCCAGTGATGAACTTTACCATATCAAGGACAAAGTGTAGCTGGGGGCGGTTTAGCTCCAGTTTGAGGAGACGCTATTCTTACTCTTTGTTTGCCTGTCGGACACTTGCGTGCAAAATGGCCTGGTTGTTTACAAGTAAAGCAAATACGTGAGCCAGGATTGTAAAAGGCCTTGGTAATGGGAGCACTAAAGTGAGACCCATGGCATGGGCTGCACCCACCCCTGCACAGACTCTAATAAAGTCAGAAAGTTTCCCTTTATCCTTATGATGTCGAAGAACATCCTGACATGCTGGGTTGGCGTTTTCAAAGGCAAGATGTTTTACAAAGGTGCTTTCGCTTTCGCTTGGTCCAAGCAAGCATTCCGCAGCTAGGTTAAGCCGGGGAACAAAGTCGCTATAAGGCTCGTCGGGCCCTTGTCGAATTCTGGCCAGGGAAGTGATAGCCGAGGCCCTTTCAGGGAGGCGTCTCCAAGTATGTAAGCCAGCCATCTAAATCTGCGCAAAAAGTCCAGCAGGGAAACGTGCCTGTTTAGTTTTAGTGTCAAAAGTTGCATTGCCCACTAGCTTAACATAAGTCCAGGATTTAGAGGAGGCCTTTGTTAAATTTTTTTTGAGCAGTTTCTGACAGGGCTCTTTGAAATCTGCATTCCATAGTAGGAAGTCTCCGGCACTGAGGGCAGCTCTGTCTAAAAATTTCCAATCATTGGGAGTAAGAAATTGTGTGTTGTGGCTTTCTAATAAAGCCAACGTGTAGGGCACAGTGGGGCCATAGTGAGCACAAGCCTTTTTAAGTTTTTCAAGAAAATGGAGGCTAAATTTTTTGTAGACACTCTGGGTTCCTTCCTGCCTAGGGGTGAACTTCTCATCCTCTAAGTCCTGATCTCCTTGATCCATTTCCTCCGCTTCCTCCTCTTGTTCCTCTTCTAAGTCTTTGACCTCAGCCTGAGCAGCCTTATCTATCTGACTGTTGGTGACTGGGAAGGTGAGCACAGGCCGATGGACCGGCTTCGCCTTTGTATTAGACCACTGTGGGTCAGCTTGTGTTGACTCCATTCCTAAGGCTAATGGAGAGAGCTCAGAGTCAAGGGATCTTTATTCTTTTAAAAATTGGATCTGTTCCCATCCATGTTGGAGAGACTCTCTCAAGGGAGCCGGATTAGGCAAGGGAAGTGGGGAAAAAATATCTGGGGGGACATTTGTCCCCTGAAAGGCCAGAGCACAAACGGCAGGAGGGATATAGGAGGGAGGGGAATGTGTAAGTCCTATAGGCTGTGGCAGGGTCCTGAGAGGTGGCGGGTCTTCTGAATGGTAGCGAGCTGCTTCCTTCTCCAAGGTAGCCTCCTCCCCAGGGGTCAATGTTTCTCTGGGATTTAAAACTGCATAAAGGCTGTTGGAAACCATTGGAGCCTTATTCATTAGGGTGGGATTTTGAGGAAGATCAGGAAGGTTCCCAGGGTCCTGGGGAGACTAAGAAGGGTGTATGTCTATACTAACTGATGGGCATGCCGAGAAGGGACGAGAGGTCTTTTGCATAGTCTCTTCCCCAATCCTAACAAGTATTAAGGTACCATTGTCAAAGGGTGAACTTTTAAGAATTTCACTAATTTATTTCCAGAAAGAAAAGGTAGGAACAGACACTTTTTCTGGGCCAAAGGATTCATAATAATCTTTTAAAATGTCTCCTACTCTAAGCCATCTTTTACCATCAATGGTCCCTTCAAGGGGAAACCATGGAAACAATTTTTCAATGTATGAAAAGAAAAATTTTAAGTCATTTTTCTTAACACGTGCCCCCATGTATTTAAGGATTCCTTTTGGCCTGACAAAAACAAATCATGTGACGAAATTGCTTTTCCCATGGTGGGTCACTCACTGTGCGTCATCCCCACTCTCCTCCTGGATCTGTCTCTCAGTGGTGTCTGCTGAGGCAATCGTGAGCTCCACTTGTCCAAATCTTCCCCCAGTCAAAGGCTCGAGCCCCAGTCGTTGGGCACCATTTGTCCCAGCCTGCAGGACACATCAACGTGGGTAGCGAACCTAGATGGGGAGGAATGAAGGGACAAGAGACATGAGAGATGACAGCAAGACAAAAGTTCTGATCAAGATGCAAACTTTTATTGTTCACACAGGGGAATTTATATGCTGGAGATTTGAAAGCTCTCTTATCGGCAGTTCCTGGATGTCTTCACAAGGTGAGATAACCTCAGAATATTTCAGGAAGACAGATGGCCACAGGATGTCTCAGGAACACAGATGACTACAGGATGTCTCCCAGACAGGATGTCTCCCTGGGGGCTGTTTCTTGTAAGTGTCAGGCTATTCTTTGAAAAAGAATTCCTTCTACCCCTTACAGTCAGGGATTCAGTATTTCAAATGAAAAATTGGAGAAAGAATCCAATGTGTATGCAAATATGTGCTACCCAAAAATCTTCACACTCTCATTCAGAACAATGCCTTGACATTACCTTCACCCCAACTAAGACACAATTAGAGGAGAAGAGTTAGAAAATCTGTGAATACACATCAAGAATGGAAAATGCTCAGGAGTTCACAACATTGGAGGTGGTAGAGGAATTTCCAAATGTAAGGGAGAGGGTAAAACTCCATAAACATGGAGCTCTGCTGGACTAAAGACTTCTTGAGAAACTGCCTCTGAGGTTGGGCACTTGAAATATATGTTGTTGTCAGGAGCTTTAGCTCCCTTTGTAGTGAGACCATTAAGCTGGGTCTGCATGTATGTTACCTGGAGGACATGGTTTCTTATTTTCCAAAGGACATGAGGCAGCAGTGCTGAATTCTCTTTTTGTAGGTAAACTGTTGTCACTGGGGGCTAAGTGTCTTCCAGTTTGGAAGCCATTTGCTCATCCTCCACTTTTTGTTGTGTTTCTTGCAGCTGCACAGGAAGTTTGGTACTTGCTTCATGAAATACGAAGAGTTCAACTGGGACACAGTACTGAAAAGAGTTCTGTCACATGTGGTGGGTAAGGGTCTGCAGGAGAATGCACCAATCAGGCTTCTATCCCACATAGCTTGCCCCCTTCACCTTAGCAATCTGATTCTAAACATTGCCCTGAAACCTCTCCATATAACAACATGCCTTTACATACAAGGGTATGGGGGCTGCACCATGTCAGTCACAAACCATTTGGAAGCCAATGGCAGATCCACATCACCCAACCACAGATGTTTTAACACACACCTTCACACCACTTTTCTAGGCCAACTACTCAGCAGGCTCCAAATTACTGCCATCTCTGTTCTACACCATTTTCATGAAACCCAGTCAATCAGACACTGTCTGGTACACTCGTGATCATCAATAGGACATCCAAAGATTCTACAGTGCGAAGTGGTCATGGGAATTTCAAAAATTTCATGTTTTTTATCAGGCATTTCTCAAGGATGAAGTTGGAGGCACTGTGGGTTTCAATTCATTCAGGAACCATTAAATGGAGAGGAAGCTCATTTCAATAAAAGCTCTGGAGAATTCTAACAGGCAAGGCTTCCCAAAGACAGGCAAAAAGGTCACATTAAGCCAGGCGTTTGAGGTCTACAATGTGTGGTCCATTTGTGTTTTGACTTGCAACTATGGCTGCCAATTCTTTAAGAATAAAATCATGTGATATTCTTCCTGAGATTCCCAGTGCTCTGTGGAAAGCCACCCTGGGCCTAGATCTCAGTTTCCAAGGGCAACTCTCATGCGTGGCATCCTAAAATCCCAAAACAATACATGGCAATACTTCTTTGAGGTCCATTCCATAACTCAGTCTCTAAGGGGAATCACACCAGTGTTCAAGACCAGGTGGACCAATCATCTTTTCCAACAGCCACAAAAATGACCACAATTAAAAGCAAAACACTTCCACATGGCCCTCATCTTCTTTCATATAGACACTCATCATAACCTCAGGCTGTAGTTTTTCATGAGGGGCACAGCCAAAGACAGTATCCAAAATAAGGTCCCTTGCCCCCATTTGCCTAAAGTCAGTGTGGCTGGGACACCCTTCCTGTGAACCAGGAGTGATCAAAGAGGCCTGCCTTTAATACTGGTCTGCTTCTCCATTTTGAGGCCTAATGACTATGGGGTTTAGATTCTTTATGTTAATTGGAGTCATGAGAAACCTATGAACGTATGGTCTAGTCTCTGCAGGGCTTTGAAGAACTCATTGGACCCAAAGGATCCCTATTCTCATAGATGGACGTCAGGAACCTTACAGAGGAATGTGAGAGACTTCATCCACAATGACTGCTCTTTTGGTTTTGGATGCAAACGTGGGATGTTTCTTTCGATCCATTAGGTGCTGAGAATCTAAGCCGTAGCCTCACACAGGGCCAAGAGGCTGATTCAGACACATCCCTTTCCAAAGCAATTAAGCAAGGAGCCACAGATGATGCCCATTCATTTCCATTTGAAAACTCTTTTCTTCAGGCTTCCCAAAGGGGTGGCCTGAGGCAAAAAACTTCCTGACATTCAGAGCAACAGAACAATAGGTAATTAAAAGTACCAAAGAAGGGTTTCTTCACTGAGACTTGTCAGAAGCCAGTGGTGAGCCACTATCTCTTTTCTCATACAAGCCCCCTCTTCAGAGCTTTCCTGGCATATGGCCATTCTCACATCTGTAGGTACCAAGATAGACTGACTCTGTCCTTGGTAATTCAAAACTAGTGACACCACTGGGAGTGGGACTGGGACAGGCTCTGTGTGCTTGGCTTCCTGGATGTCAATTTCCATCACCGAGGAAGTGAGGTGAGGTTACTTCCTTCAGGATCTGAATGAAGTCACTGCCTTGGCAACCACTTTGTCCTAACAGTTGCTTCCAAGGGTCCCATGAGATGGAGGCTTCCCCTACTTAATGTGACAATTTCACAAGTTAAAATGGTATATCAACCATAGGCACCTGGGAACAGCTCTCCATACAGGCCTGATTTGGTCCATCTTCTCTACATTAAGAAGAGAGAGGCTGATTAAGACACAACCCTTCATCCTGACCAGGTTGTTTGCCATGGAAGATGACTTGTGCTCTCTCAGGTCCTTCATAACTGCCTACATATTCTCCAGGGATCCTTTCAGCATGGATCTTTGAAGTTCTCAGCAGGTAGAGGATCCCTACATTCCAGTATTATAAGACCACCTCTGTCCCTGCTCTTCTGTAAAGTAAGATTGAGGGAACAATGTATGTTTAGGGTTAATAACAGGTTCAATTTGGGTTAGGAATCATTTTGTGAATGAATAATGGTATTGGCAACCTGCGAAATTTATAAGAATATAGAGGTGAACAGTGTGTATGAAAACAGAAATCCAAGTAAGATTGGAAGCCCAGAAGGGCATTGGGCCCTTGATTGTGATACTTAGCATTGAATTACATTCTGCACAGATGTCTCAGATAAATCAATATACAATGGCATGGGACCTTGTACCTTGGATGATTGAATGTAGAAGGGAACATCCAGTCAAAAAGGGATAGTCAGTAGGAATAGGAAGATTTTAGGTAGGTATAGAAAAAAGGGTGAGTGTATGATTTGGAACAAAATTTCTTTAGCAATAGGGTTTCGGTTAGAAAATGAATTTAAATGTCAGCACATGTGAAGAGTCTGTCACAATGATGAAGTGGGAAAAATATGTAGGTAAGCAGATATCAATAGGGACATTATGAAATCAGGCAAAGTAAAAAGTGAGAGATCGGCTTAGACATTTTCGAAGGGTTGAGTTTGAATATGCAATCTTAGGAAGAAACAAATATGTAGTCATCAATAGGATTGACATTTGAGAGCATAAGTAATCTTGGACATGGATGATTTTAGTAATCCATGTTAATTTTCCATTTTGGCTTTGGTACAATCATAAATGTGAACTTTGAATTTAGTGTCCAGTATATTTCTGTGAATAAATGTATATGAAGATCAGGTGACATGAGTATTTCTTCCACCATTTCTGGGAGCAATATTGACTGACTACTTCTGATTGATAGGTACAGATTCTTTATGTGAATTGGAATCATGAGAAACCCAAGCACCTCTTTAGGGATTGAAGAACTCATATGACCCAAAAAATCCCTATTCTCACTTGATGGAGGTCAGGAATCTAACAGAGGAAGGGAAGATACTTCATCCAAAATGACTGAACTTTTTGCCATTTTGGTTTTGGATGCACACATGGGATCTTTCTTTATATCCATCAGGTGCTGAGAATCTAAGTCACAGCCTCACACAGGGCCAAGAGGCTGATTCAGACACATCCCTTTCCAAAGAAATTAAGCAAAGAGCCATAGGTGATGCCCATTCATTTCCATTTGAAAACTGTTTTCTTCAGGCTTTACAAAGGGTTAGCCTGAGGTAAAGAACTTCCTGACATTCAGGGCAACAGAAAAATAGGTAAGCAAAAGGCCCAAAGCAGGGTTTCTCCACTGAGACTTTCCTGGTCACACTGTCCCTGCTCTTCTGTAAAGTTAGATTGAGGAAACAGTGTATGGTTAGGGTTAATGTCACGTTCGATTTGGGTTAGGAATCATTCTGCAGGATGAATATTCGTTCTGGGAATCTGCAATATTTACAAGAATATATAGGTAAAATAAAAGTATGAAAACAGAAATCTAGGCAGGATTTGAAGCTCAGATGGGCATTGGGCCCTTGAGTGGGTTACTTATCTTTGAATTATGTTCTGCACAGATGTCTCAGATAAATCGATATACAATGACATAGGACCTTGTACCTTGGATGATTGAAAGTTGAAGAGAACATCCAGTCACAAAGGGAAAGTCCGTAGGTTTAGGATGATATTCTCTAGGTTTAGAAACAACAATGAGTATAGGATTTGGACCAAAAGATTTTTAGCAATTGGTTTTCAATAAGAGAGTGAATGTAAATATCAGCACATGTGAAGAGTGAGACACAATGATGAAATGGGGAAAATATGTAGGAAAGCAGATATCAATAGAGACATTAAGAAATCAGGCAATGTATAAAGTGAGGGATAGGATTAGACATTTTGAACAGGGTTGAGTTTGAATATATAATCTTAGAAAGAAACAAATACATAGGATTTATCAATAGGATTTACATTTTACAGCATTAAGAAACCGGGACATGGATATTTTTAGTAATCCATGCTCACTTTTCTTTCAGGCTTTGCTACAATCATAAGAGTGACTTTTGCTTTCTGTGTCCAGAATATTACTGTGTTAAAATTTATATGTAGATCAGGTGACATGAGCATTTCTTCCACCATTACTGGGGGCAATATTTTGAAGACGTATAAATATTGGGGGAAAAATGTGGAGTACCCTGTATCAATGGATATAGAAAAAATGTATGAATAGACCATACCGTGAATAAATAATATAACTGGTTCCAACTTTAAATAGTGGATTGATTTGATATCTGAAAATATACTGGAAATCTTAAATTGATATTCATACATTCATTACAACCAGTTATACATATAACGGTAATATTAGGGTTATGGTTTATCATGAAGAGTGTGTGAGTTTTGCTTCAAATATGATTATGAAAATCAAAAATAATGTGTTTGAAAAGAAGTCTCATGACAAGACCAGTCAAGAACCCTGGAGGAATATATGTGTTCTGAAGCAGGAGGTGATTGAAATTGAAACAAATGCCTATAAATTTGTGAACTTGTGGATGAAATATATATCATATGATGTGCATAAACTGAAGAAATAGTAATGTACCACTGTTTAATAAAAATGAACTGCAAAATACTTGCATTGATGTTGAACTAGGTTTTACTGTAGAAATATTAGGATTTGTGTGCACCATTCACTGAAGTTAGTCTTCAGTACTAGGAAACAAATCTGTATTTAAGGTGGATGAATATTTCTGAGAATAATCTTTTGAATAGTTGATCATAAATCCACATACATAAATATGAATGATTTTAAGGAGTGTATAATAAGATTCATATATTTCATATTTTGAAAAATTTGGAGAGTATATATATATATATATATATATATATATATACACACACACACACACACACACACACACACACACACACACACACAGACAGACATTAAAACTAGCAATATATTTGCCAATCGAAATTCATCATGAAATATGTATCATCCACAGGTGCAAAAATATTGATTTCACTGAAAATGGATCTATATATAATGTTGTTCTACTAGCAAGCTCACCCATAGGTTGAATTTTCAATTCCAACAGTATTTAAGAGGAGTGATCTCTTCTCATAACTTGTATCTGCCTAGTCAGCAACCTCACAAAAATGTACGTGTGATAACAGGTAGGATTCTATATGTGCATATAAAAATACACGTGCTGAATAGTCTACAGAGAAAGGAGACACCAATTTGTTGAAAGCCACAGCTTAAGGGGCCCCATTAAACTTCCAGCTACCAGCAACATTCCCCTGCCAGATGATTATTGGCTCACAGCGGCCCCAGCAACATCTAGCTGATTGGCTCCTCTGCGGTGATGCTCATTGGGCAGTTTCCCTGCCCTTTCAGACCACAGAGCTGCTCATTGTGGGACTTTTTTGGCTCCACCCACCTGACCCAGCTAAATAGCCTCAAGAGCAGGAGGATTGTGGGAGGTGGAGAGGCTTGTGGGTGTGACAGAAACTTTGCAAGGAAGCCAGTGGTGGCAGTTGGGCTCTGAGGGTTTTTCCTGAGGAGCTGTTTTGTTTGGCATGTGTGGTTCTAAAAATAAAGTTTGTTTCTTTTGAAAAGTGGCTCTTGAATCGTGCCCAGCCAGACTGCAGCATTTTTATGCCTTGCACGGGGAGCCACTGAGGGTAAGTGATAAGGTAAACTGCTCGCCCCTGAGCGAAGGGCGAGAGGATGGGTAGCCATTTAAGATTCCTCTTTTGTTTTGCTTCACTTTTGTTGCCTGTCCATGGAGATGAGTGAGATGGATGAAAAACCACTCACATCTGAGAAAAAATTATTTACTTCTGAGGAACAGATAGGGAGAAAGGACGGATGCACATGTCAGTAGGATATAAAGGCTATAATGACTTTTTGTTGTTCCCTTTTTATTTTATTCTGTCTCGGTTTTGTTTGGCATTGTCTTGTTGGGTTGTATTATAGTAGAAATGCGGGATCAGAAATTAGTAAAAAAACAAACTGAAAGAGTGTTAAGTAAATTGTTAGAGGAAGGAGGCATCTCAGTTAAGTCAAGAACAGTCAGGGCATACGTTGATACAATACAAAAATGTAGCCCATGGATTTTTAAGGAGTTGTTAAATATACCATAATGGAACCATCATGCTGAAGATTTAAAAGGGGGTAAAAGAACAGCCCAGGGACTCTGCCAGTTGGCACATTGCCATTGAGGACGTTCATATCTGGTTTGCTTAGTCCAAAGGCTTCAGTTCAGACAAAGATAGAAGAACAAAGCTTAGGGCAGAAAAAGCCATCAGGGGCAAAGTTAAAAAAGGAGACTGCTACTAACAACTTTCTATCACTAGAGGGCGTAAATGTCCAACCAACAGCGCCTCCTCTACAGGAGACTGTTACTAACACCTTTCTATCACCAGAGGATGTAAATGTCCAAATAACAAGGCCACCTCCATATGCTGGAAGGCCCCCAAACCCCACAGTTGATAGTTCGGATCCTGAGACAGGATCTCAAGTATGAACATGCCCTGATTCTGAGGTAGGAGGGCAGCGAATTCACCATGCTTTAAATTTCAAAATAGTGAAGCAGCTAAAAGGGGCTGTAACAACCTATGGTCCTCAAGCACCCTTCATTGTAAGCTTGGTCGAATCCATTAACAACTTGAATATGACACCAGTAGATTGGGCTAATATGTGTAAAGCTGTGCTAAATGGAGGTCAATACCTTTTTTGGAAGGTTGCCAATGAGGAATTTTGCAAGGACATGGCTAGGCGTAATGCAGAAACTGGTTATCCTCAGAGAAATCTAGATATGTTGTTAAAAAGGGACCTTATGAGGATCAGCAGCAACCAATTGCATATGATCCTGGCGTTTACGCAAAAATTGCTGCAGAGGCGGTTAGGGCATGGAAGACTTTACAACGACATGGAGGTTTACAAGGTCAATTATCTAAGGTAATACAAGGAGCTAATGAATCTTCCACTGAATTTGTAGATAGGCTTATTCAAACAGCTATCAGAGTTTTGGGGAATACAGAACAAGCAATGCCATTAATAAAAAACTGGCTTATGACCAAGCGAATCGTTGGTGCAGAGATATCACTAGACCATGGAAACATGAAGATTTAAACACATATATTAAATTATGTAAAGACATTAATGAATAAGAGAAAGTCATGGCAGCTGCAGTAAAACAGGCTTTAGATGCCAGAGACATCAATGAACAAGGGCAATTTGTGGCAGCTGCAGTAAAACAGGCTTTAGATGCCAGACCAGGAACATGCTACAATTGTGAACAAACAGGACATTTTAAAAGGAATTGCTCCATAGGAAGAGGGTTTAACAAAACTAGGTACCAAAGGAGTAGAATACGTGGGTATTTGCCCACGATGCCGTAGAGGGAGACATTGGGCTAATGAATGCCGTTCTCAAACCACCATAGAGGGTACTTCATTATCAAAAATGAACAAGGACTAGCTGTTTATCCACGATATCATGGAGAAAGGCATCAGGCTCCATTGCCAAAAAATGGACAGGGGAGCCCAATGCTCTGGGGCCCAAAACCACAAATATACAGAGCACTGGAGGAACCCAGCAACCCCATCAGTGTAGTGCCCAGGACACATTGTCCATCAGACGCCTCATCAGACAAATCAGAGGGAGCACAGGGTTAGATATCTGCACCTCCGTCAGATCAGTACTAACTGTAGAGATGGGGGTTCAAATCATTCACACAGGGTGAGAGGACCTCTTCTCAAAGGAACGGTAGGCTTATTATTGGGACGCAGCTCTTCTAATCTAAAAGGACTTATGATAAGTCCTTGGGTAATTGATCCCGATTATGAAGGTGAAATAAAATTATACCCAGTTCTCCAAAGGACATATCAGTAATTTCACCAGGAGATAGAATAGCACAGTTACTAATAATACTCAGTCTGCATGATAAATTTTCCAGTCGTGCTGTAGAAAGAGGTTCCAAAGGATTAGGCTCCACAGGTGTAGATTTGGTTATGCTTTCTTTAAATTTAGATTCTCGCCCCAGGCTAAAACTAAATATTCAAGGACATGAATTTAATAAGCTACTTGATACAGGTGCAGATGTTAGCATCGTCTCTCATCAAGAATGGCCAAAACATTGGCCATTACAACAGTACACTAAAATACTTTGAGACCTAGGAGTGGCAACTAATCCCCATAGAAGTGCAATGGCATTGGATTGGAAGGATCCTGAAGAATGTGAAAGAACTATACAGCCATATGTATTGGATCATCTTCCCGTAAATTTATGGGGATGAGATGTCCTAGATCAATTAGGTTTGACATTAACAAATAACATCAATCAAAATGCACCCACTATTATGGCTAGAGAAGGTTTTAGGAAAGGAAAAAGATTAGAAAAACAAGATCAAGGTATATCAGCACCAATACAAATAGACCAAGCAACAGACAGACATGGGTTGGATTTTCAGAAAGGGCCACTGAGACAATAAAAATTACTTGGAAATCAGAAAGACCAGTATGGCTTCTTCAGTGGACCCTGACTAAAGAAAAGATACAAGCAGCCCAGTTCCTGGTCAAACAACAATTAGCGGAAGAACATATACAACCTTCTGTATCTCCCCATTATACTTTCATTTTTGTCATCAAAAAGAAATCTGGTAAATGGAGATTATTGGAAGATTTAAGAGCCATTAATAATGAGATGGTTATTTTGGGACCTGCTCAATCAAGGATTCCTCAATTGTCTGCTTTGCCAAAAACTTGGTATGTTTTAGTTATACATATTAAAGATTGTTTTTTTTTTTTTCATTTCCAATTCTTCCTGAGGATAGTCCAAGTTTTGCATTTACTATCCCTGCACTGAATCATGAAGGTCCTGATCAGAGGTATGAGTGGAAAGTATTCCCTCAAGGGATGGCTAACAGCCCAACTATTTGTCAAATTTATGTTAACAAAGTAATCCAGCCACTTAGAAATCAAAATCCTGAACTACAAATATTTCACAATATGGATGATGTGTTATTAGCACACAAGTTAAAAACCCATTGCTAGAATGTTATGCCACACTTACAAACTTATTAAGAAATTATAATCTAGGGATATCAATTGATAAAGTACAATTAAATTTTCCAATTAATTATTTAGGAGTTCTATTATCCTCAACCATGGTCAGTCCACCAAAAATTCAAATACGAGTAGATCAACTCAAATCAATTAATGACTTTCAAAAGTTATTAGGAGACATTAATTGGATAAGGCCTTATCTAGGTATACCAACAGGAGAGTTGGGACCTATATTTGATATCCTAAAAGGTCCATCTGATACAAATTCACCCAGAATGTTAATGCCTGAAGCAAGAAAGGCATTAAAAATCATTGAAACATATATGGGAAATATGCATTTGGATAGATTTGATAAAATAATGCCTCTATTATTCATTGTGCTACCAACAAAAAAATATTCCTACAGGAGTATTTTGGCAAGAAGGTCCATTATTATGGATACATTTATCTTATTCTTCTAACACTATTATTACTAGGTATCCTGAGGCTTAGGGACAATTAATACTAATAGGAATAAAAGCAGCAAAGGGAGTGTTTGGAATTTCTACCAATAAAATTATTACTCCATACACTATGAATCAAATTGATGAATTAGCTAATGAGTTAAATACTTGGGCAATAATCCTGTGTAAATCTAATGTTTCATTTGATAACCACTTACCATCTAATCTTTTATTGTCTTTTGGGTCATTGCATCCTGCAATTTTTCCAAAAATTACAAGAAAACACCTATCATGAATGCTCCAAATATATTCACTGATGGGTCAAATAATGGTACAGCAGCAATAGTTACACCTGATCAAATTTTTACATTTTTAGCACCCCAACAATCAGCTCAAAAGGTAGAGCTTAATGCAGTATTATAAGCTTTTGTGATGTTTAAAGATTCTGTGTTTAATTTATTTTCCAATAGTCAGTATATAGTTAATGCTATAGTATCCCTTGAAGATGCTGGTAGGATTTCCCCTTCCTCTACTGTTTTCTCTTTGCTTTCCAGTATACAAAGTCTAATCTGGGACAGAAAAGATCCATTCTTAATAGGACATATCTCGGCACATACAGGATTGCCTGGAGCCCTTAGTTTGGGCAATGATTTAGCAGGTAAAACTACACATGACATACATACATATTTTCTCTACACTAGAAGAAGCTATAAATTTTCATGAAAAGTTCCATATCAATGCTAATACTTTACAAAAGCATTTTAAAATAACTAAGGAGCAAGCTAGACAAATAATAAAACAATGTCAAAATTGTGTGACCATTTTACCACATTTTAATCTTAGAGTCAATCCTAGAGGATTGATACCTTACCATATATGGCAGATGGAAGTCACACACTTGCCAGAATTTGGAAAAGTAAAATATTTGCATGTTACAGTTGATACTTCTTCTGGATTTTTGATGGGCTCCCTTCATGGGGGAAAAAAAACTAAAGATGTTATAGCTCATTGCTTACAAAATTTTGCCACTGTGGTCATTCCAAAACAGTAAAAAACAGATAATGCCCCCGGTTATCCTTCTACCTCTTTTAAACCATTTTGCTCATCATTTGGCATTACTCATATAACAGGAAACCCATACAATCCGCAGGGACAAGCCATAGTTGAAAGAGCACATCACACTATTAAAATGTACTCATTAAAGTAAGAAGACAGAATTGGGAAGGAATATAAATTCCCCAAAGATAAAATTAAAATAACCCTTTTTAATCTAAATTTTTTAATTTGGATTTTCAGGACTTAGTGCTGCAGAAAGGCATAAGTGTCCAAAAAATGTGTATAAGCCCGAGGTACTTTGGAAGGATATTCTAACAGGAAAATGGAAAGGTCCTGACCCATTAATTTTCTGGAGTTGGAGGTCTGTTTTTGGGTTTCCACAGGAAGAACAGCAGCCGATTTGGATTCCAGAGAGATTAACTAAGGTCCCGACCCAGTGATTGCCTGGAGTCGGGGGTCTGTTTATGTGTTTCCAAAAGGAGAACAGCAGCCGATTTGGATTCCAGAGAGATTAACTGAAGCGCTTTCAATAGACCAAAATAAGATGATTTGGCTCAAATCCATAACAGCTGATATCGAAAACTCCAGTTTGGCTATCCTTACATCTGCGACAGAACAGGGATGCTTTTTTCAATATCTATTTTATTATTGCCCTTTCCCACATCATGAAGTTCTCTTTTGTTTTTTTTGAGCTCATACAGACCTAGGATAATGTTTTGCTTATCAGTTCTATTTTTTGACTATAGAGTTTTTAAACATTGCAATGATGATTTCACATGTAAAAAGTTATAAGGCCTTTACTATTATATTATGTGTTGTATGTATTTATTATGTGTGCACACTTGTGTTTTGTGTTATATATTTGAATGTGCATATGTCCATATATCACATATGATCAGTGCTAATGAAATAATATATCCATTTTTTTTATTCACGTGAATTAAATTGTTTAATTTAAATTGGGAAAACAACTGTTCAGGATTGTCTTAATATGTGAAAAAATAGGAGGTTAACAGACGTGCTTGTTTACTTTCACTTTTCCTTTTCATTATATTTAATTATTCTCTTCAAGATAATGTAAATTGTTAAGAAAATTGTTTTCTTTTAGTGCCCTCAGGAATGTTACATAATTTTTTCTTTAGCCATTACTGCCAGAATTCCTATTTTCATCCCAGTGCCAGTGAAGACAAAGATAAAACCAATCTACAGATTCTGCAATAGCCATCACTGAACTGCTTGCAGAACTTGCCTGGATTATGTATCACTTGTATGCATTGTGAACTCACTTGTATGCATTGTGAACTATCTGCTGCTGCAGCGAATTGTCGTAGTGTTGGGGTACTTATGCTGATGCTGTCATCAGTGATAGAATTTTTCCAATAGGAGCCATCAATTGACTTGGTGTATGTTTCCTATTCTCACTTGATAGAGGTCAAAAAACTTACAGAGGGAAGTGAAAGACTTCATCAGCAATGACTGCTCTTTTGGCAATTTTGGTTTTGGATGCACACATGGGATTTTTCTTTAGATCTATCAGGTTCTGAGAATCAAAGCCACAACCTCACACAGGGCCAAGAGGCTGATTCAGACACATCCCTTTCCAAAGTAATTAAGCAAAGAGCCACAGGTGATGCCCATTCATTTCAATTTGAAAACTGTTTTCTTCAGGCTCCACAAACGGGTGGCCTGAGGCAAAGGCATTCCTAACATTCAGGGCAAGGGAACCATAGGTAAGCAAATTGCCCAAAGCAGGGTTTCTCCACTGAGACTTTTCTGGTTACACTGATCTCTGAGGTTTCTGAGATGTTCCCATTCCATTCAGCTATCCAGTATATGGCTATGTCACAGAGTTTGGAGGTGGTACATATCTTGGACACAAAACCATGAGCCTATTCTGGAGAGAGGCCAGAAATCAGGAGGTGAACAGGAACTTGGGAAGATAGTAGGTGTTGTCTATCCATAAGGCAAGCTGCAGTCCATTCATAAAAAGGGCAGAATAAATGCCTGGAAGCTTCCTACTAGTCAGGACACCTCCATTGATGTATTGGCTTTTCTAATAACTACAACCACGGACACAGTGGATACACAGACATAGAAAAACTCGCCTTCTCAAACGACTTACTAGAAACAGTCGACTCCAAACCAAACAAACCACCTTTGCTACCTATTCTCAGAACATGAGACAAAACCACGAACTCACACCCACACCCACTAAGGCACCTCATTCCCACAACTAGGTCTGTGACTATCCGGAGTGTCCTCTGACTGGTGGACCATACTATGTTCCCCCCAAATGGCCTGTCCTGTATCAGATCAGGTCCCTTTAGCCAACTCTGTTAAGTTGTCAGGAGCCAGCAATGAGCCACTACCTGCTTTCTCAGGAAAGGCCCCTCTTCAGAGTTCTCCTGGCATTTGGTCATCCTCACATCAGGAGGTACCAAGAAAGACTGACTCTGTCCTTGGAAAATTCAAACAAGTGTGCCCACTGGGAATGGGACTGGCACTGGCTCTGGGTGCCTGGTTTCCTGGATCCCAAGTTCAGAGAGTTGTATCACCAAGGAAGTGAGGTAGGTCACTTCCTTCAGGAATTGAATGAGGTCAATACCTTGGCAACCACTTTGTCCTAACAGTTGTTTACAAAGGTCCCATGAGATGGAGGCTGCCCCTACTTTCTCTGACTCAGTCATAAGTTAGAATGGTATATCAACCACAGGCACCATGGAACAGCTCTCCACACAGGCCTGGTTTTGTCCATCTTCTCTACATTAAGAACAGAGCGACTGATTCAGACACAATACTTCATCCTGACCGGTTTTTTTGCCATGGAAGATGATTTTGCGCTCTCAGGTCCTTCATAGCTGCCTAAGTCTTCTCCAGGGATCATTTCTGCATGGACCTTTGAGGTTTCAGCACGTGGAAGATACCCTAAATTCCTGTATTGTAAGACCAACTCTGTCCCTGCTCTATTGTAAAGATAGATTGATGGAACAGTGTATGCTTAGGGTTAATAACAGGTTTTATTTGGGTTAGGAATCATTCTGTGCGATGAATAATGGTTTTGGGAACCTGCGATATTTACAAGAATATATAGGTGAAATATAAGTATGAACACAGAAATCTAGGTAAGATTTGAAACCCAGAAGTGCATTGGGCCCTTGATTGGGATACTCAGCTTTGAATTATATTCTGCACAGATGTCTCAGATAAATTGATATACAATGGCATAGGACCTTGTACCTTGGATGATTGAATGTCGAAAAGAACATCCAGTCAAAAGGATAGTCAGTAGGATTAGGAAGATATTCAGTAGGTTTAGAAAGCAGAGTGAGTATAGGATTTTAACCAAACGTTCTTTAACAGTAGGGTTTCGGGTAGAGAATGAATGTAAATATCAGTACATGTGAAGAGCCAGTCACATTGATGAACTCTGGAAAATATGTAGGAAACCATATATCAATAGAGACATTAGGAAATCAGGCAAAGTATAAAGTAAGTGATAGGATCAGGCATTTTCAACAGTGTTGAGGTTGAATATATAATCTTAGGAAGAAACAAATATGTAGTCACCAATAGGATTGACATTTGATAGCATTAGGCAACCTGGACATAGATGTTTTTAGTAATCCATACTCACTTTCCATTTAGACTTCGGTACAAACATAAGTGTGACCTTTGCATTTTGTGAAAGAAGTCTCATGAAAATACCAGTCAAGAAACCCTGTGGAAAACATGTTTTCTGAATTAGAAAGTGATGGAAAGTAAGACAGAATGCCTATAAATTTCTGAACTAGTGGATTAAATATATATCCTACCATGTGCATTAACTGAAGAAAAAGTAATGTACCAGTATTGAATAAAAATGAAAGACAAAATACACATCACGTCCCATAGGAATCTACTTGCATTGATATAAAACTGTGTCAGTTACTGCAGAGATATTAGGATTTGTATGCACCATTTACTGTTAGTTTTCAGTACTAGGAATCAAATATGTAGTTCAGGTGGATGAATATTTCTCAGAATAATCTTGTGAAAAGTTGATTATTAATCCACATACATGAATATGAATGAATTTACGGAGTGTATAATAAGACACATATATTTCATATTTTGAAAAATCTGTAGAGTGTGTGTGTATATGTATATATAAACACACACACACACACACACACACACACACAGGCACGCACACAAACAGACATTAAAAAGTAGCAATATAAGCCAATTGAAATTCACCACGAAATATATGTCATCCACAGATCCAGATAAATTCGTTTTACTGAACATGGATTCATGTATAATTTTATTGTACTAGGAAGCTCATCAATAGTTTGAATTTTCAGTTTCAACAGCGTTTAGTAGGAGTGATCTCTTTTCACAATTTGTGTCTGCCAAGTGAGCCACCTCACAAGAATGTACGTGTGGTACCAGGTAGGATTCTATATGTGCATATAAAAATACATGCCCTGAATAGGATACAGAGAAAGGTAGACAGGAATTCACATATTTGTTAACTTGAAAAACACATGGAGAACCATTTCAACAAAAAGTTGACTAGATTTATAACTCCTACCCTATATAAAGCAAAAGGCAATTCCAATGATACACCATTCGTCCTCTGAACTGCTTGTATTTCTATTCTGTTTGGGTTAATTTTCTCCATCATATTAGAATTAGTAGTCAGAGTCTAGTTGGCATGGGTTTGTGTTAGGGATTTGGAATCATTTGGAAAATGATTCCAATGTTTATGCAAATATATGCTACAAAAGTATCTTCCCACTCTCATGCATAACAATGCCTTGAGATTACCTTGGCCCCAAGTTAGACACAATTAGAGGAGAAGAGTTAGAAAATCTGTGAATACATATCTGAAATCAAATATGCTCACGAGTTCACAAACTTGGAGGTGGTAGAGGAGATTCCAAAAGTAAGGGACAGGGTAAACACTCCACAAACATGGAGCTCTGCTGGACTAAAGACTTCTTGAGGAACTACCTCTGAGGTTGGGCACTTGAAATATGTGTTGTAGTCAGGAGATTTAGCTTCCTTTGTAGTGAGACAATCAAATCTGGGTATGCTTCTATGTGACCTGGAATACATGATTTCTTATTTTCCAATAAACATGAGGAAGCTGTCTTTAATTTTCTGTTTGTAGGTAAACTGTGGCCACTGGGGACTAATTGTCTACTCTTGTGGACTCTGAAGCCATTTGGTCATCCTCCAGTTTTCCGGGTGTTTCTTGCTGCTGCACTGGGAGTTTCGTATTTGCTTCAAGAAATACAAGGAATTCACCTGGGACACAGTGCTGGAGGGAGTTCTGTCACCTGTGGTGGGTCAGGGCCTGCAGAAGAATGTACCAACCAGGCTTCTCTTCCACATAGCTTGCCTCCTTGACCATAGCAACCGGATTCTGAACATTGGCCTGAAACCTCTCCATATAAAAAGATACCTTTACATAGAAGCGTCTGCTGGCTGCACCATGTCAGTCACAAGCCAATTGGAAGACAATGGCAGATCCACATGGCCCCACCACAGATTTTTTTTATCACACACCTGCCCTTCACTGCACTAGGCCCACTACTCTGCAGGGTCCAACTTCCTGGAATCTCTGTTATACACCATTTTCATGAAACTCAGTCAATCAAGTCACTGTCCTGAATAATCATGTTCAGCAACAGGACAACCAAAGTTTCTCCAGTGCCATCTGGTCATGGGAATTTCAAAAATTTCATGGTATTTATCTAGCAATTTTTCAAGGATGAAGTTGGCAGCATGTGGGTTTCAATTCATTCAGGGACCATTAAATGTTGTGGAAGTTCATTTCAAATGAAGTTCTGGAGAACTCTCACTGGCAAGGTTTCCCAAAGATTGGCCAAAGTGTCACATAAATCCAGGCCCATTGAGGTCTACAATGTAACGTCCATGTGTGTTTTGACTCTCAACTAAGACTGCCAAGTCGTTAAGAATAAAATCATGTGATATCAAGCCTGAGATTCCCAGTGGTCTCTGGAAAGCCACCCTGGGCCTAGATCTCAGTTTCCAAGGGTGACTCTCATGCTTGGTCTTCTAAAATCCCAACACAATTCATGGCAATACTTCTCTAAGTTCAGTTCCTGTACTCAGCCTCTAAGGGGAATCACACCAGAGTTCAAACCCAGGTGGACTCAGTCATCCCTTCCAACTGCCACAAAAATAACCACAATTAAATCCAAAACACTCCCACATGGCCCTCATCTTCTTCCATATAGACACTCATCATAACCTCTGACTGGAGTTTTTCATGAGGAATGCAGCCCAAGAGAGTGTCCAAAATATGCTTTCTTGCCCCTCATTTACCTAAATTCTGCGTGACCTGGACACCCTTCCTGTGAACCAGGAGTGATCAAATAGGCCTGCCGTTAATACTGATCCACTTCTCAAATTTGAGAACTACTGACTGTGGGGTTTAAATTCTTTATATAATTGGAGTCATGAGAAAACCCAACCACCTATGGGCTAGCCTCTGCAGGGAACTGAAGAACTCATTTGACCTAAAGGATCCCTATTCTCACTTGATTGATGTCAGAAACCTTACAGAGGAAGGAGAAAGACTTCATCCACAATGACTGCTCTTTTGCTATTTTGGTTTTGGATGCACACATGGGATCTTTCTTTAGATCCATCAGTTGCTGAGAATCTAAGCTACAGCCTAACACAGGGCCAAGACGCTGATTCATACACATCTCTTTGCAAAGCAATTAAGCAAAGAGCCACAGCTGATGCCCATTCTTTTTTATTTGAAAAAGGTTTTCTTTAGACTTCGCAAAGCGTTGTCCTGAGGCAAAGACCTTCCTGACATTCAGGGAAACAGAACAATAGGTAAGCAAAAGGCCCAAAGCAGGGTTTCTCCAATGAGACTTTACAGGTTAAACAGGTATGTGAGTTTTCTGAGATGCTCGCAATTCACTTCAGTTATTCAGTACATGGCCATGTCACAGAGCATGGAGGTGGTACATATCTTGGATACAAAACCATGAGCCTATTATGGAGAGTGGCCAGATTTCAGGAAGAAAACAGGAACTAAGGAAGATCGTAGGTGTTGCCCATCATTATGGCAAGCCGCATTCCATTTATAAATTGGGCAGCATGAATGCTGGTAAGCTTTCTAAAAGACAGGACACATCCATTGTTGCTTTCTCTTTTCTAATATCTACAATAACGGACACAGCGGGATACAGCGACACAGAAACACTCGCATTGTCAAATGACTTACTAGAAACAATTCACCACAAACTAAACAAACCTCATTTCCTACCTCTTCTCAGAACATGAGCCAAAACCACAAACCCACACCCACACCCACAAAGGCACCTCTTTCCTCCAAGTAGGTTGTGACTATTTGGAGTGTCCTCTGACTGTGGGCCATTCTACGTTCCCCCGAAATGGCCTGTCCTGTCTCAGATTTTGTGTCCTTTGCCAACTCTCTGAAGTTGTCAGGAGCCAGCGGTGAGCCACTACCTGTTTTCTCAGGAAAGGCCCCTCTTCAGAGTTTTCCTGCTATTTGGCCATCCTAACATTAGTAGGTACCAAGAAAGACTGACTCTGTCATTGGGAAATTCAAAAAGTATAACCACTGAGACTGGGACTGGGACTGTCAATGTTTGACTGGCTTCCTGGATCGCAAGTTCACAGAGTTCCATCACCAAGGAAGTGAGGTGAGGTCACTTCCGTCAGAAACTGAATGAGTTCACTGCCTTGGCAACCAATCTGTCCTAAGAGTTGCTTCCAAGCTTCCCATGAGATGGAGGCTGCCCCTGCTTCCTGTGACACTTTCACAAGTTAGAATGGTATATCACCCATAGGCACCCAGGAGCAGCTCTCCACACAGGTCTCATTTGGTCCATCTTCTCTACATTAAGAATGGAGAGGCTGATTCAGACAGAACACTTCACACTGACCAGGTTGTTTTCCATGGAAGATGACTTTTGCACTCTCAGGTCTTTCAGAGTTGCCTACATCTTCTCCAGAGATTATATCTGCATGGACCTTTGAGGTTATCAGCAGGTGGAAGATTCCCTATATTCCTGTATTGAAAGACCAACTCTGTCCCTGCTCTTCTGTAAAGTTAGATTGAGGGAACCATGTATGGTTAGGGTTAATAACATGTTTGATTTGGGTTAGGAATCATTATGCTGAATAAATAATGGTATTGGGAACCTGCAATATGTATAAAAATATATAGGTGAAATATATGTATAAAAACAGAAATCTAAGTAACATTTGAAGCCCAGAAGGGCACTGGGCCCTTGATTGGGATACTTAGCTTTGAATAAATTGATATACAATGCCATAAGACCTTGTACTTTGGATCATAGAATGTAGAAGAGAACATTCAGTCAAAAAGGATAGTCGGTAGTGAAAGGTTAATAAAATAGGTACTTGTCACTTCCTGTTTTTCTGTATGCTTAACAAAACACTGTTAAAATCTTGAGAACTGTTTGCTAATCTTGTTCCCAGAATGTGCTGTCCCCAAGTGCCAAAATGTAGAATGTACTCCCTCACCCGGTTGCACGCAAACCGACCACTCGCCCTGAACCATCAGTAAACTTCCCTCCCTGCCCTCTCCAAGGAAAATATATATGTTCTGCTTAAACTGTTCTCAGGGCTCTCTGATCTATTCAAGTGAGCTCCGAGCCCCAGCATGCTGGACCCAGAATAAACCCTTTGCTGTTGGATAAGACAGTCTGTTAGTGGTCTCTTCCTTCCATGCTCGCCCGACCTTTACATATGGAGATTCCACCGAGTTTTGGCAGCGGCGGACAAAAGACCCTAACGGGTTCCTCTCGGATTAAGTAAGGCCCCTCTTTCTTGTTTCAGTGTTAAGGTTAGGGCTTGGCAAAATGGCTGTCGATGAAGAGCGTGAGTTCTCTCCGATGGTGGCTGACAGACGTGTCACAGAGCCGCAGGCCACGTCCCTGGGGGACTTCCCAAAGACTCGGGAAATCAAGGAACAATAGTCTCCTCGACTCAGTAATATTTTTTATCGGATTCGGAATTGCCAGGCCATTGGGTTTTGCTGGCTACTCAGTCCTGGTCTCAGTTTTGGATGTCCATTGAATGTCTTTATTGTCTTGTCTTGTCTGTGTCATGTGTCTTGCATTCACTCTTTGTGTATCTTTCATTATGGGACACAGCACTTCAATGCCCCTGTCCCTGACCCTTGATCACTGGACCAAAGTCCGCTTAAGGGCTCATAATCTTTCTTTTTTAGTAAAACGTTGGACCTTTTGGAATCTCTGTGCCTCAGAATTGCCCACCTTTGAATTTGGATGGCCCCTAGAAGGATCTTTCTATTTCCCACTAATTTAAGAAGTCAGAGATATTGTCTTTCACCCAGGCACACATAGCCATCCGGATCAACAGCCATATATCTTAACTTTTCAGGACCTCTGCAAATCTCCTCCTCAATGGGTGAAGCCTTTCTTTGTCCCTTCCCCTGCTCCTACTCCTTCCCCCATGATCTCTCAAACCCTCTGCTCCTCCTCCTCCTCCACCCTTTGTAATCCCTGAGTCACAAGATTTGACTCTACTGGACTCTCTTCCCCCGTATTATACCCTGCCCTCGTCCCCCAACCACCAACACCCTCTAAGTGATTCTCCTGCAGCTGACTCAGCCTCTCTACCATTGGAGGAATCTAAGCTGGCCCAGCGCCCTCCAGATAACTCCCCCTCAGCACACACAGCCCCTCCTCCGCAGGAGGAAGCTAGCCCAGCTAAGGGAACTTGATGGTGGCGAATGATTGAAAACCCTGGACGTCCTCTGATGCTCCCCCTATGTCCCTACGGACCATTGATTGACGAAGGCCATGGGGGGAAAATGCAAGCCTACAAATATTGGCCTTTCTCCTCTTCCGACCTATATAACTGGAAAAATAACAATCCCCCTTTTTCCGAGGACCCCATCGGGCTCACAGGTCTGGTTGAGTCATTGATGTTTTCACACCTGCCTACTTGGGATGACTGTCAACAATTCCTAGGGACTCTCTTCACGACAGAGGAACAAAAGAGAATCTTCCTGGAAGCTATAAAAAAATGTCCTCCGACCAGATTGGAGACGGACACATCTTCCCAACTTAATCAAAGCTGGTTTTCCCTTGAAACAACCCAACTGGGACACCAACAACATTGAAGTTAGAAAGCATCTGTCCACTTATCGCCAGGTTCTAATAGTGGGCCTCCAAGTGGCCACTAGGCGACCAACTAATTTGGCCAAGGTAATAGAGATTATTCAAAGGCCTGATGAATCTCCCTCTATGTTTCTAGAGAGAATTATGGAGGCATGTAGGAGATATACTCCTTTCGATCCACAGGCAGAGGATCAAAAGGCATCTGTCATGATGGCCTTTATTGGGCAAGCTGCCCTGGATATTAAAAGAAAGTCACAATGTTTAGATGGATTACAAGATATGACTTTGAGAGATTTAGTCAGAGAAGCCAAGAAAATATACCTTAAGAGAGAAACTGAGGAAGAGAAAGAAGCAAAGTGAGGATAAAAGAAACAAAAGACAGACTAAGGCGTTGACTAAGGTCCTGGTCACAACAACAAAAGGGCCAGAAATTAAGAAACAGGGAGACAGGAAGGGATACCTGGTCCCATGCCAGAGGCCACCCCTGGCCTCAGATCAATGTACCAACTGTAAAAAAAAAAAAAGGACACTGGGCCAAAGAGTGCCCTAGAAAGGGACAGCCACGCCAGTCAGCCATTCTGACTCTGGAGGATGAGTATGAAAGTCGGGGCTCAGATCCCCTCCCCGAGTTCACGGTAACTTTTGAAGTGGAGGGGACCCCAGTAATCTTTGAAGTGGATAAAGGGGCAATATACTCACCCCTAATGTCACATTGGGCCCTCTATCAAATAAAAGGTCTCTAGTTCAAGGGGCTAATGACAGTAAATATCGGGCTTGGACAACTAAGAGGATCATGGAACTGGGGAAAGGAAAAATCCATCACTCCTTCCTAGTAATCCCAGAATTCCTAGCCCCATTGATGGGCAGAGATCTGCTCACCAAGTTCCGGTCCAAAATAACTTTTAACCCTGAAGGCCCCCAAGTGGAATTTCTAAATCCTTCAGTAAAAACTCCTATAGTCACAGCTCTAAATACGTCAGTAGAAAATTCACATCAACTCACTCACCTTGGCTCAAAGAAACTGCAGGTATTTCTGAAGTATCAAGAACAGAGTTTTCCACTAACTGACTCACAGCAAAAAGAAATAACTGAATGGGTAAAAAAGCCTGTCGAGTCCATCAATTGGTAAATTCTTACCCTTCCAAGCTTCCTGCAGTAAAGTACCTACGAGGAACCAGACCAGGACAATTCTGGGAAGTTGACTTTACTGAAATTAAGCCAGCAAGGTATGGACATAAATATCTTCTAGTCTTTGTAGATACATTTTTAGGATGGATTGAAGCCTTCCCCACTAAAAGAAAAAAAAAAGAAACAGTGCTAATGGTGGTCAAGCAGATCCTGAAAGACATTTTTCAAAGATACGGCCTGCCAAAGGTAATACGGTCTGATAATGCACCGGCGTTCATGGCCCAAGTAAGTCAGGGGTTAGCCAGGAACCTGGGGATTCATTGGAAGTTTAATTGTGCTTACAGACCCTAGAGTTCAGGACAGGTAGAAAGAATAAATAGAACCAGAAAGAGACCTCAACGAAATTAAGCTTAGAGACCAGCATAAATGATTGGACTATGCTCATGCCTTATACAATGTTTCGTGCAAGAAATATGCCCTCTGTTTCTTTGAGTAACCACACCCCCTGTGAATATCTAGGGTGCCTCTCTTCCAGTAACGGACCAAAGCCCAACTCTAAGACCTAACGATCCCTTTCACATCCCCTTGTTTGACAGACTTAAAGCTCTTGAAAGATCTCAGTGATACCTGTGGAAACATCTGGCCACTCCCTACCAAACTGGGGACGAGGGGACTCCACATCGATATCAAGTAAGAGACTTCATCTACGTAAGATGATATCAGGTGTCATCCCTGGACCCCCACTGGAAAGGACCATACCAGGTGCTACTTATAACATCTATAGTGGTAAAGGTAAACGGAATCACTTCCTGGATCCATGCCTCTCATCTCAAGCCTGCGCCCTGTCCACACTCTGGCTGGAAACTGGAAAAGACTGGTAACACTTTCAAATTGCATATTCACCGTGTGGAATAGCCTATAGACTCTCCCCTTGGCCACAAGTAGTCCTAACCCTCATCAGCCCGTTCAGCAGCGATGGCTGATCACAAATTCTACTGGAAAAGAAGTATAATCTATCTTGCATGCAGCCCACTTAGGGACCTGGTGACCATCTCTCCACCCAGACATTTGTCAGCTGGCTATAAGTCTTTCCTAATGGGATATCCCTGATGAAGAGGATCCCACTAAAATTCCATTAAATCCCTTCCTTACCATAGATAATGGAAACAAATATTATGGATGTAGGGACACACGAGCCAGATGCAGGTTGGCTAGCCTAGATTACTGTGTTTACCCGGCCGACTGTCAAAGCCCAAAACAACCATGGCTGTGTGGGGGAAAAGCCGACTTCTTCTGTAAGTCATGGGGATGTTAGCGTACAGGGGCTGCCTGATGGAACCCAAACCCTGCATTAAATTCAGTAGACAGCATTGGCCATATTACGAATTAGATAACAAAAACTGATGGCCACCAGAGGGGATTCTAGATCCTCAAATCCTGCATGACCTTTTTAACATCTGCTAGTGCTCAAAAGGGTGAAAGGAGATTCCACTATGTGGAGGACTTTTCCCTTCTTGGCTCACATCCTGAACTATGCTTATCCAATAGATCCTCACCTTCAGCCTTCTGTTCCAGAGTCTCTGCTGTCACTCCCACCTCAGCAACCTGATTTCTCCACTACAATTATTAGATCAAAAACCCAAACCTCTGCTGGTTCTCAGACCATTGACCCCTTGCTGAGGTAGCAGGTACTGAGGTACCCCTCCACCCACTCACTCCTCTCTTTTGTTGACAGTGCCCGCACTGGGTCCCACCAGGTCCTCTTACCAACTAACCCAAAGCTCAAACCAGCTGAGGAGAGCCCTCAGACCTCTATCCAAGATGTAATGAAAATGGCCTTTAAAGTTGCTTTGTCATCACTGAAAACAGTTTACTACAAATTTAAAGTCCCTCTGCGTTTTGGGATACTCACTACCATCTTCCCCTCTGCTTGACCTGTTCTACTGCTCAAATATTTGTTGCTAGGAAAATTCCAAACCACTTTCCCATTATTTTTTTACATCTCTCTTTTCTCATTCTCAGATCCTCGGAGCTGCTCTCAGCCCCACCTTCTCCGTCTTTCCCCTCTATACCAGGCCCACAGAAAAGTCTTTAACTGACCTTCTCCAGAAGTCTTCACCATGGCTGACTTTAGAACTTTCAGCAAAAGAGTCCCTATAAAAAAGTTCAATGTAGTTAAACTTCCTATTTTCATGTTGCCCTGTTCTACTTGGCCACTGGCTAAAAAATTAGCACTCCTAATCCAGACACCCCCTTACTAGTTTTTCACAAAAATATGTGAACAAGGCCTCTGGCCTTGACGTGGGGCTTCACAGAGATGGCTACATTTCTAAGTTAAAGAAGTTAGCAACTGGGCTCCGTAGTAACAGCTGGCAATGGGAAAATAAGAAAGGGAAGAAAAAGCTCTTTCCCTCCCAGGTGTCCTTGAAAAGTTAACTTGCCCAGAACCGAGGAAAAAACAGAAACAAAAACTGCTTTTTTCAACTTCTGCAGACTGTGAACTTCTGAGCCCCTTCCCTTACATGTTGGGTACAAAATTCTGAAACGACCTAAACTTGGGTTTCAGAGGATTAGTTGATTACAACAGAATCAATGCCCTCTGAATCTGGTTGCAACCAAATAGGACTGTTTCCCTGTCTTCAGTGCTATCTTAGGTGCGTTGCCTTGTCCTTCCCTACTACAGCATGATTCTATATACTTAAACATTGTTAATGTTTTCATGAAATGGTCAACAGATGTGATTAATTGTGTAATCATGCAGATGTTTCCCAGAGTGCTCTATCACGACGCAGATTCATTTGAAGATCAAATAGGGGGGCATTCAACCCGGTTCCACTGAAAATATATATCTCTCAATGTAGCCATCCTATTAGGAATAGAAATTGCTGCACAGGTGGCCATGGGAACCACTGCCTTTGTCCAAGGGACTCAACAAATGACCCAACAAATGACAGCAATAGACCAAAACTAAGATATTAGAAACCTCCATCAGAGCTTTGCATGAGTCTTTTACCTCTCTCTCTGAAGTTGTTTTTCAGACCACTGGAGGGTTGGACCTCCTCGTCATGAGAGAAGGGGGCTTTGTGCTACATTGAGAGAAGAAAGTTGTTTGTATGCTGAGCATACTGGACTTGTAATAAAATCTAAGAGTAAATTAAAAAGATGCCTTGAAAAGCATCAACGAGACAGAGAGGCCCAAAAAAGGTGGTTTGAGTCTTGGTTCACACAGTCTTCCTGGTTAACTACGTTTTTATCAACCCTGGCCGGTCCAATAGTAATCCTCATGTTATTGCTAACTATTAAACCCTGTTTTCTCAACCGTGTGATTTCTTTTCTCCAGGCTCAAATTGCACGAGTTAAACTTATGGTAATACCCTACTAGTATACATAGAATGTGACACCCCCCCAATGATCATTTTTATGATTAAAAGTAGCCAGAAGAAGAAGTGGGGAATAAAAGGTTAGTAAAATAGGTACTTGTCACTTCCTGTTTTTCTGTATGCTTAACAAAACACTGTTGAAATCTTGAGAAATACTTGCAAATCTTGTTCCCAGTATGTGCTGTCCCCAACTGCCCAACTGCAGAATGTGCTCCCTCACCCAGTTGCACGCAAATCGCCCACTCACCCCGATCCATCAATAAACTTCCCTCCCTGCCCTCTCCAGGTAAAGTATATAAGCTCTACTTAAGCTATTCTCAGGGCTATCTGCTCTATTCAAGTGAGCTCTGAGCACCAGCATGCTGGACACTCAATAAACCCTTTGCTGTTGCATGAGATAGTTTGTTGGTGGTTTCCTCCTGTGAAGCTCGCCGGACATTTACTATAATGATTGAATGTAGAAGAGAACATCCAGTCAAAAAGGGAGAGTTGATAGAAATAGGAAGATAGTACGTTTAGGAAGAAGTGTGAGTATAGCATTTGGAACAAAAGTTCTTTAACAATAGGGTTTAGGTTACAGAGTGATTGTTAAAGTCAGCACATATGAAGAGTCAGTCACTATGATGAGCTGGGAAAAAATGTAGAAAAGCGGATATCAATAGAGACATTACGAAATCAGGCAAAGTATAAAGTGAGTGATAGGATTAGACATTTTCAACAGGGTTGAGTTTGAATACATAATATTAGGAAGAAAAAAATATGTAGTCACCAATAGGATTGACATTTGAGAGCATTAGGCAACCTGGACATAGATGTTTTTAGTAATCCATGTTCACTTTCCATTTAGTCCTTCGTGCAATCATAACCGTGACCATTACATTATTTGTCCAGAATACTACTGTGATAAAATGTATATGTAGATCAGGTGACATGAGTATTTCTTCCACCATTTCTGGAAGCAATATATTCAAGACGTAAAATTAGTATTGGGTTTACAAAGAGGTGCACCCTGTGTCTATGAATTTAGAGATAAAGTACGAATAGACAATACAGTGAATAAATAATATAACTTGTTCCAACTTTAAATAATGGATTGAACTGATATCTTAAAAATTACAGGAAATCTTATATTGATATACAATCATTCATTCCCACCAATTATACATCTAATGGTAATATTAGTGTTTTGGTTTATCATGAACAGTGTGTGAGTTTTGTTTCAAAAGTGATTATGGAAATCGAAAATAATATGTTTGGAAAGAAGTCTCATGAATAGACCAGTCAGGAAACCTGGAGGAATGCATATGTTGTAAAGCAGGAAGCGATTGAAATTGAATCAAATGCCTATAAATTTGCTAATTTGTGGATAAAATATATATCCTATGATATGCATAAACTCATGAAATAGTAATGTACCATTGTTGAATAAAAATGAACGTCAAAGTACACATCATGTTTCATAGGAATCTACTGGCATTGATTTTAAACTGGGTCAGTTACTGTAGAAATATTAGGATTCTCATGCATTATTCACCGAATTTATTTATCTTTTTTTTTTAATTTTTATATATGGTTGCTCAAAACATTACATAGTTCTTGATAAATAATATTTCACACTTTGATTTATGTGGGTAATGAACTACCATTTTTGCCCCGTTTACAGATTGCAGAATCACATCACTTACACATCCATTGATTCATATATTGCCATACTAGTGTCTGTTGTATTCTGCTGCCTTTCCTATCCTCTACTATCCCCCCTCCCGTCCCCTCTCCTCCTCTCTTCTCTCTCTACACCCTCTACAGTAATAAATTTCTCCCCCTTGTATTATTTTTCCCTTTCCCCTCACTTCCTCTTGTATGTAATTTTGTATAACCCTGAGGTTCTCCTTCCATTTCCATGCAGTTTCCATTCTCTCTCCCTTTCCCTTCCACCTCTCATCCCTGTTTAATGTTAATCTTCTTCTCATGCTCCTCGTCCCTACTCTGTTCTTAGTTACTCTCCTTATATCAAAGAAGACATTTGGCATTTGTTTTTTTAGGGATTGGCTAGCTTCACTTAGCATAATCTGTTCTAATGCCATCCATGTCCCTGCAAATTCTATGATTTTGTCATTTTTTAATGCACAGTAATACTCCATTGTGTATAAATGCCACATTTTTTTATTCATTCTTCTATTGAAGGGCATCTAGGTTGGTTCCACAGTCTTGCTATTGTGAATTGTGCTGCTATGAACATCGATGTAGCAGTGTCCCTGTAGCATGCTCTTTTTAGGTCTTTAGGTTTTAGACCGAGAAGGGGAATAACTGGGTCAAATGGTGGTTCCGTTCCCAGCTTTCCAAGAAATCTCCATACTGCTTTCCCATTTGGCTGCACCAATTTGCAGTCCCACCAGCAATGTACAAGTGTACCTGTTTCCCCAGATCCTCGCCAGCACTTGTTGTTGTTTGACTTCATAATGGCTGCCAAACTTACTGGAGTGAGATGGTATCTTAGGGTGGTTTTGATTCACATTTCTCTGACTGCTGGAGATGGTGAGAATTTTTTCATGTACTTGTTGATTGATTGTATGTCCTCCTCTGAGAAGTGTCTGTTCAGGTTCTTGGCCCATTTGTTGATTGGGTTATTTGTTATCTTATTGACAAATTTTTTGAGTTCTTTGTATACTCTGGATATTAGTGCTCTATCTGAAGTGTGAGGAGGAAAGATTTGTTCCAAGGATGTAGGCTCCCTATTTACCCCTCTTACTGTTTCTTCTGCTGAGAAAAAACTTTTTAGTTTGAGTAAGTCCCATGTGTTGATTCTAGTTATTAACGCTTGTGCTATGGGTGTCCTATTGAGGAATTTGGAGGCGACCCCACGGTATGTAGATCGTAGACAACTTTGTCTTCTATCAAACACCATGTCTTGATTTGATATCAAGCTCCTTGTTCCATTTTGATTTAACTTTTGTGCATGGCAAGAGAAAGGGATTCAGTTTCTTTTTGTTACATATGGATTTCCAGTTTTCCCAGCACCATTTGTTGAAGATGCTATCATTCATCCATTGCATGCTTTTAGCCCCTTTATCAAATATAAGATAGTTGTATTTTTTTGGATTGGTTTCTGTTTCCTTTATTCTTTACCATTGGTCCACCCACCTGTTTTGGTACCAGTACCATGCTATTTTTTTTTTACTATTGTTCTGTAGTATAGTTTGAAGTCTGGTATCGCTATACGGCCTGATTCTCACTTCCTGCTTAGTGTTGTTTTTGCTATTCTGGGTCTTTTATTTTTCCATATGAATTTCATGATTGCTTTCTCTATTTCTACAAGAACTGCCCTTGGGATTTTGAATTGCATTGCATTACACATATAGAGAACTTTTGGTAATATCGCCATTTTGATGATGTTAGTTCTGTCTATCTATGAACAGGGTACATTTTTACATCTTCTAGGATCTTCCTCTATTTTTCTCTTTAGGGTTCTGTAGTTTTCCTTGTATAAAGCTTGCACCTCTTTTGTTAGGTTGATTCCCAATTATTTTTTTTTTTAGTATATTGTGAATGGAGTGGTTGTCCTCATTTCCGTTTCAGAGGATTTGTCATTGATATTCAGGAATGTCTTTGATTTATGAGTGTTGATTTTATATCCTGCCACTTTGCTGAATTCATTTATTAGCTCTATTAGTTTCTTTGTAGACCCTTTTGGGTCTGCTAGGTATAGAATCATGTCATCTGCAATAGTGATAATATAAGTTCTTCTTTTCCTATTTATATGCCTTTAATTTCTTTTGTCTGTCTAATTGCTCTGGCCAGTGTTTCGAGAACTATGTTGAACAGAAGTGGTGAAAGAGGGCATCCCTGTCTTGTTCCATATTTTAGGGGGAATGCCTTCAATTTTTCTCCATTCAGAATGATGCTAGCCTGAGACTTAGCATAGATTGCTTTTACAATATTGAGGTATGTTCCTGTTATCCCTAGTTTTTCTAGAGTTTTGAACATAAAGGAATGCTGTACTTTGTCGAATGCTTTTTCTGCATCTATCGAGATGATTATATGGTTCTTATTTTTAAGTCTATTGATGTGATGAATAACATTTATTGATTTCCGTATATTGAACCAGCCTTGCATCCCACGGATGAATCCTACTTGATCATGGTGCACAATTTTTTTGATATGCTTTTGTATCTGATTTGCCAGAATTTAATTGAGGATTTTTGCCCCTAGGTTTATTAGAGATATTGGTCTGTAGTTTTCTTTCTTTGAAGTGTCTTTGTCTGGTGTAGGAATCAGAGTGATGTTGACCTCATAGAATGAATTTGGAAGAATTCCCTCTTTTTCAATTTCCTGAAATAACTTGAAAAGTATTGGTATTAGTTCCTCTTTAAATGTTTTGTAAAACTCTGCTATATACCCATCATGGTTTTTTCTATTTCCTCAATTGATATTGGTCTGTTTAGGTTGTCTATATCCTCCTGACTCAATCAGGGCAGATCATATGACTTAAGAAATTTATCGATGCCTTCACCGTCTTCTATTTTATTAGAGTACAAAGATTCAAAATAATTTTGGATTATCTTCTGTATATCTGAAATATCTGTTATGATGTTGTCTTTTTCATCCCATATGCTAGTAATTTGAGTTCTCTCTCTTCTTGTCTTCGTTAGCATGGCTAATGTTCTGTCGATTTTTTTAATTTTTTCAAAGAACCAAATGGGTTGACGTGTCTGCCGCGCTTGCAGGCCGCTGGGCCTGTTCCGCCTGTCGGTTGCAGGTCTGCCTACCTTGCGGGAGCGGGTGGTGGCTCTGCTCTGCCCCTACTGCCATTGGGGTGTCGTGACTACCATGCTGGCAGATCGCTGGGCCTGTTCTGGGTGCGGGCAAAGGCTCTGCTCTGCCCCTACTCCAATTGGGTTGACGTGACTACCACGCCGGTGGGCCGTTGTGCTTGAACTGGGCGCAGGAGAAAGCTCTGCTCTGCCACTACTCCAATTGGGGTGTCATGTCTACCATGGTGGCAGGCCGCTGTGCCTGTTCCGCAGGTCAGTCACAGGTCTGCTTTTGTTGCGGGCGTGGGCGGAGGCCTGCTTGGCCCCTACTAAAATTTGGGTGACGTGACTACCACACCAGCTGGTGACTGGGCCTTATCCGGGCACGGGCAGCGGCACTGCTATTTCCCTACTCCATTTGGGGTGACGTGGCTACCACGCCTGCGGGCCTGATGAATCTTCCTCTATGTTTCTAGAGAGAATTACGAAGGCATATAGGAGATATACTCCTTTCGATCCTCATGCAGAGGATCAAAAGGCATCTGTCACAATGGCCTTTATTGGGCATGCTGCCTTGGATATTTAAAGAAAGTTACAATGCTTAGATGGATTACAAGATATGACTTTGAGAGATTTAGTCAGAGAAGCCCAGAAAGTATACTATAAGAGAGAAACTGAGGAAGAGAAGGGAGCAAAAGGACGATAAAAGAAACAAAAGACAGACTAAGGAGTTGACTAAGGTCCCGGTCACAACAACAAAAGGGCCAGAAATTAAGAAACAGGGAGACAGGAAGGGATACCTGGTCCCACGCCAGAGGCCACCCCTGACCTCAGATCAATGTGCCTACTGTAAAGAAAGAGGACACTGGGTTCAAGAGTGCCCTAGAAAGAGGCAGCCACGCCAGCCAGCCATTCTGACTCTTCAGCATGACTATGAAAGTCGGGGCTCAGATCCCCTCCCTGAGCTCAGCGTATCTTTTGAAGTGGAGGAGATCCCAGTAAACTTTGAAGGGGATACAGGGTCAATAAACTCAGCGCTTAAGGCCCCATTGAGCCCTCTATCAAATAAAAGGTCTCTAGTTCAAGGGGCTAATGGCAGTAAATATCGGACTTGTACAACTAAGAGGATCATGGACCTGGGGAAAGGAAAAATCCATCACTCCTTTTTAGTAATTCCAGAATGCCTGGCCGACTTTTTCTGTACGTCATGGGGATGTGAGCATACAGGGGCTGCCTGATGGAACACAAACTCCTCATCAAATTCAGTACACAGCATTGGCCATATTACCAATTAGATAACCAAAACTGATGGCCCCCAGAGGGGTCTCTAGATCCTCAAATTCTGCGTGACCATTTTTTTTTAAAGAGAGAGGCGAGAGACAGAGAGACAGAGAGAATTTTTAATATTTATTTTTTAGTTTTTGGCGGACACGACATCTTTGTTTGTATGTGGTGCTGAGGATCAAACCCGGGCCGCACGCATGCCAAGCGAGCGTGCTACAATTGAGCCACATCCCCAGCCCTGTGTGAACTTTTTAACTTCTGCAAGTGCTCAAAAGGGTGAAAGGAGATTCCCCTATGGGCAGGCCTTTTCCATCCTTCACTCATATCCTGAACTATGCTTATCCAATAGATCCTCACCTTCAGCCTTGTGCTCCAGAGTCTCTGCTGTCACTCTCACCTCAGCAACCTGATTTCTCCCCTCCAATTATTAGATCAAAAACCCAAACCTCTCCCGGTTCTCAGACCATCGCCCCCTTGCTGAGTTAGCAGGTACTCAGGTTCTCATCCACCGACTCACTCCTCTCTTCTCCTGTCCGTGCCCGCACCGGGTCCCACCAGGTCCTCTTACCAGCTAACACAAAGCTGAAACTAGCAGAGGAGAGCCCTCAGACTCGTATCAAAGATGTAATGAAAATGGCCTTTAAAGTTGCTTTGTCATCACTGAAAACAGTTTACTAAAAATTTAAAGTCCCTCACATGCATTTTGGGATACTCACTCTTGTCTTCTCCTCTGCTCTACCTGTTCTGCAGCTCAAGTTTTTGTTACTAGGAAAATACCAAACCCCTTTCCCATTATTCTTTTACATCTCTCCTTCCTTATTCTCAGATCCTCGGAGCTGCTGTCAGCCCCACCTTCCCTGTCTTCCCCTTCTGTACCAGGCCTACAGAAAATTCTTAACTGACTTTCTACAGAAGTCTTCACCATGGCTGACTTTAGGACTTTCAGCAAAAGAGTCCCTATAAAAGAGTTCAATGAAGATAAACTTCCTCTTTTAGTGTTGCCTTGTTCTACTTGGCCACTGGCTAAAAAAATAAGCACTTATATGCTAGACACCCCATTACTTGTTTTCCACAAAATATTTGAACAAGGCCTCTGGCCATGAGCTGGGGCTTTACAGAGATGGCTATATTTCTAAGATAAAGAAGTTACCATCAGGGCTCCATGGTAACAGCTGTCAGGGGCGAAAAATAAGAAAGGTAGGAAAAAGCTCTTTCCCTCCCAGGTGTCCTTGAAAAGTTAACTTGCCCAGAACCGAGGAAAAAACAGAAACAACAATGGCTTTTTTGAACTTCTGCAGACTGTGAACTTCTGAGCCCCTTCCCTTCCATGTTGGGTACAAAATTCTGAAAATACCTATACTTGAGTTTCAGGAGAATAATTGATTACAACAGAAGCAATGCCCTCTGAATCTGGTTGCAACCAAATAGGACGGTTTCGCTGTCTTCGTTGCTATCTTAGGTGCATTGCCTTGTCCGTCCCTACAACAGCATAATTGTATATAATTAAACATTGTTTATGTTTTCATGAAATGGTCAACAGATGTGATTAATTGTGTAATGGTGCAGATGTTTCCCAGAGTGCTCTATCATGATGCAGGTTCATTTGAAGATCAAATAGGGGGGCATACAACCCGTTTCAACTGGGAACATATATCCCTCACTTTAGCCATCCTATTCGGAATAGGAGTTGCTGCAGGGGTGGGCACAGGAACCACTGCCCTCGTCCATGGGACACAACAAATGACCCAATTAGAAGAAGCAATAGACCAAAACTAAGATATTAGATACCTCCATCAGAGCTTTTCATGAATTTTTAACCTCTCTCTCTGAGGTTGTTTTACAGAACAGGTGAGTGACACAAAACACACACACACACAGAAAAAAAAATAGCAACATATATGTCAATCAAAATTCATCATAAAATATATATCATCCACAGATCCAAAAATATTCATTTTACTGAACATGGAAGCTCACCCATTGGTTGAATATTCAGTTCCAACACGGTTTAGTAGGAGTGATCTCTTCTCACAATTTGTATCTGCCAACTCATCCACCTCACAAGAATGTATGTGTGGTACCAGGTATGATTCTATATATCCATATAAAAATATATGTGCTGAATGGGCTACAGAGAAAGGGAGACAGGAATTCACAATTTGTTAACTTAAAAAACACATGGAGAACTATTTCAACAAAAAATTGACTAGATTTAACTCCTACTCTGTATCATGCAAAAGGCAAGTCCAAATATACACCATGACTCCTCTAAACTGCTTGTATTTCTATTCTGCTTGGGTTATTTTTCTCCATCCTATTAGAAATAGTATTCAGAGTCTGATAGGGTATGTGTTAGTGTCACATACTTCCCACTCTCATCCAGAACAATGCTTTAACATTACTTTCGCCTCAAGTAAGACACAATTATAGGAGAAGAGTTAGAAAATCTGTGAATACCTATCTGGAATGGAAAATGCTCCAGATTTCACATCTTTGGTGGAGGTAGAGGACTTTCTAAAAGTAAGGGACAGGGTAAACACTCCACAAACATGGAGCTCTTCTGGCCTAAGGACTTTTTGAGAATCTCACTCTGAGGTTGGGCACTTGAAATTTAGGTTGTTTTCAGGAGCTTTATCTTCTTTTGTAGTGAGAACATCAAAGGTGGGTCTCCATCACTTTGACCTGAAGGACATGGGTTCTTATTTTCCAATTAACATGAAGCAGGAGGCCTGAATCCTCTCTTTGTTGGTAAACAGTGACCACTGGTGACTAAATGTCTCCCCATGTGAACTGTGAAGCCATTTTGTCCTCCTCCACTTTTTGTGGTGTTTTTCCTGCTGCACTGAGAGTTTAGTATTTGCTTCATGAAATACAAGGAGCCCAACTGAGACACAGTGCTGGAGGGAGTTATGTCACGTGTGGTAGGTCAGGGTGTGCAGGAGAACGCACCAACCAGGCTTCTATCCCTCATAGCTTGCCCCATTGGCCCCTTGTCCATATGACCCTTATTCTGAACATTGCCCTGAAACCTCTCCATATAAAAAGATGACTTTACAAATAAGGATCTGCTGGCTGCACCATGTCAGTCACAAGCCATTTGGAATCCAATGGTAGATCCTCATGGCCCTACTAATGATGTTTTTTCACACACCTGCCCACCAGTGCTCTAGGCCCACTACTCAGCAGACTCAAACGTACTGGCATCTCTTTTCTACAACATTTTCATGAAATCCAGTCAATCAAGGCACTGTCTGGTATACTCATGATCAGCAACAGGACATTCAAAGGTTCTCCAGTGCCACCTGGTCATGGAAATTTTAATAACTACATGGTATTCATCTAGCCATTGTTAAGGATGAAGTTGGAGGCACTGTGGGTTTCAATTCATTCAGAAACCATTAAATAATGAGGAAGCTCATTTTCAATGAAAGCTCTGGAGAACTCTCACAGGCAAGGCTTCCCAAAGAGTGGCCAAAAGGTCACATGAAGCCAGGTAAATTGAGGTCTACAATGTGAGGTCCATGTGTGTTTTGACACTCAACTATGGCTGCCAAGTCTTTCAGAATAAAATCATGTGTTATCCTGGCTGAGATTCTCAGTGCTCTGTGGAAAGCCACCCTGGGCCTAGATCTCAGTTTCCAAGGGCGACTCTCATGCGTGGCCTCCAAATATCCCAACACAATTCATGGCAATACTTCTCTGAGTTCAGTTCCAGAACGCAGTCTCTAAGGGGAATCCAACCAGAGTTCAAGCCCAGGTGGACCAAGATATTTCTTACAACCACCACACAAATGACCACAATTAAAACCAAAACACTCAAACAAGGTCCTCATCTTCTTCCATATAGTCACTCATCATAACCTCTGGCTGAAGGTTTCCATGAATGGCTCACCCAAAGACAGTGTCCAAATAAACTCCCTTGCCCCTCATTTGCCTAAAGTCATGTTGGCCTGGACACCCTTCCTGTGAACCAGGAGTGATCAAATAAGCCTCCCGTTAACACTGCTCTGTTTCTCCAATTTGTGGCCTACTGACTTTCAATTATAGATTCTTTATGTGATTTGGAGTCATGCAAAAACCTAAGCACCTCTGCAGTAATTTGAAGAACTCATTTGACCCAAGGAATACCAATTCTCACTAATGGAAGTCAGGAACCTAACAGAGGAAGACGAGAGACTTCATCCACAATGACTGATCTTTTGGCAATTATGGTTTTGGATGCACACATGGGATCATTCTTTAGATCCATCAGCTGCTGAGAATCAAAGTCACAGCCACATACAAGGCCAAGAGGCTAATTCAGACACATCCCTTTCCAAAGCAATTAAGAAAGAGCCACAAGTGATGCCCATTCATTTCCATTTGAAAACTGTTTTCTTCAGGCTTCACAAAGGGGTGGCCTGAGGCAAAGACCTTCCTGATATTCAGGGCAACAGAACAATAGGTAAGCAAAAGGCCAAAAGCAGGGTATATCCACTGAGACTTTCCTGGTCACATTGATATCTGAGTTTTCTGAGATGCTGGCCATTCCCTTCAGCTATCCTGTACATGGCCATGTCACAGACCTTGGAGTTGTTACATATCTTGGACACAAAACCATGAGCCTATTCTGGAGAGTGGCCAGAATTCAGAAGAAAACAGAGACTTAAGAAGGTAGTAGGTATTGCCCATCCATAAGGCAAGCCACACTCTATTCATAAATTAGGCAGGATGCATAATGGGAAGCTTTCTACTAGACAGGACACATCCATTGTTGCATTCTCTTTTCTCATGTCTACAACCACGGACACAGTGGGATACACAGACATAGAAACACTCATCTTGTCAAACGACTTACTAGAAACAGTTCACTTCAAATCAAACAAACCGCCTTTCGTACCTATTCTCTGATCATGAGACAAAACAACAAACCCACACTCACAAATGCACCTCCTTTCCTCAAGTAGGTCTGTGACTCTCCGGAGTTAACTCTGACTGGTGGGCCATATTATGTTCCCCCAAAATGGCGTGTCCTCTATCAGATCTGGTTTCCTTGACCAACTCTGTGAAGTTGTCAGGAAAAAGTGGCCAGCCACTACCTGCTTTCGCAGGAAAAGTATCTCTTCAGAGCTCTCCTGGTATTTGGCTATACTCACATCAGGAGGTACCAAGAAAGACTGACTCTGTCCTTGCAAAAATCCAATCAAGTGAGCCCACAGGGACATGGACTGGGATTGCCTCTCGGTGTCTTGGTTCTTGGATAGCAAGTTCAGAGAGTTCCATCACCAATGAAATGAGGAATGTCACTTTCTTTGGAACTGAATGAGGCCACTGCCTTGGCAACCACTTTATCCTAACACTTGCTTCCAAGGGTCCCATGAGATGGAGGCTGCTCCTACTTCCTGGAACACTTTCACAAGTTAGAATGGTATATCAACCATAGACACCTGGGAACAGCTCTCCACACAGGTCTGGTTTAGTCCATCTTCTCTAAAATAAGTAGAGAGATGCTGATTCGGACACATCCCTTTATCCTGACCAGGTTGTTTGACTTGGAATAGGACTTTTGCTCTCTCAGGTCTTTCATACCTCCCTACAACTTCTCCAGGTATCATTTCTGCATGAACCTTTGAGGTTTTCAGCAGGTGGAAGGTCCCCTAATTCCCTGTATTTTAAGAACAACTCTGTTGCTGCTCTTCTGTAAAATGAGATTTAGGGAACAGTGTATGTTTAGGGTTAATAACAGGTTCAATTTGGGTTAGGAATCATTCTGGGCGATGAATAATGGTATTGAGAACGTGCGATAATTACAAGAATATAGAGGTGAAATATCAGTATGGAAACAGAAATCTAGGTATGATTTGAAGCACAGGACCTTGTACCTTGGTAGATTTAATGTAGAAGAGAACATCCAGTCAAAATGGATAGTCGGTAGGATTAGGAAGATAGTCGGTAGGTTTAGGAAGAAGAGTGAGTATAGGATTTGGACCAAAAGTTCTTTAGCAATAGGGTTTCTGTTAGAGAATGAATGAAAATTTCAGCACATGTGAAGAGTCAGTCACAACGATGAACTGGGGAAAATAAGTAGGAAAGCAGGTATCAATAGAGACATTATGAAATCAGGCAAAGTATAAAGTGAGTTATAGGATTAGACATTTTCAACAGGGTTTAGTTTGAATATATAATCATTGGAAGAAACAAATATGTTGTCACCAATAGGATTGACATTTGAGAGCATTAGGCAATCTTCACATGGATGTTTTTAGTTATCCATGTTCACTTTCCTTTTAGACTTCGGTACAATCATAAGTGTGACCTTTACATTTTTTGTTCAGAATTTTACTGTGATAAAATATATATGTGGATCAGGTGACATGAGTATTTCTTCCACCATTTCTGGGAGCAATATTTTGAAGACATATACATTAGTGTTAGGGGTACACAGAGGTGTACCATGTGTCTATGAATATAGAGATAATGCATGAATAGACCATCCTGTGAATAAATAATTTAACTTTTTCCACTTTAAATAATGAATTGAATTGATATCTAAAAATATATAAGAAATCTTATATTGATATATAATCATTCATTCCAACCAGTTATACATCTAATGGTAATTTTAGGATTATGGTTTATCATGAAGGGTGTTTGAGTTTTGCTTCATAAGAGATAATGAAAATATTGTAATTGGAAAAAGTCTTATGAAAAGACCAGTCAAGAAACATGGAGGAATACATGTATTCTGAAGCAGGAAGTGACTGATCATTAAACAAATGCCTATAAGTTTTCTAACTTGTGGATGAAATATATATCCTATGATGTGCATAAACTGAAGAAATAGTAATGTACCAGTGTTGAATAGAAATGAACGTCAAAATACACATCATGTCCCCTAGGAATCTCCTTGCATTGATGTTACACTGGGTAAGTATCTGTAGAAATATTAGAGTTTGTATGCACCATTCTATGAAGTTACTTTTCAGTACTAGGAAAGAAATATGTATTTCAGGTGGATGATTATTTCTGAGTATAATCTTGTGGAAAGTTTGTTATAAATCCACATATATGAATATGAATGAATTTAGGGAGCGTATAATAATACACATATATTTCATATTTTGAAAATCTGGAGAGTAAATATATATATATATATATATATATATATATATATATATATATATATATGAACGCACACGCTTAGACATTAAAAAGTAGCAATATAGGAGATCCAACATGGTGGCGAACATGGAGAAATCAAGTCTCTGACCTCTTAAGCTGCGCAGGCATAGGGAGTCATAAACTGTCTAAATGCTGTTTGTTCAGAATCACTAGGCAATGCTGACCTGACATGGATCTGGTGCGAACAGTCTGGGCCCCTCAGAAAACACACAGAGCCCGGATCAGCTGCATAGAAGCTCAGATTTGCCTGCTTCTTGTGTCTCAGAACTAACATTCCCTCTGAAATAACTGGTCGGCCCTTCTGAATTTACAGAGGTAAAAGGCCACTGAATTGAAATGGGGCTTCGGAGACACAGTCAGGACCCATCCATTGCATTGGTCACGTGGCAAAAGGAATGAACGGTCACCATTTGCATGGGATACCACCATGGAAGAGAACTGACGTCATGGGCAGAGGAGATAACTTCATTGAAATCAGTACGACAGGTGTGTAATTCCCTATGCATCTCTCTCCACACAGCGGGGAAACATTAAGGGCCCCTTCCAGCTCTCCTTTAAGGGGCCCTCCCAGGTCTCCCGTGAGAAAGATGGCCAGACCGAGGGAATCATGTGTGCTGTGGGACTCGTGGCATGGAATTCCCGGCTACCGCTCCCACCAGTGCTGACAACTGAGGTCTCTTACACCAGCTAATGTGGGCATGGATACCAGAGAGCAAGCAAATTCGCTGAGGGTTCCCAGCCCCAAGCTCTACAAACTTAGGGTCTGAGGGAGGCAAACAGGGAGAGAGTGGCAGGCGTTGATGAAAACAGGACTACCAGGAACAGAGACCTGACGTGTAGCAAGTATTGTGGTGAGTGTCACAGTTGAGCAGAGCCTGGCTTGAGGAAACACTAGAGAAGGTCCTAGGCACTCAGGATTGGAGACCCGCCCAGTCTGGGAGGAAGAGCTGCTGCACAGTGATTGGTTCCCACCTATTGAGAGGAGAAGCTTGTCCCAGTGAGCACAGCTCCACCTACTGGAAGAGAAGTTAATTGAACTCTATGACTGCATGTATTATTATTATTATTATTTTATTTTTACTTTTTTTCTTTCATTTTCATTTTTTGTTGTTGTTCTTTAACTTATTTTAATGTTTTTATTTTTTAAATTTTACTATTATTATTATTATTTTAAATTTTAATTTTCATTTTTAATTATCATTATTATTTTAAAAAAATTATTTCTTTCTTTATTTTCTATTTTTTTCTTTTGTCTTTTCATTTCTTTTCAATTTTCTTATTCCCTCATCCTTGAATTCTACCTGCCTATTCTCATTCTCTTTAGTGACTTCTTCCCATCCCTTCTAATATCTTTCCTCCCAAGCTTCAAATAAATTTATAAGAATAAGCAGTAACTCAGCACTCAAACAAACAAGAAGTAACATGAGCAGCATAAAAAAGCAAGAAAGAAAAGGAGTACAAACAATGAAGGATAACCTAAATATTCAGGAGGACCTAGAATCATCAGAAAAATGGTCATATAAAAAACTCAAGGAATACCTTAGACAGATGGAATGAAACCTTAAAGAGGATACCAGAGAGCAAATAAATGCAGTGAAAGAACACATTGAAAATGAATTACATAAACAGATAAAAGAAGAAGTTAATCTTCTTTTTCAGGAGATAGAGATTATAAAATTTCAAAGAATAATTCTAGAAATGAAGAAAACGATAAACCAAATTAAAAACTCAATTGAGAGTATCACTAACAGAGTGGAGCAAGTAGAAGACAGAATGTCATATAATGAAGACAAAATATAACATCTTGAAAAGAGACTAGCCAACACAGAAAGGCTGGTAAAAAATCACGAGAAAAACATCCAAGAGATATTGGATAACATAAAAAAACTTATGAGTCATCTGGATAGAGGAAGGTACAGAGATTCAAACCATGGGAATGAGTAACCTGTTGAATGAAATAATTACAGAAAATTTTCCAGAAATAAAAAAGGAAACGGATATACAAATTGAAGATGCTTACAGGACACAGAGCACACAAAATCACAGTAGACCAACGCCAAGACACATTGTTATGAAGATATCCAATATACAGAACAAAGAGAAAACATTAAAAGCTTCAAGAGAAAGGAGGAAGATTACATTCAGGGGTAAACCAATATGGTTAACAACCTATTTTTCATCACAGACACTGAAAGTGAGAGGATCCTGGAACAACGTATTTCAAACATTGAAAGACAATGGATGCCAAACAAGAATTCTGTATCCAGCAAAATTCAGCTTCAGGTACGACAACGAAATAAAAATCTTTCATGATAAAGAAAAGCTAAAAGAATTTGCAGCAAGAAAACCACCATTGCAAAGTGTCTTGAGCAAAACACTACACGAGGAAGAAATGAAAAACAACAACCAAAACCATCAGTGGGAAGTGCCTCAGTAATGACAGAGGGAGGGGGAAAAGCTAATCATGGAGAAACAAAGTAAATTTAAAAAAACGATAAATATTCAAACATGGATGGCAGTAGAAACCATATATCAATAGTAGCTCTAAACACTAATGGCTTAAACTCTCCAATAAAGCAACATAGGCTTGTAACTTGGATTCAAAAAACAAATCCAACAATATGTTGCCTCCAGGAGACATATCTGAATGGAAAAGACATACACAGGCTGAAGGTGAAAGGTTGGGAAAAAAATATACCATGCACACGGTCCTCATAAGCAAGCAGGGGTGGCCATCCTCAAATCGAATTAAATCGACTTCATGACTAATTTAATCAAAAGGGATAATGAAGGAAATTATATGTTGTTAAAAGGAACCATTCACCAACAAGACATAAAAATTATCAATATTTACGCACCATTAAATGGTGCTGCAACGTTCATAAAACAAATTCTCCTCAAGTTCAAGAATCAAATAGACCACAACACAATAATTATGGGTGACTTCAACACACCTCTCTCACCATTGGACAGATCCTCCAAATAAAAGTTGAATAAAGAAACTATAGAACTCAATATCACAATCAATAACCTAGACTTAACTGACATATATAAAATATATCAACCATCATCAAGTGGATATACTTTTTTTTTAAGCAGCACATGGATCCTTCTCAAAAATAGACCATATATTATGCCATAGAGCAACCCTCAGTAAATATAAAGTGGTGGACATAATACCATGAATTTTATCTGATTATAATGGAATGAAACTGGAAACCAATGAAAAAGAAGGAAAGAAAAATCCTACATCACATCGAAAATGAACAACATTTTACTGAATGTGTTACAGAAGACATAAATGAGAAAATCAAAAAATTCTTCGAGATAAATGAAAATACAGACACAACATATCGGAATCCATGGGACACAATGAAAGGAGTTTTAAGAGGGAAATCCACCACCTTGATGTCATTCCTCAAAAATAGGAAAGAACAACAAATAAATGAGCTCACACTTCATCTCAAAGCCCTAGAAAAGGAAGAGCAAAACAACAGCAAATGTAGCAGAAGGCAAGAAATAACTAAAATCAGAGCGGAAAACAACAAAATTGAAACAAAAGAAACTATTGAAAAAATTACAAAACTAAAGCTTGGTTCTGCGAAAAATAAATAAGAACAATAGACCCTTAGCATTCCTTTATGTTCAAAACATTAGAAGAATTAGAGATAACAGGAACTTACCTCGACATTGTAAAAGCTATCTATGTTAAGCCTCAGGCTAGCATTATTCTGAATGGAGAGAAATTGAAGCATTCCCTCTAAAATCTGGAACAAGACAGAGATGTCCTCTACCACCACTTCTATTCAATATAGTTCTCGAAACACTGGCCAGAGCAATTAGACAGATGAAAGAAATTAAAGGCATGAAAATAGGAAAAGAATAACTTAAATTATCACTACTTGCAGCTGACATAATTCTATATATAGAAGACCCAAAAGGGTATACAAAAAAAAAAAAAAAAAAACTACTAGAACTAAGAAATGATTTCAGCAATGTGGCAGGATATAAAATCAACATTCATAAGTCAAAGGCATTTCTGTATATCAGTGACAAAACTTCTGAAACGGAAATGAGAAAAAAAACACTCCATTCACAATATCCTCAAAAAATAAAAATAAAATCCTTGGGAATCAACCTAACAAAAGAGGTGAAAGATTTATACAATGCAAACTACAGAACCCTAAAAAGAGAAGTAGAATAAGATCTTAGAAGATGGAAAAATATACACTGTTCATGGATAAGGAGAACTAACATCATCAAAATGGTGATATTCCCAAAAGTTCTCTATAGGTTTAATGCAATGCCAATCAAAATCCTAATGGCATTTCTTGTAGAAATAGAGAAAGCAATCATGAAATTCATTTGGAAAAATAAAATATCCAGAATATCAAAAGCAATTCTAACCAGGAAGTGTGAATCAGGCGGTATAGCGATACCAGATTTCAAACTAAATTTCAGAGCAATAGTAACAATGACAGCATGGTACTGGTACCAAAACAGGCGGGTGGACCAAAGGTACAGAATGGAGGACACAGAGATTAATCCACAATGCTACAACAATCTTCTATTTGATAAAGGAGCTAAAAGCATCAATGGAGGAAGGATAGCATCTTCAACAAATGGTTCTGGAAAACTGGAAATCCATATGTAACAAAATGAAACTGAATCCCTTTCTCTTGCATGCACAAAAGTTCACTCAAAATGGATCAAGGACCTTGATATCAAATCAGAGACATGGTGTCTGATAGAAGAAATTTGGCTACGATCTACATACTGTGGGGTCGGGCTTCAAATTCCTCAATAGGGCATCCATAGCACAAGAGTTAATAACTAGAATCAACACATGGGACTTACTCAAAGTAAAAAGTTGTTTCTCAGCAAAAGAAACAATAAGAGAGGTAAATAGGGAGCCTAAATTCTGGGAACAAATCTTTACTCCTCACACTTCAGATAGAGCCCTAATATCCAGAGTATACAAAGAACTCAAAAAATTAAACAATAAGATAACAAATAACCCAATCAACAAATGGGCCGAGGACCTCAACAGACATCTCAGAGGAGGACATATAATCAACAAGTACATGAAAAAATGCTCACCATCTCCAGTAGTCAGAGAAAGGTGAATCAAAACCACCCTAAGATACCATCTCACTCCAGTAAGATTGGCAGCCATTATGAAGTCAAACAACAAGTGTTAGTGAGAATGTGGGGAAACAGGTACACTTGTACATTGCTGGTGGGACTGCAAATTGGTGCATCCATTTTGGAAAGCAGTATGGAGATTTCTTGGAAAGCTGGGAATGAAACCACCATTTGACCCAGCTATTCCCCTTCTCGGTCAATTCCCTAAAGACCTAAAAAGAGCATGCTGCAGGGACACTGCTACATCGATGTACATAGCAGCACAATTCACAATAGCAAGACTGTGAAACCAACCTATATGCCCTTCAATAGATGAATGGATAAAAAAATGTGGCATTTATACAGAATGGAGTATTGCTCTGCATTAAAAAATGACAAAAAATCATAGATTTGCAGGGAAATGGATGGCGCTAGAGCAGATTATGCTAAATGAAGCTACCCAATCCCTTAAAAACAAATGCCAAATGTCTTCTTTGATATATGGAGATTAACTAAGAACAGAATAGGTATGAAGAGGATGAGAAGAAGATTAACATTAAAACAGGGATGAGAGGTGGGAGGGAAAGGGAGAGAAAAGCGATATTGCATGGAAATGGAAGGAGACCCTCAGGGTTATACAAAATTACATACAAGAGGAAGAGAGAAGAAAGGGGAAAATAATACATGGGAAGAAATTTATTAAGGTAGAGGGGGTAGAGAGAGAAGATGGTGGGAGAGGGGAGGGGAGGGGGGATAGTAGAGGATAGGTAAGGCAGCAGAATACAACAGACACTAGTATGGCAATATGTGAATCAATGCATGTGTAATTGATGTGATTCTGCAATCTGTATACGGGGTACAAATGGGAGTTCATAACCCACTTGAATCAAAGTGACAAATATGATGTATCAAGAACTATGTAATGTTTTGAACAAGCATAAATAAAAATTAAAAAAAAAAGAAAACTAACTTCGGTGAATGATGCACGCGAATCCTAATATTTGTACAGTAACTGACCCAGTTTAACATCAATGCAAGTAGATTCCTATGGTACATGATGTGTATTTTGACGTTCATTTTTATTCAACACTGGTACATACTATTTCATCAGTTTATGCACATCACAGGATATATATTTCATCCACAATTTAGCAAATTTATAGGCATTTGTTTCACTTTCAATCACTTCCTGCTTCAGAACACATGGATTCCTCCATATTTCTTGATTGGTAATTTCATGAGACTTCTTTCCAAACACATTATTTTCGATCCATAATCACTTTTGAAGCAAAACTCACACACACTTCATGATAAAAAATAACCCTAAGATTACAATTAGATATATAACTGGTTGGAATTAATGATTGTATGTCAATATATGATTTCTTATATATTTTCAGATAACAATTCAATCCATTATTTAAAGTGTAACCAGTTATATTATTTATTTACAGTATGTTCTATTCATGCATTATCTCTATATTCATAGACACAGGGTACACCACTTTGTACCCCCAATACTAATTTATATGTCTTCAAATATTGCTCACAGAAATGGTGTAAAAAATACTCATGTCACATGATCTACATATATATTTTATCACAATAATTTTCTGGGCACAAAATGCAAAGGTCACACTTATGATTGTACCAAATCCTAAATGGAAGTTGAATATGGATTACTAAAAACTTCCATTTCCAGTTTGCCTAATGCTTTCAAATGTCATTTCTATTGGTGACTACATATTTGTTTCTTCCTAAAATTATGTATTCAATCTCGATCCTGTTGAAAATGTCTAAACCTATCACTCACTTTACAATTGCCTGATTTTGTAATGTCTCTATTGATATCTTCTTTCCTATATTTTCCGCAGTTCATCATTGGGACTGACTCTTCGCATGTGCTGACATTTACATTCACTGTATAAATGAAACCCTATTGCTAAAGAACATTTGATCCAAATTTTATACTCACTCTTCTTCCTAAACCTACCGACTCTCTTCCTTATCCTACCCACTATCCCAATTTGAGTGGATGTTCTCTTCTACAATCAATCTTCCAAGTTACAAGGTCCTATGCCATTGATTATCAATTTATCTGAGACAACCGTGCAGAACATAATTAAAAGCTAAGTATCCCAATCAAGGGCCTCATTCCCTTCTGGGCTACAAATCTTACCTAGATTTCTGTTTTCATACTTATATTTCACCTCTATAGTTTTATAAATATCACAGGTTCCCAATACCAGTATTCATCCATCAGAATGATTCCGAACCCAAATTGAACATGTTATTAAAACCCTAACCATACACTGTTCCCTCAATCTAACTTTACAAAAGAGAAGGGACAGGGTTCGTCTTGCAATACAGCAATGTAGGGGATCTGCCACCTACTGAGAACCTCAAAGGTCCATGCATATTTGATCCCTGGAGAAGATGTAGGCAGCTATGAAAGACCTGAAAGACCAAAAGTCATCTTCTATGGCAAACAACCTGTTCAGGATGAAGGGTTGTGTCTGAGTAAGCCTCTCTCTTCTTAATGTAGAGAAGATGGACCAAACCAGGCCTATGAGGAGAGCTGTTCCCGCAAACTGGTGTGGCCAATTTGGAAAGCAGTATGGAGATTCCTGGGAAAGCTTGGAATGGAACCACAATTTGACCCAGCTATTGCCCTTCTCGGACTATTTCCTGAAGACCTTAAAATAGTGTATACCTCTGGGATACTGCCACATCGATGTTCTTAGCAGTACAATTCACAATTGCTGCACTGTAGGCCCAACCTAGATGGCCTTCAATAGATGAATGGATAACAAAAATGTGGCATTTATACACCATGGAGTATTACACAGCACTAAAATATGACAAAATCATGGAATTTTAAGGGAAATGGATGGTAATAGAGCAGATTTTGCTTAGTGAAACTAGCCAATCCCTAAAAAACAAATACCAAATGTCTTCTTGGATATAATGAGAGCAACTAAGAACAGAGCAGGGAGGAAGAGCAGGAAGAAAAGATTTACATTAACAGAGACATGAGGTGGGAGGGAAAGGGAGAGAAAAGGGAAATTGCATGTTAATGGAGGGAGACCCTCATTGTTATACAAAATTACATATAACAGGTTGTGAAGGGAATGGGAAAATAAACAAGGAGGAAAAATAATTACAGTAGATGGGGTAGAGAGAGAAGATGGGAGGGGAAAAGAGGGGGATCATAGAGTATAGGAAAGGTAGCAGAATGCAACAGTAACTAATAGGGCATTATGTAAAAATGTGGATATGTAACCAATGTGATTCTGCAATCTTTATTTGGGGTAAAAATGGGAGTTCATAACCCACTTGAATCTAATGTATGAAATATGATATGTCAAGAGCTTTGTAACGTTTTGAACAACCAAAAAAAGAAAAAAAAGTAGCCATGTATATGCCAAGCGAAATTCATCATGATATATATATATATATATATATATATATATATATATATATATATATATATATATATATATATATATAATCCACAGATGCAAAAATATTCATTTTACTGAACATGGATTTATGTATAATGTTATTGAACTAGGAAGCTCACCCATAGGTTGAATTTTCAGTTCAAACAGCGTTTAGGAGTAGTGATCTCTTCTCACAATTTGTATCTGCCAATTCAGCCACCTCACAAGTATGTACGTGTGATACCAGGTAGGATTCTCTATGTGCATATAAAAATACGTGTGCTACAGAGAAAGGGAGACAGGATACCCATATTTGTTAACTTTTAAAACACATGTAGAATTATTTCAACAAAAAATTGACTAGATTTATAGCTCCTGTACTATATAATGCAAAAGGCAATTCCAACTACACACCATGCCTCCTCTGAACGGCTTGTATTTCTATTCTGCTTGGGTTATGTTTCACCATCATATTAGGATTATTAGTCAGAGTCTAGTAGGGTATGGGTTAGTGTCAGGAATTCAGTATTTCAAATGGAAAATTGGAAAATGAATCCAATGTGTATGCAAATATGTGATATACAATAATCTTCCCACTCTCATCCAGAACAATGCCTTGACATTACCTTTGCCCCAAGTAAGACACAATTAGAGGATAAGAGTTAGAAATTCTGTGAATACTTATCTGGAATGGAAAATGATCAGGAGTTCACAACCTTGGAGGTGGTAGAGGAGTTTCCAAAAGGAAGGGACAGGGGTGATCACTCAACCTGATCTTTCATTAATATTGGGAGCCATCTTGCCTTAAAGCCATGGAAAGATAATTTTTGCTTTACTATAAATTACTGCAAATTCTGAACCTGCTTGGAATGCCTGCCCATGCCTTGAACTCACCCATGCCTGTCTTACTGACCAGATCACAGCCCTCTCTGAAACCTTACTGACACCTCATAAATATTGGCCTTTCCTGGCCAGACAACGACCCTCTCTGAGGCTCTAATGGTCCTCATAATTTCTGATGCTGGGGCCAGCAAATAAAAAATGTTAACTACAGTTAGTGTGATGCTTGTCAAAGTTCTGTTTTCTGATACTACCTTTTTGTTTAACTTTTTGGGCTATAAAGCTGGGGTGTAGGAAAGGTGGGGATGCTGTCTTTTTCCCGCCGTTTTGAGAAGGAGAGTCAGCCTAGCCGGTTGAACTAATAAGCTTGCCTTAATTTGATTTTAATTGGAGTCAGTGGTCTTTTCTTGCATCCTGGTCTAACATTTTGGAGTTCCCCAGCGAGATGACGTGACCAGATCACAAGACCAGACTGCTGGAAATTCTGACGCTGGCCTTTCCTCCAGGGCTCAGGACTGGAGAGCCAAGTTCCAAAGCCTTGGAGTGAGCCTTCGGTCCAGGGAGCACTGCAGTGAACCATCACACTAAAACTATTAGCAAGCACCTGGTGGAGGAGGCCTCCATTGGTAGGTGGTGCCTTTATAACATCTGATATCTGGTTAAGGGAGATGTCTTCTGATTACAGAGAGGTGGCCTGGGGAGGCTCACATGTACTCCTGTCCAGGACAGTAACAAGAATTGTTCTGTCCTCTGTTCTGTTCTGTATGGAATTTCTCTGAAAGGGTAGAAAGGTGCAGCCGGGCACGCAGGAGTTCCTACCCCGGAGCTTCAGCAAGACATTTCATTGCTCCTCAGTTTTTCTGTATCTTCACAAGTTTTCTGTTTCTTTGTGTTTTGTTTTGTGTTCTATATGTTTTTTGTTTGTTTGTTTTTGTGCATTTTGTTGTTTGATGTCTGTGGTAAAAACTTAAGGATATTGGACGTAAAAATGGGTAATAAAGCAAGTAAGCCTTACATCCTTTGGACTGTGTTCTAAAAAAACTGTGATGAAGTTTACCCCACTTTGTTAAGCAGGATGAGAAAAGCCCCAAGCTGGCAGCCTGGAACTCACCCACTGCAGAGGGCAATGCCCGCTGGCCACCAAGGAACAGAGTATCTCCCAGGTTAACAATGGAAACTCCTTTAAAACCCCTTGTTGCTCCAGATCAAGAGAGTCACAACCTTTGGGCAGAGTCCCCTGTGTTTCTGCTTTGTTAGCAAAGCAGCAAACCTCCCTTTTTATTTTTCTCAAACCTTGTCCTCATTATTAAATAGGTATTAATTCGCTTCAAGGTCAGAAACCGAAATTTAAGTTACAAATTTTGATAACCCCCCGACCCTGGAACTTTTTGAGAGGTGACTACTGAAATGTTAGGAGATGGAGCGAGATTGGGGTGGAACCAAACCAGAGGAGCTAGTCCCATAAGTAAAAGGAGGGACTGAGGGACTCCCAGCATCTACCAAAGCCCTGCTGCTTCAAGGAATTCCTTCCTTCGTTCCCTGCACTGTAAGGATTATGCCACCTCTGTCTTCTTAAAAAAAAAAGAAAAAGAAAAAGGGGACACTAAATGCAGTAAAGTCACCATGGAAACCCTTGATATTACATTTCAGCTTGCCCTCTGTGAAAACATCTGATCCCCTTGTGAGGACATCTATCCTGCCACTGGTGTAGGAAATTTTTCTCTTTTCTGCTCTGTTTTTAAGGCTTCTGTCTGTCAGTTATAGTCTGGAGCTCCTTTCTGTCTGTCTTGTGTCTTTGTTTCTGGCCCTTTAAGACATGTGCAATAATGTGCTGATATTATAAATCGTTTCTTGGGAATGGTATTAGTTCAATGTGTGTCTAAATGATGATGTTTTATTGTAACAATCTGGTATCTGGATGGGTTTTTGTAGCATTGCTCAATCTTGCAGTTAAAAGTCGGGTTTAGGTAATTGTTTAGTTTATGATTTCAGATAATTCATGCCAGATAACTTAAATACTTAGGATGGAAAACTAAAGCACTCTACTTCCAAGTTGGCAAGTAACTTCCCAAACATTCAATTTTATTTGTCACTAATTTTGAATTGGGTAGACTGAGAAAATATCACAGTGTGTACCAGTGCATTAATTTGGACAAGGATAGTAAATCATAGTATGGTATCTGTTGACAAAAGAAGATGTAAAGATATAAAATTTTGTGAATTTCATCTTAAAATTGTATCATAATTTTCAACATCCGAACCTCAAAATTATGGTTAAAATGCCTTAGGCCTGACCTGTCTGCTCAGAATAGCAGTTTTTCCATGCTCCTTTCAGATCTCAGCCAGGACTTTTGTTGAAATGCAAATGAAAGAAGCCTGCAAGCTCAGTAGGAGACTGATCTGAGGCCTAAGGCAGGAAAAAACGTAAATTGTATGGTATTTATTAATTACTGGGCAGTCATTTTTTCTAGGACTCTTATTTTTTTCCTTAGATTCTGTATTCTTTTTTTGAGCTCATGAATTTGATCCTACAGACCTAGGTTAATGTTTTTCTGATCAGCTCTATCTTTGACCAACAGTGGAGTTTTTGAAACATTGCAATGGAGATTTCAACTGCAAAAAGCTACAAGGCCTTTACTATTATTATGTGTGCACACTTTTGTTATGTGTTGTATGTCTATATATACATATATCCCTATATCATATATATGTTATACAAATTAACACATATAAGGAGCACTCATAAAAAAAGCACTCATAAAAACAAATTTTAAAACGTGGATCCAAAGATCTTTAATTCAAGTGATTTAATTGGTACAATTTAAATTGGATAAACAGATAAAAATAAATGTCTTTAAATTTAACCTTACAAGTTTTTCTAGGTGTTCAAAAATCTAATAAAATATTAATGCCGACAAAAGGTCTAATATGCCTTGGTTCTAGGACTTTTTCTTCAACAAAAAATGGTACACTGTTCAATACATTTGTATAATATTTTGATAAATAAGTAAAGTAAATTTGATATGGGATTACTCATTCATGAGTACTTTTGTTAGATATCTGATTGATTTACTAAGGTCTGTATAAGTTTGTCCTAAAGTCTGTATAAGATTGTAAAAATGAGTCATGTGTTTAAGAGACAAAAATTTCTTAAAACATAAGTTTACCCATAACATTGTGGTTATTAAGTTTTATTTTTCTAGAGCAAGCAACCATAAAAATTAAACAACTGATTAAATAAGAACTGTTATTTTAGAGCACTGTACTGCCATTTCTTTAAAAGCTAAACTTGTTTAATGTAGAAAAATCAATGCAATTGTGATGCTATTAATGTGCTCATATCTTCCAGGTATACAAGTCTGTAAGGTAGAAACTTTAAAAGAGCATTATATCAAGCTGGTGTTCTGAAGTTGTATGGTAATATATATATATATATATATATATATATATATATATATATATATATATATATATATAGGGATTTATTTACCTGTTGTCAATAAGATATGTAAACTTTTATGTTACTTTTTATATTGGGGAACAATTTAAATGTATTTTAAGTTAATGAGAGCCTAATCTATGTAAAGGTTAAAAACTTTCAGCCTTTTTTAAATTCATGTTTTAAATGCTATATCATATGGTGTTAGCTAATGTTCATGTGACCTCAAACAATTTATGTAAACTTTGTAAAATGATATTTAAAAAACAAAGATTAGCTTTAGAATTAAAACACTTAAGATTAATAAAGAGCCCTTCCTTACCTGAGATAAGGCTCTGTGTCCCATCTTATTATGTGAGAATGACTACGAAAGCAGTAGGTCAGATGTTATTTCATTTAAAGATATTTTCAAAAGTTTTTTTTTTCCTGTCAATATTACTAGCATCTCAAACAGAGGATATAATGTATAACTCAGCCAAAAATTTTACGGTAGCTATTACACGAACTAAGTTTGTTTACTGTTGTTAATTTTATTTTGTAATTTCCTTATGGGTGATATAAAGATTCCCTGTTAGTGTTTTACAGAAGTGTTGCTTTAAGAACACAACATTGGTTAATTTAAGATAATTAGCCATCACCTACAAGACAGACAGAATAATACAGATCCCAAATAATAAAAAGATAAATAATTTTAAATTATAGACATTAAAGCCCAGTACTCTTAATATATGTCTGTTAAAATTTATTTGATGGATGTTTAAGATTAGGATTTAAAATTAAAGTTATATGAAAAGGGACAAGAAAACCAATATTTGGCTCTTGCCCTCTGAGTCAGTCTGTTTCCAGGGAACAGCGGACTTCTCTAAAGAGCTTTGCAACTCTGAACCACATAACTTCCTGATCAGGGAGATTAATGAGACCACTGGAGAACAGAAAGCCAATCAGTGCATTTGCTACGAAGAGGAGAGTCATAAGAGAAGGGAGACATCCCTGATGCTTCCGAGGGAAGCCACATGGTCAAACAAGACCTGGACCCACCTAGCGCAAATGGCACTAGCAGAACTGAGAAGCTGCTCTCAAGTTTCCCCAGGAATGACTCCCATAAAAGCTCAGCTGACTGTTCACAATAGATAGAAACAAAAGTCAGTTTGACTGCTTCATCTTAAACACTTAGAAAAGACAGTTAAAAACAAATTACAGCCATTCCTGGGCATTTTATATAATAATAGTAATAATAATATTTTAAGGTATACACTTTATGTTAGCCTCCCAAAATAAGTAAGACTGGAGGCTACAAAGAAGGATTCTCAGACAGGAATGCCTGATAACTATAAAAAGAGACTATCAAGATTATCTGCCAGAGGCAGAAGATTTTAGTTTAAGGCCTACAGATATTCTTAACCTAAACACATAGGCTTGGTATTTGTTAGTATGATTATCCAGCAATGAGTAAGAGAATTAAAGGTTTCTCTATTAGACACAGAGGTCATACTAGTAAAAGTATTTTGCAAGATCAGATGACATTAAATTATTAAACTGAATCTTATGGGGAGGGACAAATGTAACACTAAAAGTTAAATATTAAGTTGACAGTCCTGATAACTGGGGATATTAAAGACTGGTGAGGGAACTTCTATACAGTGACATGTTCCAGCTGCTACAACATTTATTAAGTACTCATGTTTTTTTGTTTCTCTCATAGAAGAACCCATCCCCAGATGGCTTTACTACCTGTTCTTCCCCATCCAGACTTCAAACCTAACTGACTTCTAAAAGGCAACTAATGTCCCTCAGGCAGTGCCCCCTCACATCACCCTCTCTCAGCTCAGAAGAAGTCTAAATGAGTGATGCCTCTCTTCTTACTACAATGGAGACAAAAATAAATAGAATATCAATATAAGTAATTAATTAAGTCAGGTAAAATCAGGGAGACCTGTTTCTGGGTGAGTTCAAAAAATCGGGAGACTGTTACCGGAGGGATTAAAATTCCCACAGTGCTCTTCCTACCCAATCAAATATATGAAAGGAACACATTAGAAAAGGGGGGAATGAATGACCCAACCTAATCTTTTATTAAAATTGGGAGCCATCTTGCCACAAAGCCATGAAAAGAAAATTTTGGCTTAACTATAAATTACACCAAATTCTGAACCTGCTTGGAATGCCTGCCCGTGCCTTGAACTCACCCATGCCTGGCTCTCTGACCAGATAACAGCCCTCTCTGAAACTTTGTTGACACCTCATAAATATTGGCCTTTCTTGGCCAGACGACACTCTCTGAGGCTCTAATGGTCCTCATAAATTCTGATGTTGGAGCCAGCAAACAAAAATGTAAACTACCATTAGTGTGATGCTTGTCAGAATTCTGTTATTTGTAACCCCACTTTTGTGTAACTTTCTGGGCTATAAAGCTGGGCAGCTCTCCTGTTCCCGACGTTTTGGGAGGTAGAGGCAGCCAGGGTGGTGGAGATAATAAGCTTGCTTTAATCTGATTTTAATTGGAGTCAGTGGTCTTTTCTTGCAACCTGGAAGGTAAACGCTACACAAACCTGGAGCTCTGCCGGACTAAAGACTTCTTGAGAAACTGCCTTTGACGATGGGCACTCGACATATATGTTGTTGTCAGAAGCTTTAGCTTCCATTCAAATGAGACCATCAAAGCTGGGTCTACATCTATGAGACCTGGAGGACATTGTTTCAATTTTTTCAGAGAACATGAGGCAGCAGTGCTGACTTCTCTCTGTAGGTAAACTGTGGCCACTGAAAGCTAAGTGTCTCTGCATGTGGACTGTGAAGCCATTTGGTCATCCTCCACTTTTCATGGTGTTTCTTCCTACTGCACTGGGAGTTTGGTATTTGCTTCATGAAATGCAATGAGTTAAACTGGGACACAGTGCTGGAGGGAGTCCTGTCACGTGTGGTGGGTCAGGGTCTGCAGGAGAATGCACCAACCAGGCTTCTATCCCACATAGCTTGTCCCTTTGCCCATAGCAACCTGATTCTGAACATTGCCCTGAAACGTCTCCTTATAACAAAATGCCTTTAATGGAGAGGTTTCAGACATATAAGTGATTCCTGACTGTAACATGTCAGCCACAAGTCATTTGGAAGTCAATGCCAGAATCACATGTCCCGACCACAGATGTTTTATCACACAACTGCACACAACAGCTCTTGACCCACTACTCAGCAGGCCCCAACTTACTGGCATCGCTGTTCTACACCATTTTCATAAAATCCAGTCAATCAAGGCACTGTCTGGTACACTCAGGATCAGAAACTGTACATCCAAAGGTTCTCCAGTGGCAGGTGGCCATGGGAAGTTCAAAAATTTCATGGTATTTATCTAGCCATTTTCAAAGATGAAGTTGGAGAAACTGTGGGTTTCAATTCATTAAGGAACCATTAAATTTAGAGGAAGCACATTTCAATGAATAATCTAGAGAACTCTCACAGGCAAGGGTTCCCAAAGACTGGCCAAAAGGTCACATGAAGCCAGCCCCATTGAGGTCTACAATGTAAGGTCCATGTGTGTTTTGACTCCCAACTATGGCTTCCAAGTCTTTCAGAATAAAATCATGTGATATCCTGACTGAGATTCCCAGTGCTCTGTGGAAAGCCACTCTGGGCTTAGATCTCAGTATCCAAGGGCGACTCTCATGTGTGGCCTCCTAAAATCCCAACACAATTCATGGCAATACTTCTCTGAAGTCAGTTCCATAACGCATTCTCTAAGAGGAATCACACCAGAGTTCAAGCCCAGGTGGACCCAGGCATCTCTTACAACCACCACACAAATGACCACAATTAAAACTAAAACACTCCCACATGCTCCTCATCTTCTTCCACATAGACACTCATCATAAACTCTGGCTGGAGGTTTCCATGAAGGGCACAGCCCAATACACTGTTCAAAATAAGCACCCTTGCCCCTCATTTGCCTAAAGTCAGGGTGGCCTGGATACCCTTGCTGTGAACCAAGAGTGATCAAATAGGCCTGCCTTATATCTGATCTGCTTCTCCAATTTGAGGCCTAATGACTGTCTGGGATAGATTCTTTATGTGAATTGGTGTCATAGAAAACCCAAGCCCCTATCGACTAGCCTCTGCAGGGATTTGAAGAACTGATTTGACCCAAATGATCCCTATTCTCACTTGATTTAGCTCAGGAAGCTTACAGAGGAAAGTGAGAGACTTCATCCACAATGACTGCTCTTTCGGCCATTTTAGTTTTGGATGCACACTTGGAAACTTTCTTTAGATCCATCAGGTGCTGAGAATCTAAGCCACTGCCACCACACCAGGCCAAGTGGCTGTTCCAGACACATCCCTTTCCAAAGCAATTAAGCAAAGAGCCACAGGTGATGCCCATTCATTTCCATTTGAAAACTGTTTTCTTCAGGCTTCACAAAGGGGTGGCCTGAGGCAAAGACCTTCCTGACATTCAGGGTAATAGAAACATAACTAGACAAATGGCCCAAAGCAGGGTTTCTCCACTGAGACTTTACTGGTCACACTGATATCTGAGTTTTCTGAGATGCTCCCATTCCCTTCAGCTATCCAGTACATGGCCATGTAACAGAGCTTGGACGTGGTACATATCTTGGAAACAAAAGCATGAGGATACTCTGGAGAGTGGCCAGTATTCAGGAAGAAAAGAGGAACTTAGGAAGATAGTAGCTGTTCACCATCCATTAGGCAAGCCACACTCCATTCTTAAATTGGGTGGGAAGAATGCTGGGAAGCTTTATACTAGACAGGACACAACCATTGATGCATTCGCATTTCAAATGTCTACAACCACGGATACAGTGGGATACACAGACATAGAAACACTCGTGTTGTCAAATGACTTTCTAGAAACTTTCCAGTCCAAACATACAAACCGTCATTCCTACCTATTCTCAGAACATGAGACAAAACCACAAACTCACACTGACACCCACAACAGCACCTTCTTCCCCCAAGTATGACTGTGACTATCCTGAGTGTCCTCTGACTGGTGGGCCATACTATGTTCCCACGAAATGGCCTGTCCTATCTCAGATCTGGTCTTTTTTGCAAACTTTTTGAAGTTGTCAGGAGCCATGGTTGAGCCACTACCTGCTTTCTCAGAAAAAGCCGCTCTTCAGAGCTCTCATGAAATTTGAGCATCATCTCATAAGTAGGTATCAAGAAACAATGACTCTGTCTTTGGTAAATTCAAACAATTGAGACCACTGGGACTGAAACTAAGACTTGCTCTGGGTGCATGGCTTCCTGGATCCCATGTTCAGAGAGTTCCATCACCAAGGAAGTGTGGTAGGTAACTTCCTTCAGGAACTGAATGAGGTCACTGCCATGGAAAACCACTTTGTCCTAACAGTTGCTTCCAATGGTCCCATGAGATGGAGGCTGCCCCTACTTCCTGTGACATTTTCACAAGTTAGAATGGTATATCAACCATAGGCATCTGGGAACAGCTCTGTACACAGGCCTGGTTTGGTCCATTTAATCTACATTAAGAAGAGAGAGGCTGATTCAGACACATTCCTTCATTCTGACCAGGTTGTTTGACATGGAAGTTGACATGGATTTGACTTTTGCTCTCTCAGGTCCTTCATAGGTAAAAAGGTCGGTCAAAAGTCGGAGGAAAAGACCACCAAGAGACTGTCTCATGCCACAGCAAAGGGTTTATTGGGCGTCCAGCATGCTGCGGCTCAGAGCTATCTTCAGAGGAGCAAAGAACAAAGAGCCCCAAGAACAACTTGAGCAGAGTTTATTTACATTCTTTAGAGAGGGCAGGGACTTTGCATACATCATAGCCTCCTTTAGCAAATCAACATACCACGGGAAAATCAAATAACAACCCAAAAACATGATTAGCATATTCATTGGCAGGAAGAGGTCGGACAGGGGGTGATTGGTTAGCCCTGAGAAGGGGTACACGTTTAAACTGATTGGTTGAAGCCCTGAGATGTATACGTGATGAGCTGCACGGTTTCTGGGAAGGGGTTGTTTAGTAACTAGGTGGTCAGGGAAGATTTCAACACACATCTAATTGGCAGTTTCGGGAATTGTCTTAACTGCCACAGGAATTTCAGGTTCTGAGTGCAGCTTGGAAACTTTACAAAACCTGGTTCTTTAAGTTTCAATTTTAATTTCTTTTATTCTTTCATTTCCCACTCCTTTTTCTTACTATATTTAATCTTAAAAGCAATGAATCATAATTATTGCAGGGTCTCACACTCTATTTCTGCCAGTGGAGCGTATTTCTGTCTGATTACCATGAGTTTTTCCTGCCCAATTTGAGCCTGGAGAAAGGAAACTATGGGGTTAAGCAAACAAGGTCCCAAAGTTAGCAACACCATAAGGATGATCAGGGGTCAAGCTAAGCCTGATAGGAGTGTAGTTAACCAGGGGGACTGGGTAAACCATGACTCAAACCACCCTTGTTGAATCTCCCTTTCTCTCTGGCGCTCTTCAAGGCATTTTCTCAATTTACTCATGGATTCTTTTACAACTCCAGTATGGTCAGCATAAAAACAACATTCTTCTCTCAGTGCAGCACAGAGGCCCCGCTCCCTCATGAAGAGGAGGTCTAATCCTCACCTGTTCTGTAAAACAACTTCAGAGAGAGAGTTTAAGGATTCCTACAGCACTGTGATGGAGGTCTCTAATGTCTTCCGGTCTTGATCTATTGCTGTTTCTTTTCAGGCCATTTGTTGTGACCCATGGATCATAGCAGCTGTTCCCATACCCACTCCTGCAGCAGCTCCTATCCTCAATAGGATGGCTAGAGTAAGGGACACTGGATGCCAGCAAAATCAGGTTGTTTGTCCCCCTAGTAGACCTTAAAATGATTCTGCATCATAATAAAGCACCCTGGGGAGTATCTGCACCATTACACGATAATTTACAGAGCTGTCAAATACATGGGTTGAAATGCAAGGAGTTCTGACTGTGTGGAGTTCAGTACAATTAAGGTTCCTTTAATTAGTTCCCAGGGGCAGGAGTCAGCTGTACTCTGGACTGGGGAAGTAGGCAAAGATGGAAACTGGGAAGTATGAGAATGTAGAGGGGTTCTGGTAGATCTAGGCATGGGAGGTTTTGGAGGCTTAATTCCTGGCTTGAGGGGATTTTGCCCTATTGCTGTGGGATTTTCTTCCTTTTTAAGCAGGATGGTGAACCAGTGACCAACGTCATAACGAGGGCCATAAATATAGAATCGCATTTCCCACGTATTTCCCATAGACCATGTTGTTCTGAGGTAGCCCCTTCCTTTGGAAGTGAAAGTTATATTGAGGGGGTAACATAGACTATTCTTTCCACAGCGAGTTTTTGACACAACTTGGCTAGCGGCACATTTCTTGGGATCAAACCAGGTGTCATTTTTTCCTTCCTGAATGATACTGTCTGGGGAGTTTGGGTTCAACCATGTAGCTCCCGTTTGTTCACAACCCCAAGATCTAAAATAAAAGTCACTGGGTCCTCCACAGGTTTGGGCCTGTTTGCGACTTCGGAAATCAGCTGGGCACACATAAAAATCAAGACTGGCTAGTTTACACCTGAGCTGGGGAAGATGATATCCATAATTCATGGGGTAAGGTGGTCTGTGTTGCCCTGGTTTGGGTTTGAGTGGAATCTGTGTGGGGTCCTCTATGTAAGGGAGATCCCAGTCAGAGAGGCCTATGGCAAGCTGACAAATGTCCAGGTAGAGAGATGGCCACCAAGTCCATAAGAGAGCTGTATGTGAAATAGACCACACTACTTGCCCAGTAGGATTTATAGCTTGCCATTGTTGCTGAACAGGCTGATGGGGATTAGGACTGCTGGTGATCAGGGGAAGAATCCATAGCCCTACCCACACGACGGACACACAACTTGAGAAGGTTACCAGTCTGTTACAGTTTCCAGCCGGAGGCTGGACAGGGCGCAGGCTTGAGATGGGTGGCATGGATGAAGGAAGTGATTCCATCCACTTTCACCACTGTAGGTGTTATAAGCAGCACCTGGTATGGTCCTTTCCAGCGGCGTTCCAGGGATGATACCTGATGACGTCTCACGTAGACGCAGACTCCCACTTGATGTCGATGTGGGGTTCCCTCGTCTCCAGGCTGATAAGCAGTGGAAAACTGTTTCCACAGGTATCGCTGGGTGCTGTGTTTGTTCATGGGATTTAAGTCTGTCAAGCAAGGGGGTGTGAAAGGAATCATTAAGTCTCAGAGTTGGGGTTAGGTCCCTTACTGGAGGAGGGGCACCATAGAGAATTTCATAAGTGGTGAGTTTACACAAGAGGCAGAGGGTGTATTTCTTGCACGAAACAGTGCTTAAGGCAGGAGCATACTCCAATTTTTTATGCCGGTCTCCAAGCTTAATTTCGTTAAAGTCTCTTTGATGGTTCTAATCATCCTTTCTACCTGTCCTGAGCTCTGGGGTCTATAAGCACAATGTAACTTCCTATTAATCTTCAGGGTCCTGGTGAATCCCTGACTTACCTGGGCAAGGAATGCCGGTTCATTATTGGACCCTATTACCTTAGGAAGGCCGAACTTTGGAAAAATGTCTTCTAGAATCTTTTTGAGCACCGTCTGAGCCGTTTCTTTCTTCATGGGGAAGGCTTCAACCAATCCTGAAAGAGTATCTACAAAGACTAGGGGATATTTAATTCCATACCTTCCTGGCTTAATTTCAGGAAAAGTACACTTCCCAGAATTGTCCTGGTCTGGTTCCTCGTAAGCGCTTCCCTGCAGGAAGCTTGGATGGGTAAGCATTAACTAATTGGCAGACTTGACAAGCTCTAGTCACCTGCTAAGCTATTTCTTTCCTCTGTGAGTCAGTCAATAATAAATCCTTTCTTCGGTCCTTTAAGAGTGTCTATATCTTCTTTGAGCTTAAGTGGGTGAGCTAGTGTACGTCTTTGACATAAAGGTGGGCTTTTTGAAATTGTAAACTTGGCTCTGTAGCATCCCAGAGTTCTGTATCTGTCTCCTCAGATGATAAGTTGCCTGAATGTTCCAGTGTGGCCAAGTCTCCTGAATGTTGATCCCCCTGGTGTGGAAAAAGTTAACAGAGTCACTCCGTTTAGGGCTGCCAATTAAGCTTCCTCATCTGCCCTTCTGTTTATAAGTGCAACGAGGTCGTTTCCCTTCTGGTGCCCTGGACAGTGCACTATAGCTAGTTCCTTAGTGCCCTGCACTGCTGAGAGAAGGTGGAGGATCTCAAATTTGTTCTTTATTTTTTTCCCAGTGGAGGTTAATAGCCCCCTTTGCTGGTAAATAGCCCCGTGCTCATTAGCATTGCCAACTGCATAGCGGCTATCAGTGTATATGGTGGCCCTTTTGCCTGTTGCTAGTTCCAATGCTTTCGGAAGGGCAATCAGTTCTGCCTTTTGGACTGATGTCTCTTCTGGGAGACCAGAGGATCAGATGACATTAGTTTTGCTAACTACTGCTGCTCCAGCCTGCCACATACCATCTTGGATGAAGCTGTTCTCTTTCGTAAACCATACGAGTTCAGGGTGAGGCAGTGGCTGGATCCTACAAGTCTCGTCCTATACTGGTTTCCTCTGCCAGTATGTGTTGACACTCATGAGCAACAGGTCCTGATGATTCTTCTGGCAGCCAGGTTGAGGGGAGCAGAAGGTCCAAGAGTTATTCTGTCTTTGCTAATCCAGAGGCTCTGGTAGTGGTTTATTCTGGAGTTTGATAGTCACCTCTCTGGAGGTTGACAGATGATGCTCTCCAGGGCATGGGGGGCTATAATGGTTAGCTTCTGTCCCAACGTTCATTAATGAGCATCTTTTATTAGAAGCGCTGCCGCTGCTATAGCTCTTAAGCAACAGGGCCACCCAGTAGCCACTGGGTCCAGTTTTTTTGATAAGAATGCTACCGGCCTTTTCCAAAATCCCAAAGTCTAAGTGAACACTCCCCGTGTTATTCCTTTCTTTTCCTCGATGTAGAGAGTGAAGGGTTTATCTATATCTGGGAGTGCTAAGGCCGGAGCAGATAGCAGCACCTTTTTTTGACATTATCAAAAGCTTGTTGGTGTCAGGGTTCCATTGGAATTGGGCATTCCACTTTATCAGTGGGTATAAAGGGGCAGCCAGAGAGGCGAACCCAGGAATCCATCACCTGCAAAAGCCAGCAGTCCCAAGAAACTCTCTGAGTTGTCTCTTATTAGATGGGGGTGGTATCTGCACAATGGTTTGTTTTCTGTTCTCAGTGAGCCATCATTTGCCACCCCTAAGAGAATAACCCAGGAAGATTACTTCTTGCTGAAAAATTTGGGCCTTTTGGCAGAAGCCCTATATCCAAGCCAAGCAAGCTCGGATAATAGTGCTTGGGTCCCAGACTCATAGTTCTCCTTGGTGTCCGCTGCCAGTAGCAGATCATCCACATATTTGAGTAGGGTGACTTCAGGGTGTGCAGTTCTGAAGTCATTTATGTCCCTGTGGAGGGCTTCATCAAAGAGAGTGGGGGGGGGGTTGAACCCCTGTGAGAGTCTAGTACAGGTTAGTTGGCCATATGTTAAAGTTTCTGTGTCTATCCACTCGAAAGCAAAAAGCAACTGACTGTCCTTATGTAGGGGCAAGCAGAAGTAAGCATCTTTTAAGTCCAGCACAGTGTACCATTCCCGCTCCAGATTCAGAGTGCTAAGCAAATTATATGAATTGGGTACTGTGGGGTGAATGTCCTGAACTCTGTTGTTGATGTCTCTTAGGTCTTGAACAGAACTGTAGTCCCTAGTTCCTGGCTGTCTTACTGGTAGCAGGGGATATTCCAGGCTGATTGACAGGGCCTTAGGACACCAAGGGCCAATTATTTCTGAACATGGGGACTTATCCCATCCTTAGCTTCTTTGCTTAGAGGATATTGTTTAACACTGATTGGAGAGGCAGAGGCTTTTAATTCTACTACTATTGGAGGTTGTTTTATGGCTAGACCTAACCCAGCAGTTTCTGCCCAGGCATTAGGATAATCTTTTAACCATTTCTGTTGTAGTTTGCCTCTTTGATCAGTCCTAGGGGGCACGAAGTGTTGATGTTCATCTTCTACAGACAATGTCAATTCTGTGACTATGGGAGTTTTTACTGAAGGTTTTAGAACATCCACTTGGGGACCATCAGGGTTAAAGGTTACTCTAACCCCGAGTTTGGTAAGCAGATCCCTGTTCATCAATGGGGCTGGGCATTCTTGGATTACTAGGAAAGAGTGGTGGACTTTTCATTTTCCTACTTCCATAATCCTCTTAGTTGTCCAAGCCCGATATGTAGTGCCATTAGCCCCTTGAACTAGGGACCATTAATTTGATATGGGGCCCAGTGAAGCCTTAAGGGCTAAGTATACTGCTCCTGTATCCACTTCAAAGTTCACTGGAGTCCCCTCCACTTCAAATGTTACCCTGAGCTCGGGGAGGGGATCCGAGCCCTGACATTCCTAGTCCTCTTCTAGAGTCAGCATGGCGGGCTGCCGTGGCTTCTTCTTTTTGGGGCACTCTTTGACTCAGTGTCCTTTTTCTCTACAGTAGGCACATTGATCTGAGGCCAGGTACAGCCTTTGGCGTGGGCCCAAGTATCCCTTTCTGACTCCCTGCTTTTTAATTTCTGGCGTATTTGCTACTGTGAAGAAAACCTTAGCCAATGCTTTTGTCTGCCTTTTGCTCCTTTCATCCTCCTTTTGTTCCCTTTCCTTCTCACTCCTCTGTTCCCTCTCCTCCTCAGTTTCTCTCTTATAATATACTTATATACTTATAATATATACTTATAATATATATCTTATACTTTCTCAGCTTTTCTGTCTAAATCTCTTAAGGTCATATTTTGTAACCCATCTAGACATTGTAACTTTCTTTTAATATCTTGGGCAGCCTGCTCAATAAAGGCCATTGTAACAAATGCCTTTTGGTCATCTGCCTGAGGATCAAAAGGAGTATATTTTCTATATGCTTCCATAATTCTCTCCAGAAACATAGAGGGAGACTCATTAGGCCCTTGGATAATCTCTCTTTCCTTGGCCAAATTGGTCGGCTCTCTGGCGGCCACTTGGAGACCCGCTATTAGAGCCCGGCAATAAGTGGACAGATGCTTCCTACCTTCAAAGGTGTTGGGGTCCCAGTTGGGTCGGTTCATAGGCCCATAGGGATGGAGAGAGAGCATCACAGGGGCTTCTGAGTTTTCTATTATCCGTCGCCGGTGGGTTTCTTTAGGTTGCCCAGCTTCCTCCAGGGGAGGAGGGGTTGCTGCTGCTGCGGGGAAGTCCCCTGGAGGGCTTGGGTCTGGCCCAATTGCCTCTAGCAGTGGAGAGGCTGAGTCAGCGGTGGGAGGATCATCAGGAACTGTGTTGGGGGTTGGGGAGGGAGAGTAGATGATAAGGAGGGGGTGGAGTGTCCAGTCTTGTGACTCAGGGAGAATGGAAGGAAGAGGGAGAGGAGCGGAAAGTTTGAATGATAGGAATGTGGGGGAAGGAGTATATGGCTGTTGATATGGGTGGCCACGTGGCCCTGGCTGAATGACAATATCTCTGAATTTTCGGATTAGAGGAAAGTGGAAGGATTCTTCTGGGGCCATCCGAATTCGAGGATGGGCCATTCTGAAGCACAGAGAGTCTGCCAGGTACGGTGTTTTACTGAAAAAGAAAGATTCTGGGCCCTTGAGCGGACATCAGTCCAATGATCAAGGGTCAGAGACAGAGAAGAGGAAGTGCTTTGTCCCATAGTGGGAGTTACTCAAACAGGGACAGTGAAGACACAAACACAACACAGACAAAGACAAACAGTAAACGTTTAACATGAGTCCATGACAAAGATTAGAACAGAGTAACTGGCAAATATTGATGGGTTAGACAATAAAGACAGACAGTAAACTCAACATGAGTTCAGAACAATGACCAAAACTGAGTTACCGGCAAAACCTGATGGGCTGGCAAATCGAATCCTGAAGCAAAACATAACCGAGTTGAGGAAACTACTATTCCTTGAATTCCCTAGTCCTCCGGAGTGTCCCTCAGGGACGTGACCTTGGCTCTGTGACACGTCTGTCACACCATAGGAGAGAGCTAATGCTCTTCACCAACAGCCATTTTGCCACACTCTAGCCTGAAACCCAAAACCAGAAAGAGGCGCCTTACTTACCCCGAAAGGAGTCCCTTGAGGTCTTCCGTCCACCGCTGCCGGATATCTCACCTGGGGCCTCCAGATGAAAAGGTGCTGCGAACGTCAAAGGAAAAGACAACAAAGAGGCTTTCTCATGCATCAGCAAAGTGTTTATTGGGGGTCCAGAATGCTAGGGCTCAGAGCTCCCTTCAGAGGAGCAAAGAACAAAGAGCCCCGAGAACAACTTGAGCAGAGTTTATATACATTCTTTAGAGAGCTCAGCGACTTTACATACATCATAGCCTCCTTTAGGAAATCATCATGTACCACGGGAAAATCAAATAACAACTCTAAAACATGATTAGCACATTCATTTGCGGGAAAACTTGGGGCAGGGGGTGATTGGTCAGCCCTGAGAAGGGGTACACATTTAAACGGATTGGTTGAAGCCCTGAGATGTATACGTGGTGAGATGCACGGCTTCTGAGAAGGGGTTGTTAAGTAACTAGGTGGTCAGGGAAGATTTCAACACACATCTAATGGGCAGTTCCAGGAATTGTCTTAACTGCCACAGGAATTTCAGGTTCTGAGCGCAGCTTGGAAACTTTACAAAACCTGGTTCTTTACATTTCAATTTCAATTTCTTTTATTCTTTCAGAACCTTACAGTGGAAGGTGAGAGACTTCATTCACAATGACTGCTCTTTTGGCTATATTGGTTTTGGATGCACACATGGGATCTTTTTTTTGATCCGTCTGTTGCTGATAATCTAAGCCACAGCCTCACACAGGGCCAATAGCCTGATTAAGACACATGTCTTTCCAAAGCAATTACTTCTCTGAGGTAAGTTTCAGAACTCAGTCTCTCGGGAGAATCACACCAGTGTTCAAGACCAGGTGGACCCAGTCATCTCTTCCAACTGCCACAAAAATGACCACAATTATAACCAAAACACTCTCATATGGCACTCATCTTCTTACATATATACACTCATTATACCCTTTGGCTAGAGGTTTCCATGAATGGCGCAGCCCAAGAGAGTGTCCAAAATAAAATCCCTTGCCCGTCATTTGCCTAACCTCAGGGTGGCCTGAACACCCTTCCTGTGAACCAGGATTGATCACATAGTTCTTCCTTTAATACTGCTCTGCTTCTCCAATTTGAGGCCTACTGACTGTCAGGTTTAGATTCCTTATGTGATTTGGAGTAATTAGGAAACCAAAGCAACTTTGCAGCGCTTTAAAGAACTCATTTGAGCCAAAGGATCCCTATTCTCACTTGGTGGAAGTCAGGAAACTTACAGAGGAAGGCGAGAGACTTCATCCACAATGACTGATCTTTTTGCCATTTTGGTTTTGGATGCACACATTGGATCTTTCTTTAGATACATCAGGCGCTGATAATCTAAGCCACAGCCTCACACAGAGCCACAAGGCTGATTCAGACACATACTTTTCCAAAGCAGTTAAGCAAAGAGCCACAGGTGATGCCGATTCACTTCCATTTGAAAACTGTTTTCTTCAAAATTCTCAAAGGGGTGGCCTGAGGCAAAGACCTTCCTGAATTCAGGGTAACAGAACAATAAGTCAGCAAATCCCAATGCAGGGTTTCTCCACTGAGACTTTACTAGTCACAATGATATCTGAGTTTTCTGAGATGCTTGCAATTCCCTTCAGCTATCCAGTACATGGCCATGTCACAGAGCTTGGATGTGGTACATATCTTGGACAAAAAACCATGAGCCTATTCTGGAGAGTGGCCAGAATTCAGGAAGAAAACTGGAACTTAGGAAGATAGTGGGTGTTGCCCATCGAAAAGCAACCAGCAGTCCTTTCCTAAAATGGGCAGGATGAATGCTGGGAAGCTTTCTACTAGACAGGATACATCCATTGATCTATTCTGTTTTCTAATGTGTACAACCAAGGACACAGTGGGATACACAGACACAGACACACTCGCCTTGTCAAAGGACTTTCTAGAAACAGTCCACTCTAAACCAAACAAACCGCCTTTCCTACCTATTCTCAGAACATGAGACAAAACCACAAACTCACACACACACTCAAAAAGTCACCTCCTTCCCCCAAGTAAGTCTGTAACTATCCAGAGTGTCCTCTGACTGGTGGGCCATACTATGTTCCCCCAAAATGGCCTGTCCTGTGTCAGGTCTAGTCTCCTTGTCCATCTCTGTGAAGTTGTATGGAGCCTGTGCTGACCACTACCTGCTTTCTCATTAAAGGCCCATCTTCAGAGCTCTACTTGCATTTTGTCATCCTCAAACCATTAGGTACCAAGAGAGACAGACTCTCTCTTTGGTAAATCCAAACAAGTAAGTCCAATGGGAATGGGACTGGGACTGGCTCTGTGTCCCTGGCATCCTGGATCCCAAGTTCAGAGAGTTACATCACCAAAGAAGTGAGGTAGGTCAATTCCAACAGGAAGGGAATGAGGTCACTGCCTTGTCAACCACTTTGTCCTAACACTTGTTTCCAAGGGTCCGTTGAGATGGAGGCTGCCCCTACTTCCTGTGACACTTTCAGAAGTTAGAATGGTATATCAACCGTAGACACCCAGGAGAAGCTCTCCACACAGGGTTGGTTTGGTCCATCTTCTTTATATCAGTAGGAGAGAGGCTGATTCAGACACATCACTTCATCCTGAACAGGTGGTTTGCCATGGAAGATGACTTTTGCTCTCTCAGGTCCTTCATAGCTGCTACATCTTCTCTAGGGATCATTTCTGCATCAAACTTTGAGGTTCTCAGCAGGTGGGAGATCCCCTACATTCCTGAATTGTAAGACCAACTCTGTCCCTGCTCTTTTCTGAAGTTAGATTGAGGGAACAGTGTATGGTTAGGGTTAATAACATATTCTATTTGGGTTAGGAAACATTCTGCGGGATGAATAATGGTATTGGGAACCTGCGATATTCACAAGAATATATAGGTGAAATATAAGTAGGAAACCTGAAATCTAGGTACGATTTGAAGCCCTGAAGGGCATTGGGCCCTTTAGTGAGATACTTAGCTTTGAATTATGTTCTGCACAGATATCTCAGATAAATTGATGTGCAATGGCAGAGGACCTTGTACCTTGGATGATTAAATGTCCTAGAGAACATCCAGTCAAAAAGGAATAGTCGGCAGGTTTAGGAAGGTAGTCAGTAGGTTTAGAAAAAAGAGTGAATATAGAAATTGGACGAAAGTTTAATTAGCAATAGGGTTTTGGGTAGAGAGTGAACGTAAATATGAGCACAAATGAAGAGTCTGTCACAATGATGAACTGGGGAAAATATGTAGGAAAGCAGATATCAATAGAGACATTAGGAAATCAGGCAAAGTATAATGTAATAGGGTTAGACATTTTCAACATGGTTGAAGTTGAATATATAATCTTAGGAAAAAAGACATATGTTGCCTCCAATAGGTTTGACATTTGAGAGCATTAGGCAACCTGGACATGGTTGTTTTTAGTAATCCATGCTCACTTTCCATTTTGCTTTGGTGAAAGGTTAATTAAATAGGCACTTGTCACTTCCTGTTTTTCTGTATGCTTAACAAACCGCTGTTGAAATCTTGAGAACTGTTTGCTAATTTTGTTCCCAGAATGTGCTGTCCCCAACTGCCAAACTGCAGAATATACTCCCTCACCCGGGTGCACGCAAACCGCACACTCGCCCTGACCCATCAATAAATTTTCCTTTCTGCCCTCTCCAAGAAAAGTATGTAAGCTCTGTTAAAGCTGTTCTCAGGGCTCTCTGCTCTATTCAAGTGAGCTCTGAGCCCCAGCATGCTGGACCCCCAATAACCTCTTTGCTGTGGCCGAGTGAAAATGGTATACTGTTCTGTACTTAAAAGATGCTTTCTTTTGCTTGCCTCTGCATAAAGATAATCAGTTGCTGTTTGCTTTCGAGTAGATAGACCCAGAAACCGGAACATCTTGTCAACTAACTTGGACTAGACTCCCACAGGGGTTCAAAAACTCCCCCACTCTCTTTGATGAAGCCCCTCACAGACATCTCAACAACTTCAGAACTATGCACCCCGAAGTCATTCTGCTTCAATATGTGGATGTCCAGCTACTGGCAGCCAACACCAAAGAAAACTGTGAGTCTGAGACCCAAGCACTATTATCTGAGCTTGCTCAACTCGGGTAGAGAGCTTCGGACATAAAGGCCCAAATTTGCCTGCAAGAAGTAATCTTCCTGGGGTATTCCCTTAGGCGCGGTAAATGATGGCTCACTGAGCCCAGGAAACAAACCGTTGTGCAGATACCACCCCCATTTAACAGGAGACAACATAGAGAGTTTCTTGGGACTGCTGGCTTTAGCAGGTTATGGACCTGGGTTTGTGTTCTTGGCTCCTCCTTTATACCAGCTGTTAAATGAGAATGCCCAATTCCAATGGACCCTTGAGCACCAGCAAGCTTTTGATAACATCTAAGAACACTAACACTGAACTCCTCAACTTCACTGAGCCCAGGCTGCAATTTCAGAAAGCCCTACACTACGTTAAAAATGTACATCAACTCAATCAACTTGGTTCAAAAAAACTGCAGGCATTACTGTAGGATCAAGAACAGAGTTTTAGACTAACTCACTCACAGTGAAAGGAAATAATTGAATGGGTAACAAAAGCCTGTCAGTTCTGTCAATTGGTTAATGCTTACCCTTCCAAGCTTCCTGCAGGAAAGCACCTATGAGGAACCAGACCAGGACAATTCTGGGAAGTGGACGTTACTGCAATTAAGCCAGCAAGGTATGGACTTAAATATCTCCTATTCTTTGTAGATACATTTTCAGGATGGATTGAAGCCTTTCCCACCAAAAAAAAAGAAAAAGAAAAAGAAAAAAAGAAAGAAAAGAAAACCGGCACAAATTGTGGTCAAGAAGATCCTGAAAGATATTTATCAAAGACATGTCCTGCCTAATGTAACATGGTCTGATAATTGAACAGCCTTCATGGGCCAGGAAAATCAGGGGTTAGCCAGGACCCTAGGGATTAATTGGAATTTACATTGCGCTTATAGACCCCAGAGCTCAGGACACATAAAAAAATAAATAGAACCATTAAAGAGACCTTAACGAAATTAAGCTTAGAGACCGGCATAAAAGATTAGACTATGATCCTGCCTTATGCACTGTTTCATGCAAGAAATACTCCCTTTGTTTCTTTGTGTAACCTCACCCCCTATGAAATTCTCTATGGGGCCCCTCCTCCACTAAGAGACCTAACCCCGACTCTAAGACCTAAGGATCCCTTCCACACACCCTTGCTTGACAGACTTAAATCTCTTTTAAGAACTCAGCTATACCTGTGGAAACAGGTGGCTACTGGCTTCCAACCTGGGGACGAGGGGAATCCACGTTGATATCAAGAAAGAGACTTCCTCTGAATAAGATGACATCAGGTGTCATCCCTGGAACCCCACTGGAAAGGAACATTCCAGGTGCTACTTATAGCACCTACAGCAGTAAAAGTAGAGGGAATCACTTCCTGCATCCATGCCTCTCATCTCAAGCCTGTGCCATGTCCAGACTCTGGCTGGAAACTGGAAAAGACTGTTAACCCTTTCAAATTGCATATTCGCCACGTGGGTAAGGCTATAGACTCTCTCCTTGGCCACCCGTAGTCCTAACGCTCATCAGCCCCTTCAGCAGCGATGGCTGATCACAAATCCTACTAGACAAGAAGTATGGTCTATCTTGCATACAGCCCCCTTAGGGACCTGGTGGCCATCTCTCCACCCAGACATTTGTCAGCTGGCTATAAGTCTTTCCTATTAGAATATCCCTGATGAAGAGGATCCCATTAAAATTCCATTAAATCCTTTCCGTACCATAGATAATGGAAACAAACATTATGGTTGTAGGGACAGGCAAGCCATATGCAGGTTGGCTAGCCTATATTAGTATGTTTGCCCGGCAGATTATCAAAGCCACAAACCGCCATGGCTGTGTGGGGGAAAAGCCAACTTCTTCTGTAAGTCATGGGGATTTGAGCATACAGGGGCTACCTGGTGGAACCCAAAATCCTCATCAAATTCAGTACACAGCATTGGCCATATTACCACTTAGACAACCCAAACTGATGGCCAACAGAGGAGTCTCTAGATCCTCAAATTCTGTGTGACCTTTTTAACTTCTGCAAGTGCTCAAAAGGGTGAAAGGAAATTCCCCTATGTGAAGGCCTTTTTCCTCTTTCGCTCACATCCTGAACTATGCTTCTCCAATAGTTCCTCAAACTCAGGCTTCTGCTCCATACTCTCTGCTGTCAGTCCCACCTCAGCAAACCTGATTTCTCTTCTCCAATTACTAGATCAAAAACCGAAATCTCTGCCGGTTCTCAGAGCATTGCCCCCTTGCTGAGGTAGCAGGTACTGAGGTACCCATCCACCCACTCACTTCTCTATTTTCCTGTCAGTGCCCACACCGGGTCCCACCAGATCCTCTTACCACCTAACCCAAAGCTCAAACCAGCTTAGGAGAACCCTCAGACCCCTATCGAAGATGTAATGAAAATGGCCTTTAAAGTTGCTTTGTCATCACTGAAAACAGGTTACTAAGAATTAAAAGTCCCTCACAGGCTTTTTGGGATACTCACTCCTGTCTTCCTTTCTGCTCTACCGGTTCTCCTGCTCAATTTATGTTGCTAGGAAAATCCCAAAACCCTTTCCCATTATTCTTTTACATTTCTCCTTCCTTATTCTCACATCCATGGAGCTGCTCTCACCCCCCGCCTTCCCCGTCTTCCCCCTCTGTACCAGGCCCACAGAAAAATCTTCACTGAACTTCTCCAGAAGTCTTCACCATGGCTGACTTTAGGACTTTCAGCAAAAGAGTCTCTATAAATGAGTTCAGTGTAGATTAACTTCCTCTTTTTCTGTTGCCCTGTTCTACTTGGCTACTGGCTGGAAAAATCAGCACTCCTAAGCTAGACACCCCCTTAATAGTTTTTCACAGAATGTGTGAAAAAGGCCTCTGGCCTTGAGCTGGGGCTTCACAGAGATGGCTACATTTCTAAGATAAAAAGTTACAAACTGGGCTCCATGGTAACAGTTGGCAGGGGGATAAAAGAAAAGGAAAAAAAAAAAGCTCTCTGCCTCCCAGGTGTCCTTGAAAAGTTAACTTGACCACAATAGAGGAGAAAACAGAAAAAAAAAAGCTTCTTTTTTTGAATTTCTGCAGACTGTGAACTTCTGAGTCTCTTCTCTTTCATGTTGGGTACAAAATTCTGAAACTACCTAAACTTGGGGTTCAGGGAGTTAATTGATTACAACAGAAGCAATGCCCTCTGAATCTGGTTGCAACCAAATAGGACTGTTTCCCTGTCTTTGGTGCTATCTTAGGTGCCGTGCCTTGTCCGTCCCTACAACAGTATAATTCTATATACTTAAACATTGTTTATGTTTTCATGAAATGGTCAACAGATTTGATTAATTGTGTAATGGTGAAGATGTGTCCCAGATTGCTCTATAATGACCCAGGTTCATTTGAAGTTCAAAGAGGGGGGCATACAACCCGGTTCCACTGGGAACATATATCCCTCACTTTAGCCATCATATTAGGAATTGGAGTTGCGGCAGGGGTAATCACAGGAACCACTGCCCTGCTCCATGGTACACAACAAATGACCCAAATAGAAGCAACAAGAGACCAAAACTTAAAGATAATAGAAACCTCCATCACAGCTTTGCAGGAATCTTTAACATCTGTATCTGAATTTGTTTTACACACCAGTTGAGGGTTGGACCTCCTCTTCATGAGAGAAGGGGGCCTTTGTGCTGCATTGATATAAGAATGTTGTTCTGATGCCGACCATACTGAGGTTGTAAAAAAAACCTATGAGTAAAATAAAAGGATGCCTTGAAAAGCGTCAATGAGAGAGAGAGGCCCAAAAAGGGTGGTTTGAGTCTTGGTTCACACAGTCCCCCTGGTTATCTACGCTTTTATCAACCCTGGCCTGTCCAATAATAATCCTCATATTATTTCTAACTATAAACCCTGTTTGCTCAACCATGTAATTTCTTTACTCCAAGCTCAAATTGGACAAGTTAAACTTATGGTAATACCCCACTAGCAGACATAGAATGTGACACGCCCCAATAATCACTTTTATGATTAAAAGTAGCAAGAAGAAGATGTGCGGAATGAAAGGTTAATAAAAAAGGTACTTGTAACTTCCTGTTTTTCTGTATGCTTAACAAAACACTGTTGAAATCTTGAGAACTGTTTGTAATCTTGTTCCCAGATTGTGCTGTCCCCAACTGCCAAATTGCAGAATGTATTCCCTCACCCACTTTCACACTAACAGCCCACTCGCTCTGACCCATCAATAAATTTCCTTCCCTGCCCTCCCCAAGGAAAGTATATAAGCTCTGCTTAAGCTGTTCTCAGGGCTCTCTGCTCTATTCATGTGAGCTCTGAGCCCCAGCTTGCTGGACCCCCAATTAACCCCTTGTTGTTGCATGAGACACTCTCTTGGTGATCTCTTCCTCCAACGCTTGCAGGAACATTACTTGGATGTTTGAATGTAGAAGAGAAAATCCAGTCATAAAGGGATAGTCGGTAAGATTAAGAAGATAGTCGGTAGGTTTAGGAAGAAGAGTGAGTATAGGATTTGGAAAACAATATCTTTAGCAATAGGGGTTCGGTTAGAGAGTGAATGTAAATGTCAGCACATGTGAACAGTCACAATAATGAAGTGGGGAAAATATGTAGGAAAGCAGATATCAATAAAGACATTACAAAATCAGGCAAAGTATAAAGTGAGTGATACAATTAGACATTTTCAACAGAATTGAGTTAGAATATATAATCTTAAGAAGAAACAAAATGTAGTCACCAATAGGATTGACATTTGAGAGCATTAGGCAACTTTGACATGGATGTTTTTTGTAATCCATGCTCACTTTCCATTTAGGCTTTGGTACAATCACAAGTGTGACCTTTACATTTGTCTCCAGAATACTACTGTGATAAAATGTATATGTAGATGTGGTGACATGAGTGTTTCTTCCACTATTTCTGGGAGCAATATTTTGAAGACATATAAATGGGTATTGGGGGTACAAAAAGGTGTACACTGTGTCATTGAATATAGAGATAATGCATGAATAGACCATAAGTGAATAAATAATATAACTGGTTCCACATTAAATAACAGATTGAATAGATATCTGAAAATATATAAGAAATCTTATATTGATATACAATCATTCATTCCAACCAATGATACATCTAATATTAATATTAGGGTTACGGTTTATCATGAAGATATGTTAGTTTTGCTACAAAAGTAATTAGGGAAATCAAAAATAATGTGTTTGGAAAGAGTCAGTCACAATGCTGGCAATATGTAAACAAGGCCTCTGAGCTTGAGCTGGGGCTTCACAGAGATGGCTACATTTCTAAGATAAAGAAGTTACCAACTGGGCTTCATGGTAACAGCTGGCAGAGAGAAAAAAAAAGAGAAGAAAATAGCTCTGCCCCATTCCCGGTGTCCTTAAAATGTTAACTTGCCCAGATCAGAGAAAAAACAACAGAAACAAAAACTGCTTTTAATGAACTTCTGCAGACTGTGAAATTCTGAGCCCCTCCCTTACATGTTGGGTACAAAATTCTGAAACAATTTAAACTTGGGGTGCAGGGGATTAAATGATTACAACAGAAGCAATGCCCTCTAAATCCGGTTGTAACCAAATAGGACTGTTTCCGTGTCTTCGGTGCTATCTTAGTTGCCTTACCTTGCCTTGTCCATCCCTTTTCTCATGAAAAGACCAGTCAAGAAACATGGAGGAATGCATGTGCTCTGAAGCAGGAAGTGATTGATAGTGAAACAAATGCCTATAAATTTTCTAACTTGTGGATGAAATATATATCCTATGATGTGCATTAATTGAAGAAATAGTAATCTATCAGTGTTGAATAAAAATGAACGTCAAAATACACATCATGTCCGATTGGAATCTACTTGCATTGATGTTAAACTGGGTCAGGTACTGTAGAAATATTAGGATTTGTGTGCATCATTCACTGAAGTTACTTTTCAGTATAGGAAAGAAATATGTTTTTCAGGTGAATGAATATTTCTAAGAATAATCTTTGGAAAGTTGATTATAAATTTACGTATATGAATATGAATGAATTTGGTGAGTGTAAAATAAGACACATATTTCATATTTTGAAAAATCTGGAGAGTATATATATATATATATATGTGTGTGTGTGTGTGTGTGTGTGTGTGTGACTAAAGTCACGGTGGCCTGGACACCCTTCTTGTGAACCAGGAGTGATCAAACAGGTCTGCCATTAATACTTTTCCACTTCTCCAATTGGAGGCATTCTGACTCTGGCATTTAGATTCTTTATGTGAAATGGAGTCAAGAGAAAACCGAAGCACCTATGGACTAGCCTCTGCATGGTTTTGAAGAATTCATTTGACCCAAAGGATCCCTATTCCCACTTGATGGAGGTCAGGAACCTTACAGAGAAAGGCAAGAGACTTCATCTACAATGACTGCAATTTTTGCCATTTTGATTTTGTATGCACACATGGGATCTTTCTTTACATCCACCAGGTGTTGGTAATCAAAGCCACAGCCTCAGACAGGGAAAAGAGACTGATTAAGACACATCCCTTTCCAAAGCAGTTAAGCAAAGAGCCACAGGTGATGCCCACTCATTTCCATTTGAAAACTGGTTTCTTCAGGCTTCACAAATGTGTGGCGTGAGGCAAAGCCCTTCCTGACATTCAGGGCAAAAGAACAATAGGTAAGCAAAAGGCCCATAGCAGGGTTTCTCCACTGAGACTTTACTGGTCACACTGATATCTGAGTTTTCTGAGATGCTCGCCATTCCCTTCAGCTATCCAGTACATGGCCATATCACAGAGCTTGGAGGTGGTAAATATCTTGAACACAATACCATGAGCCTATTCTTGAGTGTAGCCAGAATTCAGGAAGAAAACAGGAACTAAGGAAGTTTGTAGGTGTTGCCCTTCGATAATGCAAGCCATAGTCCATTCATAAATTGGGCAGGATTGATGCTGGGAAGCTTTCTACTAGACAGGACCCATACATTGATGCATTCTCTTTTCTAATGTCTGCAACAACAGACACATTGGGATACACAGACATGGAAACACTTGCCTTGTCCAATCACTTACTAGAAACGGTTCACTCCAAACCAAACAAACCACCTTTCTTACCTTTTCTCAGAACATGAGATAAAACCACAAACACACAACAAAAACCACAAAGGCATCGCCTTCCCCCAAGTAGGTCTGTGACTATTCGGAGTGTACTCTCACTGGTGAGCCTTACTATGTACCTCCAAAATGGCCTGTCCTGTCTCAGATCTGGTCTCTTTGGCCAACTCTGTGAAATTGTCAGGAGCCCGTGGTAAGCCACTACTTGCTTTCTCTGGAAAGGCCAGTCTTCAAAGCTTTCCTGGCATTTGGCCATCTTCACATCAATAGATACCAAGAAAGTCTGACTCTGTCCTTGGAATATCCAAACAAGTGAGCCCACTGGGACTGGGACTAGGACTGGCTCTGGGTGCCTGGATTCCTGGATCACAAGTTCAGAGAGTTCCATCACCAAGGAATAGAGATGAGGTCACTTCCTTCAGGAACTGAATGAGGTCACTGCCTTTGCAACCACTTTTTCCTAACAGTTGCTTTCAAGGGTCCCATGAGATAGATGCTGTCCCTATTTCCCGTGACACTCTCACCACTTAGAATAGTATATCACCCATAGGCACCCGTGAACAGCTCTCCACACAGGCCTGGATTGGTCCATCTTCTGTACATTAGGAACAGAGACACTGAGTCAGAAACAACCCCTCTCCAGACAGGGTTGTTTTCCATGGAAGATGACTTTTGCTCTCTCAGGTCCTTAATAGCTGCCTACATCTTCTCCAGGGATTATTTCTGCATGGACCTTTGAGGTTTTCAGCAGGTGATATATCCCCTACATTCCTATATTGTAAGACCAAGACTTTCCCTGCTCTTTAATAAAGTTAGAATGAGGGAATAGTATATGGTTTGGGTTAATTACTTGTTCGATTTGGGTTAGGAATCATTTTGCTGGATGAATAATGGTATTGGAAATCTGCAATATTTATAAAAATATAGAGGTGAAATATATGTATGAAAACAGAAATCTAAGTAATATTTGAAGCCCAGAAAGGGATTGGGCCCTTGATTGGGAGACTTAGCTTTGAATTATGTCCTGCACAGATGTCTCAGATAAATCAATGCACAATGGCATCGGACCTTGTACCTTGAATGATTGAATGTCGAAGAGAACATCCATTCAAAAAAGGATAGTCAGTAGGATTTGGGAGATAGTCGGTAGATTCAGAAAGAAAAGTGAGTATAGGATTTGGACCAAAAGTTATTTAGCAATTGGGTTTCAGGTAGAGAGTGAATGTAAATGTCAGCACAAATGAAACGTCAAAATGATGAACTGGGAAATTATGAAGGAAAGCCTATATCAATAGAGACATTAGGATATCAGGCAAAGTTTAAAGTGAGTGATAGGATTAGACATTTTCAACAGGGTTGAGTTTGAATATATAATCTTAGAAAGAAACAAGTATGTAGTCAACAATTGGATTGACATTTGAGAGAATTAAGAAACCTGGACATGGATGTTTTTAGAAATCCATGCTCACTTTAAATTTAGGCTTTGGTACAATCATAAGTGTGACCTTTGCTTTATTTTCCAGAATATTACTGTGATAAAATGTATATGTAGATGAGGTGACATGAGTATTTCTTCCACCATTTCTGGGAACAATATTTTGAAGACGTATAAATGAGTATTGGGGGTAGAATGTGGTGTAGTATCTGTCTAAGAATATAGAGATAATGCAAGAATAGACCATACTGTGAATAAATAATATAATTGGTCCGCTTTAAATAATGGACTGAGTTGATATCTGAAAATATACAGAAAATCTTATATTGATATTAAATCATTCATTCCAACCAGTTATACTTCTAATGGTAATATTGGGGTGATATTTCATCATGAAGAGTGTGTGAGTTTTGCTTCAAAAGTGATTATGGAAATCGAATATAATGTGTTTAGAAAGAAGTCTCATGAAAAGTCTTGTCAAAAAACATGGAGGAATACATGTGTTCTGAAGAATGAAGTTATTGAAAGTGAAACAAATGCCTATAAATTTGCTAACTTGTGTATGAAATATATATCTTATGATGTGCATAAACTGAAGAAATAGTAATGTACAAGTGTTGACTAAAAATGAACATCAAAATACATATCACGTTCCATAAATATCTACTTGCATTGGTGTTATACTGGGTCAGTTACTGTAGAAATATTAGGATTCGTATGCACCATTCACAGAAGTTAGTTTTTAGTTCTAGGAAACAAATATGTATTTTAGGTGGATGAATATTTCTGAGAATAATCTCTTGAATATTTGATTATAAATCCACATACATGAATACGAATGAATTTAGGGAGTGTACATTAAGACCCATATATTTAATATTATGAAAAACTTGGAGAGTGTATACACACACACACACACACACACACACACACACAGACATTAAAAAGTAGCAATATATATGGAAATCGAAATTCATCATGAAATGTATATCATCCACTGATCCAAAAATATTCATTATACTGAACATGATTTTATTTATCATGTTGTTCATCTATGAAGCTCACCCATAGGTTGAATTTTCAGTTCCAACTGTGTTTAGGTGGAGTCATCTCTTCTCCCAATTTGTATCTGCAAAGTCAGCCACCTCACAAGAATGTATATGTGATAACAGGTACGATTCAATATGTGCATATGAAATTACATGTGCTGAATTGGCTACAGAGAAATGCAGAAAGGAATTCATCTATTTGTTAACTTTAAAAACACATGGAGAACTATTTCAACAAAATATTGACTAGATTTATAAGTCCTACCCTGTATAATGCAAAAGGCAAGTCCAGCAATACACTATGCCTCGTCTAAACTGCTTGTATTTCTATTCGGTTTGGGTTATTTTTCTCCATCATATTAGAATTAGTAGTCAGAGTCTAGTAGGGTATGGGTTAGTGTCAGGCATTCAGCATTTTGAATGGAAAATAGGAAAATGAATCCAATGTGTATGTAAATATGTGCTTCACAAAAATCTTCGTACTCTAATCCAGAACAATGCCTTGACTTTACCTTCACCCCAAGTAAAACACAATTAGAGTGGAAGAGTTAGAAAATCTGTGAATACATATCTGGAATGTAATATGCTCAAGAGTTCACAACCTTGAAGGTGGCAGAGGAGTTTCCAAAAGTAAGGGACAGGTAAATACTCCACAAAAATGGAGCTCTGCTGGACTAAAGACTTCTGGTGAAACTGCCTCTGAGTTTGGGCACTTGAAATATTTGTTGTTGTCAGGAGTTTTAGCTTTTTTTGTAGAGAGACCATCAAAGCTAGGTATGTATCTAAGTGACCTGGCGGATATGGTTTCTTATTTTCTAATGAACATGAGGCAGCAGTGCTGAATTCTCTCTTTGTAGGTAAACTGTGGCCACTGGGGGGAAAATCTTTCCGTGTGGACTGTAAAGCCATCCGGCAATCCTCCAATTGTCGATGTGTTTCTTGCTGCTGCAATGTGAGTTTGGTATTTGCTTCACAAAATACAAGGAGTTCAACTGGGACACAGTGCTAAAGGGAGTTCTGTCACGTGTGGTGTGTCAGGGTCTGCAGGATAATGCACCAACCAGGCTTCAATCCCATCCTTGACCATACCAATCTGATTCTGAACATTGCCCTGAAAACTCTCCATATAACAAGATGCCTTTACATAGAAGGGTCTGCTGGGTGCACCATGTCAGTCACAAGCCATTTGGAAGCCGATGGCAGATCCACATGGCCCCACCACAGATATTTTATCACACACCTGCACACGACTTTTCTAGGCCCACTTCACATCAGGCTCCAGCTTACTGGCATCTCTGTTCTACACCATTTTCATGGTCATGGGAATTTCAAAAATTTCATGGTATTTATCTAGCCATTTTTCAAGAATGATGTTGGAGGCACTGTGTGTTTAACTTCATTCAGGAACAATTAAATGGTGAGGAAGCTCATTTCAATGAAAGCTCTGGAGAAATCTCACAGGCAAGGCTTCCAAAGAGTGGCCAAAATTTCACAGGAAGCCAGGGCTATTGCTGTCTACAATGTGAGGTCCATTTGTGTTTCGACTCTCAAATATGGCTGCCATGTCTTTCAGAATAAAACCATGTGATATCCTGGCTGAGATTCCCAGTGCTCTGTGGAAAGCAAACCTGGGCCTAGATCTCGGTTTCCAAGGGCGACTCTCATGCGTGACCAACTGAAATCCCAACATATTTCATGATAACACTTCTCTAAGTCAGTTCCAGAACTCAGTCTTTAAGGGGAATCACACCAGAGTTCAGCCCAGGTGTACACAGTCATATCTTCCAACTACCACACAAATGACCACAATTAAAACCAAAACACTCCCACATGGTCCTCATCTTCTTCCATATATACACTCTCATACTAAGTTCTGTCTGGAGGTTTACATGAGTGGCGAAGTCCAAGACAGTGTCCAAAATAAGCTCTCTTGTCCCTCATTGCCTAAAGTCATGGTGGCCTGGACACCCTTCCTGTGAACCAGGTGTGATCAAATAGGCCTGCCCTTAATACACCTCTGCTTCTCCAATTTGAGGCCTACTGACTGTCAGGTATAGATATTTTTATGTGAATTGGAGTCATGAGAAAACCAAAGAACCTATGTGCTAGACTCTCCAGGGCTTTGAATAATTCATTTGACACAAAGGATGCGTATTCTCACTTGATGGAGGTCAGTAGCCTTACAGAGGAAGGCAAGAGACTTCATCCACAGGGACTGCTCATTTGGCCATTTTGCGTATGGATTCACACACGGAATGATCCATCAGGTGATGAGAATCTAAGCCACAGCCTCACACAGGTCCAAGAGGCTGATTCAGACACATTATCAGGATCAATCACCTGTTTTTTTCCTCTGTCTAACTAGCTAGAGAGACCTTCTCTTTTAACTGAATTTTTATCTCTGTCTGACTAGCTTGAGAGACCTTCTCTTTTACTTGAATATTTCTACTATAACTATAATACAACCCAAGAAGATATCGCCAAACAAAACTGAACCAGAATGAAACAAAAGTGGAACAACAGAAAATCATTATAATAGCTTTTCTATCCTCCTGAAATGTCCATCTCTTTTTTCTCTCAATCAGTTCCTCAGATGTGAGTGGTTTTTCTTCCATCTTACCCATCTCCAGGGACAGGCAACTTAAAACAAAAGTGAAGCAAAACAAAAGAGGAATTTTAAAATGGCTTCCCATCCTCTCGCCCTGCCTTCAGAGGTGAGCAGTTTACCTTATCACTTACCCTCACTCATTCCCCTTGCGGTTCTCCAAATGCCACAGTCTGGCTGGGCAAAATTCAGGAGCCACTTGACAAAAGAAACGAACTTTATTTTAAGAACCACACATGCCAAACAAAACAGCTCCTGAGGAAAACCTTCAGAACCCAACTGCCATCACCGGCTTCCCACAAGCCAGCTGTGACCTACCTCACTTACTTGGTGATGGAACTCTCTGAATTGGAAGCCCGGGACACAGAGCCAGTCCCAGTCTCAGTCCCAGTGGGCTCATTGTTTGGATTTACTTAGGACAGTGTCAGTCTTTCTTGGTACATACTGATGTGAGGATGGCCAAATGCCAGGAGAGCTCTGAAGTGGAGCCTTTCCTGAGAAAGCAGGAAATAGCTGGCTCCTGAAAACTTCACAGAGTTGGCCAAGGAGACCAGATCTGAGACAGTACCGGCCATTTCGTGGGAAAATATTATGGCGCACCAGTCAGAGGAAACTCTGGATAGTCACAGACCTACTTTGGGGAAGGAGGTGACTTGTGGGTATGGGTGTGAGTTTGTGGTTTTGTATCATGTTCTGACAATAGGTAGGAAAAGCAGAATGTTTGGTTTGGGGTGAACTGTGTCTAGTAAGTCCTTTGGCAAGGCAACTGTTTCTATGTCTGTGTATCTCTCTGTGTCCGTGCTTGTAGACCATAGAAGGTGAATTAAAAATTATAGCCAGTTCTCCAAAGGGTATATCTGTAATTTCACCAAGAGACAGAATAGCACAGTTACTAATAATACCAAGCCTACATGATAAATTTTTCAGTCATGCTGTAGAAAGAGGTTCCAAGGGATTAGGCTCCACACGTGTAGATTGGGCTATGCTTCATTAAATTTAGATTCTCGCCCCATGCTAAAACTAAATATTCAAGGACATGAATTTAATGGGCTATTGGATACAGATGCAGAACTTAGCATCATCTCTCATCAAGAACTTAGCATCATCTCTCGTCAAAACATTGGCCATTACAACAATACACTCAAATGCTTCAAGGCCTAGGATTGGTGACTAATCCCCATAGAAGAGCAATGGTATTAGATTGGAAGGATCCTGAAGGATGTGAAGGAACTAAACAGCCATATGTATGGATCATCTTCCCATAAATTTATGGGGATGAGATGTCCTAGATCGATTAGGTTTGACATTAACAAATAACATCAATCAAAATGTACCCACAATTATGGTTAGACAAGGTTTTAGGAAAGGAAAAAGATTAAAAAAACAAGAACAAGGTATAGCAGCCCCAATACAAATAGATCAAAGAACAGACAGACATGGGTTGGATTTTAAGAAAGGGCCACTAAGACAATAAAAACTACTTGGAAATCAGAAATACCAGTATGGGTTCCTCAGTGGCCCCTGACTAAAGAAAAGGTACAAGCAACCCATGACCTGGTAAAACAACAATTAGCGGAAGGACATATACAACCGTCTGTATCTCCCCATAATACTCCCATTTTTGTCATCAAAAAGAAATCTGGTAAATGGAGATTATTGCAAGATTTAAGAGCCATTAATAATGAGACGGTTATTATGCGACCTGCTCATTTGGGAATTCCTCAATGTTCTGCTTTGCCAAAAACCTGGTATGTTTTAATTATAGATATTAAAGATTGTTTTTATTCAATTGCAATTCATCCTGAGGATAGTCCATGGTTTGCATTTACTATCCCTGCACTGAATCATGAAGGTCCTGATCAGAGATCCAAATGGAAAGTACTCCCTCAAGGGATGGCTAACAGTCCAACTATGTGTCAAATTTATGTTAACAAATTAATCCAGCCACTTAGAAATCAAAATCCTGAACTACAAATATTTCACTATATGGATGGTGTATTATTAGCACAGAAAGCTAAAAACGCATTGCTAGAATGTTATGCCACACTTACAAACTTATTAAAAAATTATAAACTAGAGATAGCAATAGATAAAATACGATTAAATTTTTCAATTAGTTATTTAGAAGTTCTTTTATCCTCAATCATGGTCCATCCACCAAAAATTCAAATACGAATAGATCAACTCAAATCACTTAATGACTTTCAAAAGTTATTAGGAGACATAAATTGGATAAGGCCTTATCTAGGTATACCAACAGGAGAGTTTGAACCTTTATTTGATATCCTAAAAGGTCTATCAGATCCAAATGCACCCCGAATGTTAACACCTGAAGCAAGAAAGGCATTAAAAATCATTGAAAAATGTTTGGAAAATATTCATTTGGATAGAATTGATTTAAGAATGCCTTTATTATTTATTGTACTACCACCAAAAAAATATTCCTACAGAAGTATTTTTGGCAAGAAGGTCCATTATTATGAATACATTTTTCTTGTTCTCCTAACACTATTCTTACTAGGTATACTGAGGCTTTAGGACAATTAATACTCAAAGGAATAAAAGCAGCAAAGGGACTGATTGGAATGTCTTCCAATAAAATTATTACTCCATATACTATGAATCAAATTGATGAGTTAGATAATTAGTAAATACTTGGGCAATAATCATGTGCAAATCTAATGTTTCATTTGATAACCACTTACCATCTAATCCTTTATTGTCTTTTTGGTCATCACATCATGTAATTTTTCCAAAAATGAGAAGAAAAACACCTATTATAAATGCTACAAATATATTCACTGATGGGTCAAATAATGGTACAGCAGTAATAGTTACACCTGATCAAACTTTTACATTTTTAGTACGAAAACAATTAGCTCAAAATGTAGAGCTTAATGCAGTATTACAAGCTTTTGTGATGCTTAAAGCATCTGTAATTAATTTATTTTCCGATAATCAGTATATAGTTATTGCTATAGTATCACTTGAAGATGGTGGAAGGATTTCCCCTTCCTCTACTCTTTTCTCTTTGCTTTCCACTATACAAAGTCTAATCTGGGACAGGAAAGATCCGTTCTTTATAGGACATTTCAGGACACATACAGGAATGCCTGGAGCCCTTAGTTTGGGCAATTATTTAGTAGATAAAACAACACATGACATACATACATATTTTCTCTACACTAGAAGAAGCTATAAATTTTTATAAAAAGTTCCATGTCAATGCTAATACTTTACAAAAGCATTTCAAAATAACAAAGGAACAAGCTAGACAAATAATAAAACAATGTCAAAATTGTGTGACCTTTTTACCACAAGTTAATCTTGGAGTCAATCCTAGAGGATTGATACCTAACCATATTTGGCAGATGAACGTCACAAACTTGCCAGAATTTGGAAAATTAAAATATTTGCATGTTACAGTTGATACTTCTTCTGGATTTTTAATGGTCTCCCTTCTTGCTGGAGAAAAAAACTAAAGATGTTATAGCTCATTGCTTACAAAATTTTGCCACTGTGGGCGTTCCAAAAGAGTTAAAAACAGATAATGCCCCTGGTTATATTTCTACCTCTTTTAAACAATTTTGCTCATCATTTGGCATAACTCATATAACAGGAATCCCATACAATCCACAGGGACAAGGCATAGTTGAAAGATCACATCAAACTATTAAAACATACATATTAAAGCAAAAAGAAGGAATTGGGAAGGGGTATATATTCCCCAAAGATAAACTTAAAATAACCCTTTTTCTCTAAACTTTTTAAATTTGGGTTCATCAGGGCTTAGTGCTGCAGAAAGGCATATATGTCCAAATAATGTACATAAGCCCAAGGTACTTTGGAAGGATATTCTAACAGAACAATGGAAAGGTCCTGACCCAGTAATTGTCTGGAGTCCGGGGTCTGTTTTTGTGTTTCTACAGGGAGAAGAGTAGCCAATTTGGATTCCAGAGAGATTAACTAAAGAGATTTCTACAGACCAAAAATAAGATGATTTGGCTCAAATCAATAAGAGCTGATATCCAGAACTCCAGTTTGGCTGTTCTTACATCTGTGACAGAACCAGAATGTTTTTTTCAACATCTATTTTATTATTGCCCTTTCTCATATCATGAAGTTTTATTTTGTTTTTTTTTTTTTTTTAGCTCATACAGACCTAGGTTAATGTTTTGCTGATCAGTTCTATTTTTGGACAATAGAGTTTTTAGACATTGCAATGGAGATTTCACCTGTAAAAAGTCATAAGGCCTTTAATATTATGTCATGTGTTGTATGTATTATATTATGTGTGCACACTTGTGTTTTGTGTTATATGTTTGATTTCAGCATCTTTTCTGTGTTGACTATATTCTTTTCAAGTTGATATACTTTGTCTTCATTATCTGATGTTCTGACTTCTACTTGATCTAGTCTGTTTGTAATATTCTCATTAGCACTTTTAATCTGATTTACGGTTTCTTGCATTTCTATGATTACAACTTGATTATTTTTAACACCTCTATCTCCTGATAAAGCTCATTCTTTGTGGATTTAATTTGTGTGGTTAGTTCCTCTTCAAAATATACTTTCAATGCTTGGATTTGCTGTCTCATGTCTTCTCTAATATTCCGTTCCATCTGAATTAGGAATGCCTTGATTTCTTTCCCTGTCCATATTTCTGATTCTTCTACGTCCTCCTGTATATTTAGATTGTACTGCATTGTTCGTAACCCTTTTTTCCCTTGTTTTTTCATATTGTTCACGTTGCTTTCCAGCTCTGTTTGACTGCTTTGTAACTGCTTTCTCCTATACATTTGTTTTGGCTTTGTATATCTCTGTTGTCTCTCTTTTGTGGTGGGAGATTATGCCTAGAAATTTTGGGCTTTGTTGTACTTTAAAGCTGATTCATTCAATTCATATAAGGCTTCTAGGTTCTGTATGCATATAATGATTTGCTGTTTGTTCTTAGGACTATATGTTTAGGTTGGGTGCTCTGGTGGTACAATGGTTAGTATGACTTGGCTACTTTAGAAGATTGCTCCACTGAAGGTGGATACTACCAGGCAATTGGATCAGGGTGTTGGTAGTAGCTAGGTATTTAGGAGTCTTATAGACAGCCTCGAGACATTCACCTATTTGCATTTAGACAATTACACACAATGGAAGATGTAATGCTTGGGATTAGAGTTGGGCGGTAGGAGAATGAAGGTGCTCTTAAAAAGAAAAAATGATAGAGGGAGAGATAGATTAGAGGGGAATGAAAAGAACAATAAAACTTGAAATGGGATAGAAAGAGAGAAGGAAAAGGGGGGAAAGGAACAGGGAGAGAAGAAGGAGAGAAAAAAATATCAACAACAGCAACAACAACAACAAAAAAAATTAAAGTCTTAGAGATCCACCTTCTTCTCTTCCAGTAGGCAGAGCTGTGCCTTCCAAGCGGAGTGTCTGCTCTCTACCTGCCGAGAGCTATCCCTGTACTGTGTCTTCTGGGGGTTTCTCAGACTTGTCAGTCCAGAGCCATTTCACTTCTCCAGCTCTTAACCCCCTTCCTCCTGTCAGCCTGCCAGCCAGGTCCTGTTTCCCAGAAGTGATTCTCCAGAGATCTAGTAAAACTTGCAGCCCCACCGAGTGTCCCTTTTAAGCCCCAGTGCTGTGGTAAACTGGCGGCTAAGACCTTAGGGGTCACCGCTGGTGATATGGGGGCCTTGGGGTCTGGGCTCCCCTCTGCTTCCCTAAGGACATGACCCCTGAGAAGTCAATGAAGTTTCCTGGCTGCTTGTATCAGTATGGGGAGTCACGCACCTGCTAAAGTGGATTCTGCTGGGAAGGAATTTCGCCAGCCGAACTCCGATGACGTCAACTCTCTGCTATGGCGGGCCCCAGGCTTCTTGCCGGATTGACCGAGGGGAGGGGTGGGACTGGCCCGGCCTGGTTCGCCTCAGCTCCTGGGGCGTGGAGGCTTGGCTAAAGACTTCTTCCTGCCAAGCTGTGTCTCAGCGTCTAGCAGGACCCAGTCACTTTGGCTGCGGGCGGGTGGATGGATCTGCAGCTGTGCCCACGGTGCGCGGACTGTGGCTGGTGAATCTCGAACTCCGCGTCTAGTGGCAGGGTCCCGCTCGTCCGGGTCACACAGATGCTTCAAAAAAATTCTAGTAGCTCCCGGGCGGTCTCCCTTCAGTGGAATTTTGCTAGGAGAATCTCCGTTGGTAGAATCCAAGAGTTATCCTTGCGACTTTATGACCCCATCACTGTGAGTGCATTAAAAGCGCAGCCTCTCTGCCCGCCGCCATGTTGGATCCACCTTTTTTTTGCATTATATTTAATAATTCTCTTCTAGACAATGTAAATTGTTAAGAAAATTGTTTTCTTTTAGTGCCTTTTGGAATGTTACATAATTCTTTCTTTAGGCATTGTTGCCAGAATTTCTAACTTCATCCCAGTGCATGTGAAGACAAAGATAAAACCAATCTACAGCTTCTGCAATAGCCATCACTGAACTGCTTGCAGAACTTGCCTGGACTATGTATCACTTGTATGCATTGTGAACTCACCTGCATGCATTGTGAACTATCTGTTGGTGCAGCGACTTGTGGTAGTGTTGGGGTATTTCTCTGATGATGTCATCGGTGGTACAATTTTTTCAAAAAGAGCCATCAATTGCCTTGGTGTATCTTCCTCCCTTCTGCTTGTCATGGTCGTTCAGCTAAAATTTGGGTGCCAACAGAGATGAGGCAAAGAACCTCACCCGCCCCTGGTACAAAGACCTCTCCACAGGTGTGGATGTATACTGGACCTGTAGTCAGTGATGGGTAAGATCCAATTACAATGGTACCAATCTAAGACAGGAGGCTGACACCTTGAGGTCAGCTCATTCGATAATGGGTAAGGACCATATGTACTATTGGACAACCTAAGGCAGGCACGGTCCCTAAGCCACATGCTTGTTGTTTAAACAGAGAGGGTTAGATGTTGAGAGCCACAGTCCAAGGGGCCAAAGCAAACTTTCAGACTGCCAGCTGATGGTTGGCTCACAGCGGCCCCAGCAACATCTAGCTGATTGGCTCCTCTGCGGTGATGCCCATTGGGCTGTTTCCCCACCCTTTCAAATTATGGAGCTGCTTCTTGGGGGACTTTTTTGGCTCTGCTCAAACAACCCAGCCAATCGACCTCAAGAGCAGGAGGAGTGAGGAGGTTGAGAGCTTGTGGGAAGCCGGTGGTGGCAGTTGTGCTCTGAGTGTTTTTCCGGAGGAGCTATTTTTTGGCGTGTGTGGTTCTAAAAATAAAGTTAGCTTTTGACAAGTGGCTCCTGAATTGTGCCCAGCCAGACTGTGGCAATCCTAAATTGATGGAGCAAAATAACCAAAACAGAATAGAAATACAAGCAGTTCAGAGGAGGCATGGTGTATAGCTGGACTTACCTTTTGTATGATAAAGGGTAGGTGTTATAAATCAAGTCAATATTAAATTGAAGTAGTTCTCCGTGTGTTTTAAAGATAACAAATACGTGAATTCCTGTCGCCCTTTATCTGTATCCTATTCAGCACATGTATTTTTGTATGCACATATAGAATCCTACCTGGTAACACATGTACACTTTTGTGAGGTGGCAGAGTTGGCAGATACAAATTGTCAAAAGAGATCACTCCTCCTGAACGTTGTTGGAACTGAAAATTAGAACTATGGGTGAGCTTCCTAGTTGAACAAGATAATACATAAATCCATGTTCAGTAAAATGAATATTTTTGGATCTGTGAATGATATATATTTCATGATAAATTTCGATTCGCATATATATTGCTACCTTTTAATGTCTGTGCATGTGCGTGTGTGTGTGTGTGTGTGTGTGTGTGTATACACACACACTCTCCAGATTTTTCAGAATATAAAATATATGTGTCTTATTATACAATCCCTAAATGCATTCATATTCATGTATGTGGATTTATAATCAAATGTTCACAAAATTGTTCTCAGAAATATTCATCCACCTCAAATACATATTGTTTCCTAGTACTGAAATCTAAATTCAGTGAATGGTGCATAGAAGTCCTAATTTTTCTACAGTAACTGACCCACTTTAACATCAACGCAAGTAGATTACTATGGTACATGATGTGTATTATGACGTTCATTTTTATTCAACAATGTTACATGACTATTTCTTCAGTTTATGCACATCATAGGATAAATATTTCATTCACAAGTTTGCAAATTTATAGGCATTTGTTTCACTTTCTATCACTTCCTGCTTCAGTACACATATATTCCTCCATGTTTTTTGACTGGTCTTTTCATGAGAACACTTTTCATTTTAGATTTCAATAATCATGTTGAAGCAAACCTCACACACTCTTCATGACAAATCATAACCCTAATATTACCATTAGATCTATAAATGGTTGTAATGAATGTATGTATATCAATATAAGATTTCCTGTATATTTTAAGATATCAATTCAATCCATAATTTAAAGTTGGAACCAGTTATATTATTTATTCACAGTATTGTCTATTCATTCATTTTATCAATATTTGTAGACACAGTGTAGACCTATTTGTGCACCCAATACTAATTTATACATCTTCAAAATATTGACCACCTAATTGGTGGAAGAAATACTCATGTCACCTGATCTACATATACACTTTATCACAGTAATATTCTGGACACAAAATGCAAAGTTCACACTTATGATTGTACCAAAGCCTAAATGGAAAGTGAGCATGGATTACTAAAAACATCCAAGTCCAGATTGCCTAATGCTCTCAAATGTCAATCCTATTGTTTTTAAATATTTGTTTCTTTCTAAGATTGTATATTCAACATCTACCATGCTGAAAATGTCTAATCCTATCACTCAATTTATACTTTGCTTGATTTCTTCCTGTCTCTATTGATATCTGCTTCCCTATATATTTTCCCCAGTTAATCATTGTAACTGACTCATCACATTATGCTGACATTTACATTCATTCTCTACCAGAAACCCTATTGCTAAAGAACTTTTGGAGCAAATCCTATACTCACTCTTCTTCCTAAACCTACTGACTATCTTTCCAATCCTACCAACTACCCTTTTTAAGTGGATGTTTTCTTCTACATTTGATCATCCAATTTACAAGGTCCTATGCCATTTTTTATCGATTTATCTGAGACATCTGTGCAGAAGGTATTTCAAAACTAAGTATCCCAATCATGGACCCAATTCTCTTCTGGGCTTCAAATCTTACCTAGACTTCTGTATTCATTCTTATATTTCACCTATATATTCTTGTAAATATCACAGGTTTTCATTGCCATTATTCATCATGCAGAATGATTCCTAACCCAAATCAAACCTGTTATTACCCTAACCATACACTGTTCCCTCAATCTAACTTTACAGAAAAGCAGGGACAGAGTTGGTCTTACAATCAGGAGTGTAGGGGATCTTCCACCTGCTGAGAACCTCAAAGGTCAATACAGAAATAATCCATGGAGAAGATGTAGGCAGCAATGAAGGACCTGAGGGAGGAAAAGTCAACTTCCATCGTAAACAACCTGGTCAGGGTGAAGGGATGTGTCTGAATCAGCCTCTCTCTTCTTAATGTAGAGAAGATGGACCAAACCAAGCCTGTGTGGAGAGCTGTTCCCAGGTGCCTATGGTTGATATATCATTCTAACTTGTGAAAATGTCACAGGAAGTAGGTGCACCCTCCATCTCATGGGACCCTTGGAAGCAACTGTTAGGACAAAGTGTTTGCCAAGGCAGTGACTTCATTCACTTCCTAAAGGAAGTTACCTCACATAACTTCCTTGGTAATGGAACTCTCTAAACTTGGGATTCAGGAAGCCAGGAGACCACAGCCAGTTCCAGTCCCAGTTCCAGTGGTCTCACTTGTTTGGGTAAACCAAGGACAGAGTCAGTCTTTCTTGGTTCCTAGTTATGTGAGGATGGCCAAATGCCAGGAAAGCTAAGAAGAGGGGCCTTTCCTGAGAAAGCAGGTAGTGGATCACCAGTGACTTCTGACAACTTCACAGAGTTGGCCAAGGAGACCAGAACTGAGACAGCACAGTGCATTTCGTGGAAATATAGTATATCCCACCCATCATAGGACACTCCGGATAGTCACAGACCTACTTTGGGGAAGGTGCTGCCTTTTTGAGTGTGGTGTGAGTTTGAGAATATGTAGGAAAGGCGACTTGTTTGGTTTGGAGAGGACTTTATCTAGTATGTCCTCTGACAAGGTGAGCGTTTCTATTACTGTGTATCCCACTCTGTTTGTGGTCTTGGTATTAGAAAAAGAATGCATCATGGATGTGTTCTGTCTAGTAGAAAGCTTCCCAGCATTCATACTGCCAATTTATGAATGGATTGCGGCTAGCCTTATCAATGGGCAAAACCTACTATCTTTCTAAGTTCCTGTTTTCTTCCTGAATTCTGGACACTTTCCAGAATAGGCTCACAGTTTTGTGTCCAAGCTATGTGGCACCTCCAAGCTCTGTCACATGGCCATGTACTGGAGAGCTGAAGGGAAGGGGAGCATGTCAGAAAACTCAGATATCATTGTGACCAGGAAAGTCTCAGTGGAGAAACCCTGCTTTGGGTCATTTGCTTACCTATTTTTCTGTTGCCCTAAATGTAAGGAAAGTCTTTGGCTCAGGCCACCTTATTGTGAAGCCTGAAGAAAACAGTATTCAAATGGAAATGAGTGGGCATCACCTGTGGCTCTTTGCTTAATTTCTTTGGAAATGGATGTGTCTGAATCAGCCTCTTGGCTCTCGGTGAAGCTGGGGCTTAGATTGTCAGCACCTGATGGATCTAAAGAAAGATCCCATGTGTGCATCCATAACCAAAATTCAAAAAGATCAGTCATTGTGGATGAAGTCTCTCACCTTCCTCTGTTAGGTTCCTGACCTCCATCAAGTGTGATTATGGACCCTTGGGTAAAATGAGTTCTTCAAAGCCCTGCAGATGTGCTAGTGTTTTCTCATGACTACAAACCACATAAAGAATCTATACCTGACAGTCAGTAGGCCTCAAATAGTAGAAGCAGAGCAGTATTAATGGCAGGCCTATTTGATCACTCCTGGTTGACAGGAAGAGTGTCCAGGCCACACTTATTTTAGGCAAATGAGGGACAAGGAAGCTTATATTGGACACTGTCTTGAGCTGCGCCACTTATGGAAACCTCTTGCCAGAAGTTATGATGAATGTCTATATGGAAGAAAATGAGGGCCATGTGGGAGTGTTTTGGTTATAATTGTGGTCATTTTTGTGGCAGTTGGAAGAGATGACTCGGTCCACCAGGGCTTCACTCTTGGGTGATTCCCCTTATAGACTGAGTTCTGGAACTGACCTCATAGTAGTATTGCCATGAATTGAATTGGGATTTTAGGAGGCCACGCATGAGATTCACGCTTGGAATCTGAAATCTAGTCCCAGGTTGGTTTTCCACAGAGCACTGGGAATCTCAGCCAGGATATCACATGATTTTATTATGAAAAACATGGCAGCCATAGTTGAGAGTCAAAACACACATGGACCTCACATTGTACAGTTCAATGGGCCTGGCTTCATGTGACCTTTTGGCCACTCTTTGGGAAGCCTTTCCTGTGAGTGTTGTCCAGAGAATTCATTGAAATGAACTTCCTCACCATTTAGTGGTTCCTGAATGAATTGAAACCCACAGTGCCTCCAACTTCATCCTTGAAAAATGGCTAGATGAATACCATCAAATTTTTGAAATTCCCATGACCAGGTGGCACTGGAGAAACTTTGGATGTCCTGTTGCTGATCATGAGTATACAATACAGTGCCTTGATTGACTGGGTTTCATGAAAATGTTGAAGAACAGTGATGCCAGTAAGTTGGAGCCTCCTGAGTAGTGGGCCTAGAGTAGTGGTGTGCAGGTGTGTGATAAAACATCTGTGGTGGAGTCATGTGGACCTGCCATTGGCTTCCAAATAGCTTGTGACTGATATAGCGTAGCCAGCAAACCCTTATATGTAAATGCATCTTGTTATATGAAGAGTTTTCAGGGCAATTTTCAGAATCAGGTTGCTATGGTCAAGGGGGCAAGCTATGTGGGATAGAGGCCTGGTTGGTGCATTCTCTTGCAGACCCTGACACACCACACATGACAGAACTCCCTCTAGCACTGTGTCCCAGTTGAAATCTTTGTATTTCACGAAGCAAATACCAAACTCCCAGTGCAGCAGCAAGAAACACCACGAAAATTGGAGGATGACCAAATGGTTTCAGAGTCCTCCCAGGGAGACACATAGCCCCCAGTGGCCACAGTTTACCTACAAAGAGAGAATTCAGCACTGCTGTCTCATGTTCATTGGAAAATAAGAAACAAGATCCTTCAGGTCACATAGATGCAGATCCAGCTTTAATTGTCTCACCACAAATGAAGATTAAGCTCCTGACAACAACATATATTTCAAGTTCCCAACCTCAGAGGCAGTTTCTCAAGAAGTCTTTAGGCCAGCAAAGCTCCATTTTTGTGGAGGGTTTACCCTGTTCGTTACTTTTGTAAACTCATCTACCACCTCCAAGTTTGTGAACAACTGAGCATATTGCATTCCATATATATATATATATATATATATATATATATATATATATATATATATATATATACAGATTTTCGAACTCTTCTCCTGTAATTGTGTCTTACTTGGGGCAAAGGTAATGTCAAGGCATTGTTTTGGATAAGAGTGGGAAGATTTTTCATAGCACATAATTACATACACATTGGATACCTTTTCCAATTTTCCATTCGAAATACTGAATCCCTGACACTAACCCATAGCCTACTAGACTCTGACTACTTATCCTAATATGATGGAGAATAATAATCCAAACAGAATAGAAATACAAGCAGTTCAGAGGAGGCATGGTGTATAGTTGAATTTGCCTTTTGCATTATGTAGTGTAGGAGTTATAAATCTAGTCAACTTTTGTTGAAATTGTTCTCCATGTGTTTTTAAAGTTAACAAATATGTGAATTCCTGTCTCCCTTTCTCTGTAGCCTATTTGCACATGTATTTTTATATGCACATATAGAATCCTACAAGGTACAACACGTACATTTTTCTGAAGTGGTTGACTTGGCAGATACACATTGTGAGAAGAGATCACTTCTCCTAAATGCTGTTGGAAGTTAAAATTCGAACTCTCTGTGAGCTTCCTAGTTTAACAACATTATACATAAATCCATGTTCAGTAAAATGAATATTTTTGAAACTGTGGATGATATATATTTCATGGTGAATTTCAATTGGCATATATATTGCTACTTTTTAATGTCTGTGTGCATGTGTGTGTATATATATATATATATATATATATATATATATATATATACAAACTTTCCAGATTTTTCAAAATATGAAATACATGTGTCTTATTATACATTTCCTAAATTCATTCATATTCATATATGTGAATTTATAATCAACTTTTCACAAGATTATCGTCAGAAATATTCATCCACCTGAAATACGTATTTGTTTCCTAGTACTGAAAACTATCTTCAGTGAATGGTGCCTACAAATCCTAAAATTAATACAGTAACTGACCCAGGTTAACATCAATGCAAATTAATTCCTATGGGACATGATGTGTATTTTGACGTTCATTTTTATTCAAAACTGGTACATTACTATTTCTTCAGTTTATGCACATAATAGAATATATATTTCATCCACAAGTTCGCTAATTTAGAGGCATTTGTTTCACTTTCAATCACTTCCTGCTTCAGAACACATGTATTTTTTCATGGTTCTTGACTGGTCTTTTCATGAGACTTCTTTCCAAACACATTATTTTTGATTTCCATAATCACTTTTGAAGCAAAACTCACACACTTTTCATGATTAACCATTACCTTAATTTTACCATTAGATGTATAACTAGTTGGAATGAATGTATGTATATCAATATAAGATTTCTTATATATTTAAATATATGAATCCAATGCATTATATAAAGTGGAACCAGTTATATTATTTATTAACAGTATGGTCTATTCATGCATTAGCTCTATATTCATAGACACAAGGTACACGTATTTGTACCCCCAATACTAACTTATTAATCTTCAAAATATTGCTCCCAGAAATGATGGAAAAATTACTCATGTCACCTGATCTACATATACATTTTATCACAGTAATATTCTGGACACAAAATGCAAGGTTCACACTTATTATTGTACCAAAGCCTAAATTGAAAATGAACATGGATTACTAAACACAGCCATGTCCAGGTTGCCTAATGCTCTCAAATATCAATCCAATTAGTGACTACATATTGGTTTCTCCTAAGATCATATATTCAAATTCAACCCTATTGAAAATGTCTAATCCTATCACCCACTTTATACTTTGCCTTATTTCGTAATATCTCTATTGATATCTGTTTTCCTACATATTTTCTCCGGTTCACTATTTTGACTGACTCTTCACATGGGCTAACATTTACATTCACACTCTAAACAAAACCCTATTGATAAAGAATATTTTTTTTCCAAAACCTATACTCACTCTTCTTCCTAAACCTAACAACTATCTTCCTAATCCTACCGACTATCCCTTTTTGACTGAATGTTCTTTTCTACACCCAATCATCAAAGTAAACATTGGGCGAGCTTCGGAGGAAGAGACCACCAAAAGACTATCTCATGCAACAGCAAAGGGTTTATAGGGGGTCAGCATGCAGGGGGTCCGAGCTCACTTGAATAGAGCAGAGAGCCCTGAGAAGAGCTTAAGCAGAGCTTATATACTTTCTTTGGGGAGGGCAGGGAGCGAAGTTTATTGATCGGTGAGGGAGAGTGGGCGGTTTGCATTCAACCGGGTGAGGGAGTACATTCTGCAGTTTGGCATTTGGGGACACTACATTCTGGGAACAAGATTAGCAAACAGTTCTCAAGATTTCAACAGTGTTTTGTTAAGCATACAGAAAAAAAAAGTGACAAGTACATATTTTATTAATCTTTCATTCCCCACTTCTTCTTCTAGCTACTTTTAATCATAAAAGTGATCATTGGGGGGTGTCACATTCTATGTCTGCTAGTGGGGTATTACCATAAGTTTAAATTGTCCAATTTGAGCTTAGAGAAAAGAAATTACACGGTTGAGCAAACAGGGTTTTATAGTTAGCAATAATATGGAAATTATTATCGGACAGGCCAGGGTTGATAAAAAAGTAGTCAAACAGGGGGACTAGGTGAACCAAGTCTCAAACCACTTTTTTTGGTCCTCTCACTCTCTCATTGACGCTCTTCAAGGTGTCTTTTTAATTTAATCATTTTTTTTTTACAACTACATTATGCTCGGAATAAACACAAAATTCTTCCCAGGAAGTGACAAATACCTATTTTATTAACCTTTCACTTCCGACTATCCCTTTTTGACTGGATGTTCTCTTCGACATTCAATCATCGAAGGTACAAGGTCCTATGCCATTGTATATTGATTAATCTGACACATCTGTGCACAACTTAATTCAAAGCTAAGTATTCCAATCAAGGGCCCAATGCTCTTTTGGGCTTCAAATCTTACCTAGATTTCTGTTTTCATACATATATTTCACCTATATATTCTCATACATATAGCAGGTTCCCAATACCATTATTCATCCAGCAGAATGATTCCTAACCCAAATCACACATGTTATTAACCCTAACCATACACTGTTCCCTCAATCTAACATTACAGAACAGCAGGGACAGAGTTGGTCTTACAATACAGGAATGTAGTGGATCTTCCACCTGCTGAAAACCTCAAAGGTCCATGCAGAAATGATCCCTGGAGAACATGTAGGCAACTATGAAGAACGTGAGAGAGCAAAAGTCATATTCCATGGAAAACAACCTGGTAAGGATGAAGGGTTGTGTCTCATTCACCCTCTCTCCTTAATGTAGAAAAGATGGACCAACCAAGGCCTTTGTGGAGAGCTGTTCCTGGGTTCCTATGGTTGAGATACCTATCTAACTTGTGAAAGTGTCAGAGGAAGTATGGAAGCAACTGTTCGGAAAAAGTGGTTGCTAAGGCAGTCACCTCATTCATTTCCTGAAGGAAGTGACCTCACCTCACTTCCTTGGTGATGGAACTCTGTGAACTTGGGATCCAGGAAGTCAGGCATCCAGAACCAGTCCAATTCCCAGTACAGTGGGATCACTTGTTTAAATTTACCAAGGACAGAGTCAGTCTTTCTTGGTACCTACTGATGTGAGGATGGCCAAATGCCAGGAAAGTTTGAAGACTGGCCTTTCCAGAGAAAGCAAGAAGTGGCTCACCGCGGGCTCCTGATATTTCACAGAGTTGGCCAAGGAGACCAGATCTGAGAAAGGACAGGCCATTTCTGGGGAACATAGTATAGCCCACCATTCAGAGGACACTCTGGATAGTCACAGACTTACTTTGGGGAAGGAGGTGCCTTTTTCAGTGTGGGTGTGAGTTTGTGGTTTTGTCTTATATTCTGAGAATAGGTAGGGAAGGCGGCTTGCTTGGTTTGGAGTGGAATGTTTCTAGAAAGTATTTTGAAAAGGCGAGTGTTTCTATGTCTGTGTATCCCACTGTGTCCGTGGTTGTAGACATTAGAAAAGAGAATGAATCAATGGATGTGTCCTGTCTAGTAGAAAGCTTCCCAGCATTCATCCTACCCATTTTAGGAATGGATTGCAGGTTGCCTTATCGATGGACAACATGTACTGTCTTCCTAAGTTCCTGTTTTCTTCCTGAATTCTGGCCACTCTCCAGAATAGGCTCATGGTTTTGTGTCCAAAATATGTACCACCTCCAAACTCTGTGACATGGCCATGTAATCCATAGCTGAAGGGAATGGCAAGCATCTCAGAAAACTCAGATATCAGTGTGACCAGGAAAGTCTCAGTGGAGAAACCCTGCTTTGGCCCTTTTGCTTACCTATTGTTCTGTTGCCCTGAATGTCAGGAAGGTCTTTGCCTCAGGCCACCCTTTGTGAAGCCTGAAGAAAACAGTTTTAAAATGGAAATGAATGGGCATCACCTGTGGCTCTTTGCTTAATTACTTTGGAAAGGAATGTCTCTGAATCAGCCTCTTGGCCCTGTGTGAGGCTGTGGCTTAGATTATCAGCATCGGATGGATCTAAAGAAAGATCCAATGTGTGCATCCAAAACCAAAATGGCAAAAAATCAGTCATTGTGGATGAAGTCTCTTGCCTTCCTCTGTTTGGTTCTTGACCTCCATCAAGGGAGTATTGGGATTTTCTGGGTCAAATGAGTTCTTCCAATCCCTGCAAAGGTGCTTGGGTTTAATAATGACTCCAAATCACATAAGGAATCAATACCTGACAGTCAGTAGGCCTCAAATTGCAGAAACAGAGCAGTATTAATGGCAGAACTATGTGATCAATCCTGGTTCACAGGAAGGGTGTCCAGGCCACCCTGAATTTAGGCAAATGAGGGGAAGGGAGCTTATTATGAACACTCTATTGGGCTGTGCCATTTAAGGAAACCTCCAGTCAGAGGTTATGATGAGTGACTATATGGAAGTAGATGAGGGCCATGTGGGATTGTTTTGATTTTAATTGTGGTAACTTGTGTGGCTTTTGGATGAGATGACTGTGTTCACCTGGGCTTTAACACTGGCGTGATTCTCCTAAGAGACTGAGTTCTGTAACTGACTTCAGAGTAGTAATTTCTTTGGAAATGGATATGTTTTAATCAGCCTCTTGGCCCTGTTTGAGGCTATGGCTTATATTATCAGCACCAGATGGATCTAAAGAAAGATCCCATGTGTGCATCCAAAACCAATATAGCCAAAATAGCAGTAATTGTCAATGAACTCTCTCGCCTTCCTCTGTAAGGTTCTGAAAGAATAAAAGAAATTGAAATTGAAATGTAAAGAACCAGGTTTTGTAAAGTTTCCAAGCTGCACTCAGCACCTGAAATTCCTGTGGCAGTTAAGACAATTCCCGGATTTGCACATTAGATGTGTGTTGAAATCTTCCCTGAGGACCTAGTTACTTAACAGCCCCTCCCCAGAAACCATGCAGCTCACCACGTATACATCACAGTGCATCCACCAATCAATTTAAATGTATACCCCTTCTTAGGGCTGACCAATCACCCCCTGCCCAACCTGTTCCCGCCAATGAATGTGCTAATCATGTTTTAGAGTTGTTATTTGATTTTCCCGTGGAATATGATGATTTGCTAAAGGAGGCTATGATGTGTGTAAAGTCCCTACCCTCTCTAAAGAATGTATATAAACTCCGCTCGAGTGGTTCTTAGGGCTCTTTGTTCTTTGCTCCTCTGAAGTGAGCCCTGAGCTCCAGCACGCTATACCCCCAATAAACCCTTTGGTGTTGCATGAGAAAGCCTGTTGGTGGTCTTTTCCTCCGATGTTCGCCCCACCTTTTCATCTGGAGGCCCCAGGTGAGATATCCGGCGCAGCGGACGAAAGACCCCAAGGGACTCCTCTCAGGGTAAGAAAGGTGCCTCTTTCTGGTTTCGGGTTTCAGGTGAGGGCTTGGCAAAGTGGCTGTCCGTGAAGAGCATTAGCTCTCTCTGACGGTGGCTGGCAGACGTGTCACAGAGCTACTGGCCACGTCCTTGGGGGACACTCCAGAGGATGAGGGAAATCAAGGAATATTAGTTTCCTCAACTCGGTTATAATTTGCTTCAGGATTCGGTTTGCCAGCCCATCAGATTTTGCTGGCTACACAGTTTTGTTCATTGTCCCCAACTCATGTTGAGTTTACTGTCTGTCTTTATTGTCTAACCCATCAGGTTTTGCCAGTTACTGAGTTCTAATATTTGTCTTGGACCCATGTTAAACGTTTACTGTTTGTCTTTGTCTGTGTTGCGTTTGTGTCTTCACTGTCTCTTTTTGAGTAACTCCCATTATGGGACAAAGCACTTTCATGCTTCTGTCGCTGACCCTTGATCATTGGACTGATGTCCGCTCAAGGGCCCAGAATCATTATTTTTCAGTCTAATGTCAGACCTGGCAGACTCTCTGTGCTTCAGAATGGCCCATCCTCAAAGTCGGGTGGCCCGCAGAAGGATCGTTCTACTTCCCTCTAATCCGAAAAGTCAGAGATATTGTCTTTCAGCTGGGACCACGTGGCCACCCAGATCAACAGCCATATACCCCTTCCCCAGGATCCTATCATTCAAACCTTCCGTTCCCTCCCCATCTTCCCCCCATTCTTCCTGAGTCACAAGACTGGACAATCCTCCCCCTCCTTATCCTCTACCCTCGCTCCCCAACCGCCAACACATTCCAGATGATTCTCCCACCACTGACTCAGCCTCTCCGCCACTAGAGGCAATTGGGCCAGACCCAAGCCCGCCAAGGGACTTCTCCGCAGCAGCAGCAGCCCCTCCTTTTCTGGTGGAAGCTGGGCCACCTGAAGAAACCCGCCAGCTACGGAAAATAGAAAACTCAGAAGCCACTGTGATGCTCCCTCTTCGTCCTTATGGGCCCATGAACCGACAAAACTGGGACCCCAACACCTTTGAAGGTTGGTAGCATTTGTCCACTTATCACCGGGCTCTAATAGCGGGGCTCCGAGTGGCCGCCAGAGGGCCGACTAATTTGGCCATGGTAAGAGAGATAATCCAAGGTCCTAATGAGTCTCCCTCTATGATTCTGGAGAGAATTATGGAAGCAAATAGAAAATATACTCCTTTTGATCATCAGGCAGAGGACAAAAAAACCTCTGTTGCAATGGCCTTTATCCAGCAGGCTGCCCTACATATTAAGAGAAAGTTACAACGTCTAGATGGATTACAAGATATGACCTTAAGAGATTTAGTCAGAGAAACTGAGAAAGTATATTATAAGAGAGAAACTGAGGAGGAATGGGAACAGATGAGAGAGAAGGAAAGGGAACAAAAGGAGGATGAAAGGAGCAAAAGGCAGACTAAATCATTGGCTAAGGTTTTGGTCAGAGCAGCAAATAGATCAGAAGTTAAAAAGCACGGAGACATGAAGGGATACATGGGCCCATGCCAAAGGCTGCCCCTGGCCTCAGATCAATGTGCCTACTGTAAAGAAAAAGAAAACTTGGACAAAGAGTGGCCCAAAAAGAGGCAGAGAAACCAGTATAGGACGAGACTTGAAGGATCCAGCCACTGCCTCACCCTGAAGTCGTATGGTTTACGAACGAAAGCAGCTTCCTCCAAGATGGTACGTGGTGGGCTGGAGCAGCAGTAGTTAGCAAAACTAATGTCATCTGTTTCTCTGGTCTCACAGAAGAGACATCAGTCCAAAAGGCAGAACTGATTGCCCTTACGAAAGCATTGGTACTAGCAACAGGCAAAAGGGCCACCATATACACTGATAGCCGCTATGCATTTGCCACTGCAAATGTGCACGGGGCTATTTACCAGCAAAGGCAGCTATTAACCTCGGCTGGGAAAGAAATAAAGAAATAAAGAACAAAGATATGATCCTCCACCTTCTCTCAGCAGTGCAGGGCCCTACGGACCTAGGCATAGTGCACTGTCCAGGGCACCAGAAGGGAAATGACCCCGTGGCGGTTGGAAACAGAAGGGCAGATGAGGAAGCTAATTGGCAGCCCTAAACGGAGTGCCTCTGTTCACTTTTTCCACACCGGGGGGAACAACAATCAGGAGACTTGGCCGCACCGGGAAATTCAGGCAACTTATCATCTGAGGAGACAGATACAGAACTCTGGGAACCTACAGAGCCAAGTACACAATTTTCAAAAGCCCACCTTTATCTCAAAGACATACACCAGCTCACCCACTTAGACTCTAAGAAGTTATAGGCACTCTTAAAGGACCAAAGGAAGGAATTATTATTGACTGACTCACAGAGGAAAGAAATAACTGCGCAGGTGACTACAGCTTGTCAAGTTGGCCAATTAGTTAATACTTACCCATCGAAGCTTACTTCAGGGAAGCGCTTATGAGGAATCAGACCAGGACAATTCTGGGAAGTGAGCTTTACTGAAATAAAGCCAGCAAGGATTGGAATTAAATGTCTCCTAGTCTTTGTAGATACTTTTTCAGGATGGGTCGAAGCCTTCCCCATGAAGAAAGAAACGGCTCAGCTGGTGGTCAAAAAGATCCTAGAAGACATTTTCCAAGGATCAGCCTGCCAAAGGTAATAGGGTCGGATAAGTGACCGGTATTCATGGCCCAGGTAAGACAGGGATTTGCCAGGACCCTGGGGATTAATTGGAAGTTACATTGTGCTTATAGACCCCAGAGCTCAGGACAGGTAGAAAGGATGAATAGAACCATCATAGAGACCTTAACGAAATAAAGCTTGGAGACTGGCATGAAAAATTGGACTCTGTTCCTAAGTTATGCACTGTTTTGTGCAAGAAATACCAAGTCTTCCTCTTTGTGTAACCTCACCCCTTATGAAATTCTCTATGGTGCCCCTCCTTCAGTAAGGGACCTAACCCCAACTAGGAGACTTAATGATTCCTTTCACACCCCCTTGCTTGACAGACTTAAAGCCCTTGAACAAAACCAGCACCCAGCGATACCTGTGGAAACAGTTGGCCTCTGCTAATCAGCCTGAAGATGAGGGAACCCCACATCGATATCAAGTGGGAGAGTTCATCTACGTGAGATGGCATCAGGTGTCATCCCTGGAACCCCGCTGGAAAGGACCATACCAGGTGCTGCTTATAACACCCACAGTGGTGAAAGTGGATGAGATCACTTCATAGATCCATACCACCCATCTCATGCCTGCACCCTGTACAGACTCCGGCTGGAAACTGAAACAGACTGGTAACCATCTCAAGTTGCGTGTCCGTCGTGTGGGTAGGGCTATGGATTCTTCCCCTGACCATCAGCAGTCATAATCCCCATCAGCCTGTTCAGCAACGATGGCAAGTTATAAATCCTACTGGGCAAGTAGGGTGGTGTATTTCACATACAGCCCCCTTATGGAATTGGTGGCCATCTCTCCCCCCGGACATTTGTCAGCTTCCCATAGGCCTCTCTGACTGGGATCTCCCTGACATAGAGGACCCCACACAGATCCCACTCAAATGCAAACCAGGGCAACATAGACCACTTTACCCCATGAATTATTGATGTCATCTCCCCAAGCTCATGTGTAAACTAGCCAGTCAAGACTATTATGTGTGCCCAGCAGATTTCCAAAGTCGCAAACAGGCCCAAACCTGTGGAGGACCCAGTAACTTTTATTTTAGATCTTGGGGTTGTGAACAAACGGAAGCTGCATGGTGGAACCCAAACTCCCCAGACAGCAAGATTTGGGTAGGATGAAATGACACCTGGATTGATCCCAAGAAATGTGCCACTAGCCAAGTGGTGTCAAAAACTTGCTGTGGAAAGAATAGTCTATGTTACCCCCTCAATATAACTTTCACTTCCAAAGGAAGGGGCTACCTCAGAACAAAATGGCCTATGAGAAATACGTGGGGAATGCAATTCTATATTTATGGCCCCGGTTATGACTTTGGTCTCTGGTTCACCCTCCAGCTTAAAAAGAAATAAAATCCCACAGCAATAGGGCCCAATCCCCTCAAGCCAGGAATTAAGCCTCCTAAACCTCCCATGCCTAGATCTACCAGAACCCCTCTACCATCTCATAATTCCCGGTTTCCGTCTTTGCCTACTTCCCCAGTCCAGAGTACAGCTGACTCCACCCCCTGGGAACTAATTAAAGGAATGTTTATGGTACTGAACTCCACACAGTCAGAACTCATTGCTTTTCAGCCCAGGTATTTGACAGCTCTGTAAATTATTGTGTAATGGTGCAGATACTCCCCAGGGTGCTCTATCATGATGCAGAATCATTCGAAGGTCTACTTGGGGTACAAACAACCCAATTTCACCGGGAGCCATTGTCCCTTACTCTAGCCATCCTATTGGGGATAGGAGGTCCTGCAGGAGTGGGTATGGGAACAGCTGCTATGATCCGTGGGTCACAACAATTGGCCCAATTAGAAACATCAATAGATCAAGACTTGAAGACATTAGAAACCTCTATCACAGTGCTGCAGGAATCCTTAACCTCTCTCTCTCTCTGCATTTGTTTTACAGAACAGGGGAGGACTACATTTCCTCTTCATGAGGGAGGGGGTCTCTGTGCGGCACTGAGAGAATACTGCTGTTTTTATGCTGACCCTACTGGAGTTGCAAAATAATCCATGAGTAAATTAAGAAAATAACTTGAATAGCGCCAGAGGGAAAGGGAGATTCAACAAGGGTGGTTTGAGTCATGTTTTACCCAGTCCCCCTGGTTAACTACACTCCTATCAGACTTAGCTTGACCCCTGATCATCCTTAAGGTGTTGCTAACTGTGGGACCTTGTTTGCTTAACCGCATAGTTTCCTTATTCCAGGCTCAGATTGGGTAGGTAAAACTCATGCTAATCAGACAGAAATATGCTCCACTGGCAGAAATAGAATTTGAGACGCCAGAATAATTATGAAACATTACTTTTAAGATTAAAAGTAGTCAGAAAAAGGAGTGGGAAATGAAAGAATAAAATATATTGAAATTGAAATGTAAAGAACCAGGTTTTGTAAAGCTTTCAAGCTGCACTCAGAACCTGAAATTCCTGTGGCACTAAAGACAATTCCCAGATCTTCCTATTAGATGTGTGTTGAAATCTTCCCTGACCAGCTAGATACTTAACACCCCTTCCCAGAAACCATGCAGATCTGCACGTATGCATCTCAGGGCTTCAACCAATCAGTTTAAATGTTAACCCCTTCTCAGGGCTGACCAATCACCCACTGCACGACCTGTTCCCGCCAATGAATGTGCTAATCATGTTTTAGAGTTGTTATTTGATTTTGCTGGGGTATAAGATGATTTTCTAAAAGAGGCTATGATGTATGTAAAAACCCTGCCCTCTCCATAGAATGTATATAAACTCTGCTCAAGTTGTTCTTGGGCTCTTTGTTCTTTGCTCCTCTGAAGTGAGCTCTGAGCCCCAGCATGCTGGACCCACAATAAACCCTTTTGCGGTGGCATGAGACAGTCTCTTGGTGGTCTTTTCCTAAGACGTTCGTCCGAACTTTTCAGTTCCTGACTTCCATCAAGTGAGAATAGGGATCCATTGGGTCAAAAGAGTTCTTCAAAGCCCTACAGTGGATAGTCCATAGGGGCTTGGGTTTTGTCATGACTCCAAATCACAGAAAGAATCAATACCTGATAGTCAGTAGGCCTCAAATTGGAGAAGCAGGGCAGTATTAACGGCAGGGCTATTTGATCATTCCTGGTTCAAAGGAAGGGTGTACAGTCCACCCTGATGTTAGGCAAATGAGTGGCAAAAGAGCTTATTTTGGACACTGTCTTGGGCTGCACCCCTTATGGAAACTTTCAGCCAGAGGTTATGATGAGTGTCTATATGGAAGAATATGAGGCCCATGTTGGAGTGTTTTGATTTAATTGCGGTCATTTGTGTGGCGGTTGGAAGAGATGCCTGGGTCCTCTTGGGCCTGAACACTGGTGTGATTCCCCTTAGAGACTGAGTGCTGGAACGGACCTCAGAGAAGTGTTGCCATGAATTGTGTTGGGATTTTAGGAGGCCTCGCATGAGAATTGCCCTTGGAAAATGCGATCAGGGTCGCTTTCCACAGAGAGTGGAAATCTCAGCCAGGATATCACATGATTTTATTCTGAAAGACTTGGCAACCATAATTGAGAGTCAAAACGCACATGGACCTCACATGTAGACCTCAATGGGCCTGGCTTCATATGACCTTTTGGCCACTCTTTGGGAACCCTTGCCTGTGAGAGTTCTCCAGATCTTTCATTGAAATGAGCTTTCTCACCATTTAAGGGTTCCTAAATGAATTGAAATCCACAGTGCCTCCAATTTCATCCTTGAAAAATGGCTATATAAATACCATTAAATTTTTGAAATTTCAATGACCTGGTGGCACTGGAGAAACATTGGGTGTCCTGTTGCTGATCATGAGTATACCAGAGAGTGCCTTGATTGACTGGGTTTCCTGAAAATGGTGTAGAACAGAGAAGCCTATAGGTTGGATCCTGCTGAGTAGTGGGCCTAGAGAAGTGGTGGGCATATGTGTGATAAAACATCTGTGGTAGGGGAATGAGGATCTACCATTGGATTCCAAATTGCTTGGGACTGACATGGTACAGGCAGCATAAATTTCTATTTAAAGGCATCTTGATATATGGAGAGGTTTCAAGGCAATGTTCAGAATCAGCTTGCTATGTTCAAGGGGGTAAACTATGTGGGTTAGAAACCTGGTTGGTGCGTTCTCCTGCAGAACCTGACCCACCACACGTGACATAACTCCCACCAGCACTGTGACCCAGTTGAGCTCCATGTATTTGGTGAAGCAAACACCAAACTCCCAGTGCAGGAGCAAGAAACACAATGGAGAGTGGAAGAGCAATAAATGACTATACAGTCCACACAGGGAGACACTTAGCCACCAGTGGCCACAGTATACCCACAAAAAGAGAATCCAGCACTCTTCCCTCATGTTCATTGGAATATTACAATTTATGTCCTCCAGGTCACATAGATACTGACCCAGCTTTGATCATCTCACTAGAAAAAAAGCAAAAGCTCCTGACAACAACATATATTTCAAGTGCCCAAACTCAGAGGCAGTTTCTCAAGAAGTCATTAGGCCAGCAGAGCTCCATTATTGTGGAGTGTTTACCCTGTCCCTTACTTTTGGAAACTCCTCTACCACGTCCATGGTTGTGAACTCCTTATCATATTTCATTCCAGATAAGTATTCACAGATTTTCTAACACTTCTCCTCTAATTGTGTCTTACTTGGGGTGAAGGTAATGTCAAGGCATTGTTCTGGATGAAAGTGGGAAGATTTTTGTGTAGCACATATTTGCATACACATTGGATAAATTTTCCAATTTTCCATTCAAAATACTGAATCCCTGACATTAACACATACTCTACTAGATTCTGAATACTAATCCTAATATGTTGGAGAAAAATAACCCAAAAAGAATAGAACTACAAGCAGTTCAGAGGAGGCATGGTGTATAGTTGGACTTGCCTTTTGCATAATATAGGGTAGGAGTTATAAATCCAGTCAATTTTTTTTTGGAAATAGTTCTCCATATGTTTTTAATGCCTATTCAGGACCTGTATTTCTATATGCACATATAGAATCCTACCTGTTACCACACGTTCATTCTTGTGTGGTGGCTGAATTGGCAGATACAAATTCTGACAAGGGATCACTCCTCCTAAATGGAAATATATGTGTCTTATTTTACACTTCCTAAATTTTTCATATTCATGAATGTGGATTTATAATAATCTTTTCACAAGATTATTCTGAGAAATATTCACATACCTTACTAGAGTCTGACAACTAATCCTAAGATGATGGAGAAAAATAATGCAAACAGAATAGAAATACAAGAAGTTCAGTGGAGGCATGGTGTACAGTTGGACTTGCCTTTTGCATGATAAACGCTAGGTGTTATAAATCTAGTAAATTTTCAATTGAAATAATTCTTCATGTGTTTTTAAAATTAACAAATATGTGAATTCCTGTATCCCTTTCTCTGTATCCTATTCATCACATGTATTTTTACATGCACTTATAGAATCCTACCTGGTATCACAGGTACATTTTTGTGAGGTGGCTGACTTGGCCGATACAAATTCTGAAAAAAGATCACTCCTCTTAAACTCTGTTGGAAACGAAAATTCAACCTATGGTTGAGTCCCCTGGTAGAACAACAATATACATAAATCCATGTTCAGTAAAATATATGTTTTGTCATCTGTGGATAATATATATTTATTGATGAATTTTGATTGGCATATATATTACTACTTTTTAATGTCTCTGTGTGTGTTTTGTGTATATATAAATATGTGTATATATATACAAATACACACTCTCCAGATTTTTCAAACTATGAAATATATGTGTCTTATTTAAATTCCCTAAATTCATTCATGTTCATGGACTTGGATTTATAATCAACTTTTCACAAGATTATTCTCAGAAATATTCATCCACCTGAAAAACATATTTGTATCCTAGTACTGAACACTAAGTTGAATGAATGGTGCATACAAAAACTAATATTTCTACAGTAACTGACCCAGTTTAACATCAATGCAAGTAGATTCCGATGGGACAAGGTGTGTATTTTGACGTTCAATTTTATTCAACACTGGTACTTAATATTTCTTCATATAATGGACATCATAGGATATATATTTCATCCACAAATTCACAAATTTATGGGCATTTGTTTCACTTACAATCAATTCCTGCTTTTGAACACATGTATTTCTCCAGGTGTCTTGATTGGTCTTTTCATTAGACTTCTTTCCAAACACATTATTTTCTATTTCCATAATCAATTTTGAAGCAAAACTCACACACACTTCATGATAAACTATAACCCTAATATTACCAATAGATATATAACTGGTTTGAATGAATGTATGTACATAAATATAAAATTTCCTGTATATTTTCAGATATCAATTCAATCCATTATTTAAAGTTGAAAACAGTGATACTATTTATTCACAGTATGGTTTAGTCATGAATTATCTCTATATTCATAGAAAAAGGGTGCACCTATTTGTACCCCCAATACTAATTTATATGTCTTCAATATATTGCTCCTAGAAATGGTGGAAGAAATACTCATGTCATCTGATCTACATATATATATTATCAGTGTAATATTCTGGACACAAAAAAAGCAAATGTCACACTTATGTTTGTATCAAATCCTAAATAGAAAGTGTGCATGGATTACTAAAAACACCCATGTCCAGGTTGCCTAATGCTCTCAAATGTCTATCCTATTGGTGACTACATATTTGTTTCTTCCTAAGATTATATATTCAATCTCAAGCCTGTTGAATATGTCTAATCCTATCACTCACTATATACTTTGCCTGATTTCCTAATGTCTCTATTGATATCTGCTTTCCTACATATTTTTTCCAGTTCATCACTGTGACCGACTCTTCACATGTGCTGACATTTACATTCACTCTCTAACCAAAACTCTATTGCTAAAGAACTTTTGGTCCAAATCTTATACTCACTTTTCTATCTAAACCAACACTATCTTCCTAATCCTATCGACTATGCCTTTTTGACTGGATGTTCTCTTAGACATTCAATCAACCAAGGTACATGGTCCTTTGCCATTGTTAATCTATTTATTTGAGACATCTGTGCAGAACATAGTTCAAAGGTAAGTATCCCACTAAAGTGACCAATGCCCTTCTGGGCTTCAAATCTTACCTAGAATTCTGTTTTCATACTTATATTTCACCTCTATATTATTAAATATCACAGAATACCAATACCATTATTCATCCAGCAGAATGATTCCTAACCCTAATCAAACCTGTTATTAACCCTAATCATACACTGTTCCCTAATCTAACTTTACAAAAGAGCAGGCACAGAGTTGGTCTTACAATACAGGAATATAGGGAATCTTTCACCTGCTGAGAAGCTCAAAGGTCCATGTAGATATGATGCCTGGAGAAGATGTAGGGAACTATGAAGGACCTGAGAAAGCGAAAGTCCTATTACATGGCAAAAAAAACCTGGTCAGGACGAAGGGATGTGTCTGAATCAGCCTCTATCTTTTTAATGTAGAGAAGATAAACCAAACCAGGCCTGTGTGGAGAGCTGTTCCAAGTGCCTATGGTTAATATAACATTCTAACTTGTGAAATTGTCACAGGAAATAGGGGCAGCCTCCATCTCAAAGGACCGTTTGAAGAAACTGTTAGGACAAAGTGGTTGCCAAGGCAGTGACCTCATTCAGTTTCTGAAGGAAGTGACCTTACCTAATTTCCTTGGTGATGGAACTCTCTGAACTTGGAATCCAGGAAGCCAAGCACCCAGAGGCAGGGCCAGTCTCAGTCCCAGTGGTCTCACTTGTTTAGACTTACCAAGGACAGAGTCCGTCTTTCTTGGTAAATACTGATGTGAGTATGGCCAAATGCCAAGAGAGCTCTGAAGAGCGGCCTTTCCTAAGAACACAGGTAGTGGCTCACTGCTGGGCCCTGACAACTTCAGAGTTGGCCAAGTAGACCAGATCTTAGACAGGACAGGCCATTTCGGGGGAACAAAAAATGGACCACCAGTCAGAGGACTCTCTGGATAGTCACATACCTACTTGGGGGAAAGAGGTATCTTTGTGGGTATGGGTGTGAGTTTGTGGTTTTGTCTCATGTTCTAAGAATACGTAGGAAAGTCAGTTTGTTTGGTTTAGAATGGACTGTGTCTAGTAAGTCCTTTGACAAGGCGAGTGTTTCTATGTCTGTGTATCCCACTGTGTCTGTGGTTGTAGATATTAGAAAAGAGAATGCATCAATGGATGTGTTATGTCTAGTAGAAATCTTCTCAGCATTCATCCTCCCTAATTTATGAATGGACTGTGGCTTGCCTTATAGATGTACAACACCTAGAATCTTCCTAAGTTCCTGTATTCTTCCTGATTTTGGCCTCTCTCTAGAATAGGCTCATGATTTTGTTTCCAAGTTATGTACCACCTCCAAGCTCTGTGACATGGCTATGTACTGGATAGCTGAAGGGAATGGGAGCATATCAGAAAACTCAGATATCAGTGTGACTAGGAGAGTCTCAGTGGAGAAACCCTGCTTTGGGTCTTTTGCTTACCTATTTGTCCGTTGCCCTGAATGTCAGGAAGGTCTTTGCCTCAGGTGGCCCCTTTGTGAAGCCTGAAGAAAACAGTTTTCAGATGGAAATGAATGGGCATCACCTTGGGCTCTTTGCTTAATTGCTTTGGAATGGGATGAGTCTGAATCAGCCTCTTGGTTCTGTGTGAGGCTGTGACTTAGATTCTCAGCACCTGTTGGGTCTAAAGAAAGATCCCATGTGTGCATCCAAAACGAAAATGGCCAAAAGAGCAGTCATTGTGCATGAAGTCTCTCACCTTCCTCTGTAATGTTCCTTCCTCCGTCAAGTGAGAATAGGGATTCCTTGGGTCTAATGAGTTCTTCAAAGCTCTGTAGAGTCTAGCCCATTGGTGCTTGGGTTTTCTCATAACTCCAATTTACATAAAGAATCTAAACTCCACAGTCAGTAGGCCACAAATTGGAGAAGTGAAGCAGTATTAACAGCAGGCATATTTAATCACTCCTGGTTCACAGGAAGGGAGTCCAGGCCTTTAGGCAAATGAGGGGTAAGGGAGCTTCTTTTGGACACTGTCTTGGGCTGTGCCTCTCAAGTAAACCTCCAGCCAGAGGTTATTATGAGTGTCTTTATGGAAGAAGATGAGGGCTAGGTGGGAGTGTTTTGGTTTTAAATGTGATCACTTGTGTGGCGGTGGGAAGAGATGATTGGTTACACCTGGGCTTCAACTCTGGTGTGATTCCACTTAGAGACTGATTTCTGGAACTGACCTCAGAGAAGTATTGCAATGAATTGTGTTGGGATTTTAGGAGGCCTCGCATGAGAGTCGCCCTTGGAAAATGAGTCTTGGCCCAGGGTTGCTTTCCACAGAGCACTGGAAATCTCAGCCAGGATATCACATTATTTTATTCTGAAAGACTTGGCAACCATAGTTGAGAGTCAAAACAAACAAGGACCTCACATTGTAGACCTCAATGGGCCTGGCTTCATGTGAACTTTTGGCCACTCTTTGGGAAGCCTTGCCTGTGAGAATTCTCCAGATCTTTCATTGAAATGAGCTTTCTCACCATTTAATGGTTCCTAAATGAATTGAAACCCACAGTGCCTCCAACTTCATCCTTGAAAAATGGTTAGATAAATACCATGAAATGCTTAAAATTCCCATGAGCAGGTGGCACTGGAGAACCTTTGGATGTCCTGTTTCTGATAATAAGTATACCTGAAGGTGCCTTGATTGACTGGGTTTCATGAAAATAATATAGAAAAGACATGCTAGTAAGTTGGAGGCTGCTGAGTAGTGGGCCTAGAGAAATTGTGGGCACGTGTGTGATAAAAAAATCTGTGGTGTGGCCATGTGGATATGCCATTGGCTTCCAAATGGATTAAGACTGATATGGTGCAGCCAGCAGACCCTTCTATGTAAAGGCATCTTGTGATATTGAGGAGTTTCAGGGCAATGTTCAGAATCAGGTTACTATGCTCAAAGAGGCAAGCTTGTGGTATAGAAGCCTGGTTGGTGCATTTTCCTGCAGACCCTGACCCACCAAACGTGACAGAACTCCCTCCAGCACTGTGTCCCAGTTGAACTCCTTGATTCGTGAAGCAAATACCAAACTCCCAGTGCAGCAGCAAGAAACACCACGAAAGATGGTGTATGAACAAATGGGTTCACAGTGCACATGGGGAGACACTTTGCCCCCAGTGGCCACAGTTTACCTACAAAGAGAGGATTTAGCAATGCTTCCTCATGTTCATTTTAAAATAAGTAACCATGTCCTCCAGGTCCCATAGATGCAGACCCAGCTTTGATGGTCTCACTACAATGGAAGCTAAAGCTCCTGAGAACAACATATATTACATGTGCCCAACCTCAGAGGGAGTTTCTTAAGAAGACTTTAGGCCAGCAGAGTTCCATGTTTGTGTGTGGTGAGCCGCTTCTGCAGATTATGGTCGCCATTGCAGGATGGTGCTGGCTCCACTGTGGTCTGTAACAAACAACTCCTTGTTTGGGAGAGTTGGTGCATGGTTTTTCAGCACCCTGTGAGAAAGTTCCACGTGGAAGCTTTGCATTGGGGCTTGGGATGCTTTATTAAGGCTGGAAGGGGCATCCAACAAGGAAGAAGAAGAAATAACAAGGGCCTGAATAAACTGCTGAAAGAAGATTCCTGAGTTGCGTCTTCCTTGCGGGCAAGGGGTCGCGACAAGTGGTGCTGAAAACCCGGGAACCAGAACTTTCAGCAGTCAGGGGTGGTGCACCGGTTAGTCCCAGGTAAGTGGGACCCGCGGTCAAAGCGGAGGTTAGTCCCAGGTAAGTGGGACCCGCTATCAAAGCGGCAGCTCCTCTGTAAAGCCAGAGAGAGCATTACATCTTATTGCAGCTGCACTGTGTACTTTCGCTCTTACTTTCACTTTTGTTTTTTGTGTGTCTTTTGTTGTGTCATGAGTGCCGTATCTTCAAGTCCGCTTCTCCTGGCCCTAGATAACCTGTTACGTTGCAAGGGCCTAGAAGTGAAACGTAGTACTTTACAGAGATTTTTATGGAAGACAGATATTGCTGCACCATGGTTTGCATTCTCGGGCAGCCTTACTATACCTAGCTGGGATAAGTTAGGCACAGATCTTGACTTTGCTTCTGAGCAGGGCATATTAGAGGGTGGGGTGATACCCCTTTGGAAGATGATCCGTAGTTGCCTCCCAGATGGCAGATGTCAGGAAGCACTTACTAAAGGACAAGAAGTTTTTGAGCAACTACATGAGGAAAAGTCTGAAGGATCACATAGTGAAGTGGCAGAGAACATTGGGAGTAAGAGTAGTGAGAAGGCAAAAGAGCCTGAAACTAAAAATAGGAGAAGGCTCTACCCAGACTTGGCTGAATTAAAAACGCCTGCGAACACAAGCGGCTCAGAGAGTTCTGAGGACCTTGATATATTCCTACAACAACTACGCAAGATAAAAATGAAGAAAAAGAAACAAGGGTTACAGGGCACGCAGGCCTACTGTAAAAAGGGGACGGGATCCAATATCGGTCAACAACACTCTGAGGAGGAGGAGGTAGAATATCTCAAAGAAGATATGGTGCCGGTTGCCCCACCCCCGTATGTGGGGGGGAGCCAAAATTCCGGGAGATATTTTCATGCGCAAGTTTGGAGGACAGTTAATACAGATATGGGACTTGCATACCCTGTATTTCAGGACAATAACAGGGGAAGATATCATGAGCCTTTAGACTTTAAGAAAATTAAAACCTTGGCGGAATTTTTCCGCACTTATGGCGTGGATGCCGCTTTCACCCTTACTCAGGTGGAGGGACTTGCTAGATTTTGTATGACTCCTTCAGATTGGGCTAGCCTTGTTCGGGCTTGTGTTTCTCCAGGTAAATATTTGGACTGGAGAGCCTTTCTGCTAGAGGGCGCTGTTGAGCAGGCCGCCCAAAACTATGCGGCGGGACACCCCCATTGGGACAAGGATATGCTTTTAGGACAAGGCAGATTTGCTAATCAACAGACAGGATTCCCTCCTGAGGCATATGATCAAATTAACAACATTTGCATTCGGGCATGGAAGTCACTTCCAAATAGAGGAGAGGTGTCTGGTTACTTGACTAAGATTCTGCAGGGCTCTACAGAACCCTTTTCAGATTTTGTAGCAAGGATGGTGGATGCCGCTGGAAAGATTTTTGGGGACCCTAATAGGCACCTACAGGGGCGTAAGCATCCTGTGCTAGCTCATCAAAAGCTTAACAGGTTTGGTCTGGGTTTATCCTAGGGGCCACTGGGGCTCAAATACCCATAACATGGCTCACCGAGGAGCCTGTTTGGGTGCCTCAGTGGCCTCTTCCCTCGGCTAAACTGGCAGCAGCCCATGATCTAGTCAAAGAACAACTTGATTTGGGTCACATCCAACCTTCTACTTCTCCATGGAATTCTCCCATATTTGTCATTAAGAAAAAATCAGGGAAGTGGCGCCTACTGCATGATCTACAAGCAGTTAATGCTCAGATGCAACTTATGGGACCCATTCAAAGAGGGCTGCCTCTGCTCTCCTCTGTTCCTCACGGCTGGCATATAATTCTTATTGACATTAAAGACTGTTTCTTTTCCATTCCTTTGCATCGTAAAGATTCACAACGTTTTGCTTTTACCCTTCCCTCGTGTAATCACGAGGAACCAGATCAAAGGTTTGAGTGGGTGGTGTTGGCACAGGGGATGGCTAACAGTCCCACGATGTGCCAAATGTATGTGGGGAAGGCACTCGCACCTCTCAGACATAAGTATTCCTCCACCAAGATCATTCATTATATGGATGATGTGTTATTGGCCGCAAAATTAGAACAGACAGTTAATGAGGCTTATAAAGAACTCGTGATGCTGATGGCTCAACATGGACTGCACATCGCACTTGAAAAGGTTCAAACAGGGGATTCTATCAGGTATTTGGGAGCGACAATTGGGTATGACAAATTAAAACCACAAAAAATTACCATCAGGACTCAATATTTCCAAACTCTAAATGATTTTCAAAAATTGCTGGGAGACATTAATTGGATAAGAGGATATTTACATATTCCTAATATTGTGCTCCAGCCTTTGTATGCTACTCTTAACGGTGATCCAGATCTTGCTTCCCCTCGTAGCCTCACTACTGAGGCTAGAGCGGCCCTTATAAAAGTAGAACAAGCTATACAGCATGCCACTCTATGCAGGCTCCAGAGTGATAAACCTTTCCAGTTATGTGTGCTTGCCACTATGCGGCAGCCTACTGGAGTACTGTGGCAAGATGGGCCTTTACTATGGATCCACCCACATGTATCCCCAGGAAAATCCTTAGAATATTATCCTGATGCTGTTGCAGCGTTGGCACTTAAAGGGATTCAACAAAGCATTCAATTTTTCGGCCAATCACCTTCTTCTCTTATCATACCCTACACTAAAGCTCAACTTAATGTTTTATGTGCTACTCTAGACAACTGGGCTATTCTGTGTTGCTCGTTTCAAGTGGGTATTGATAATCACTACCCTTCTCATCCATTGCTCCATTTTGTTAAAGAACATCCCATCATTTTCCCTAAGGTAACTTCATCCAGTCCAATTCCGGGGGCTGTTAACATTTTTACTGATGGTTCCAAGTCTGGAAAGGGAGCTTATGTAATTAATGACTCTCCCCCTATCCAGCATCAATTTGCTCCTGGAAATCCACAATGGATAGAACTACAAATTGTTATTGAAGTTTTTAAACAGTGTTCTTTTCCTTTTAATCTTATTTCGGACTCCAGCTATGTGGTACAAGCACTAAAAGTCCTGGAGGCCGTGGGAGCTATTAGTGATGCCCACAAGGTGTCTGCTTACTGTACTCAGCTTCAACAGCTTATCTCTAACCGCACTACTTCTTTTTATCCAATGCACATCAGGGCTCACACCTCTCTTCCTGGTCCGTTATCCAGGGTAATGCCTGTGCATGCGGACTTAGCCACTAGAGGTCAATTGATATGCTTGGCTTCCTCCTTAGAGGGGGCTAAGTTGTTTCACCAAATCTTCCATGTTAATGCATTAATGCTGCACAGGCATTTTTCCATTTCAAGAGCGGATGCTCGGCAGATAGTATTGCAATGTCCCCACTATGTCACATTTCTTCATCCCCCTAATTATGGAGTAAACCCACGGGGATTAAAGCCATTGGTTCTTTGGCAAATGTATGTGACACATATACCTGACTTTGGTAACCTCAAGTATGTGCATGTTTCCGTTGATACGTGCTCTGGAATTATCCATGCTTCTGCTTTATCAGGAGAAAAGGCACGTAATGTCATTACTCACTGTTTAGAGGCATGGGCAGCATGGGGTGCACCTGCATCCCTTAAGACTGATGATGGACCTGCTTATACTGGCATACAATTTACAGCTTTTTGTTCTACTATGGGAGTGCAACTTACTCATGGTTTGCTTTACAATCCTCAAGGACAAGGCATTGTTGAGTGTGCTCATCGCACCTTAAAGGAAACTTTACAAAAACAAAAAGGGGGAATAGGAGCTGAACACACTCCTAAAGAACGCCTGTCCTTAGCTCTCTTTACCATTAATTTTTCGAATTTGGATATTCATGGTGGCTTTGCGGCTGATAGACATGTGTCCCCTCAGCCCTCTGTGATTGGCTATGTTAAGTGGAAGGATGTTCTTACGGGCCAATGGAACGGCCCTGACCCCGTGCTGACATGGGCACGAGGATCTGTATGTGTTTTTCCCCAGGATCGTACGGAACCGTTGTGGGTCCCTGAACGCTTGACAAGAAGAGTCTCGACATCAACTGACCAGCAACAAGAGATACCACAACAATTCTGTGATGAGGATCTTCATTCTGCTAAGTGCTCTGGCTCTGGTGCTGGTGCCGATGGCACAGGCGACACCAATGCGGTGGTGGGCAGTGGCACGGGCATGGCCAATGCCGATGCCGGTTCATGGTAATTCTAGTGTCCTCCCCACTCTTTTTTCTACCTCATGTGAGATGTCTGCTCCCTGTGCCTCTCCTAGAGGGGACATGGAGAGAATTTTTAATCAATCTCAAGTTAATCTAACAGGAGTTTTTTGTTTCAGACTTAAAAACGCTAATTGCATTAGCCTTAAGACCAAAAATTTGACTAACTGGGAGGACCCATTGTGGTCCAATCAGGTCTCAGGGAGCATTATCAGTGCTGTATTGAGCAAGGTAGCTTCGGGGAAGCAATCAGGCTCAGGAACCCCCGCAAACAGTAGCTCTGCTCTTAACATAACTACCTTGGCTATTATCTCCGAGGTACTAATCCCAGTGCCTCCTTCTTCTAGTAGTATTCATGATGCCACTCATTTCAAGGCCTCTCCTTACTGTTCCCCTAATCTTGGTTTCCCCCCAACATTTACGCCTTGTCAGGATCATTCTTGGAAGAAACATCAAGTTGCTAAAGGTTTCTCCCTTTCCCCCTCTTTTAAGAGGTATGTTAATAACTTTAACAATAGTGCCAGCTCCTCTACAGGAGTAGGTTGGTCCTGGTTTCAATGGCTGATTTCCAATGAAAAGGGGGCTTCAGCCGATATTTCTGCATTGGCTCAGTTGGTAGGAGCCAAAAGTTGGCTGACTAATGTTTCTGGTACTGTTAGGGAAAGTGAACGAGGTAATAGACTTACATCTGTTTCATTCAACTCTCTGTTGTATAATGCCACAATGCCTCCTGCAATGGTCTGTGTCCAATTCCCCTTCTTATTCCTTTTGGCTAAGGCCACCTTGTCGGGGATAATGGATTGTTCTCATACTACCAGTCTCTTATCTGAGTGTTGGAATGGTTCCTGGACTGTAGCAGTGGTTATGAAAATTCCAACTTTTGTCCCAATCCCGGTCACTGCAGATCCTGATAAATTCCCTATTGTTGAGCTACTTAGAGTCCGCAGAGATTTTGGAATCACAGCGGCTATAGTGACAGCCGTGGCGGTATCTGCTGCTGCAGCGGTTACGGCCGGAGTGGCTATGGCCAATCAAGTACAAACTGCTGCCACCATTAATCAAGTTGTCCAACAAACTTCCACCATACTTGAATCCCAAAATACAATTAATCAACATATTTTGTCAGGGATTTTAGATGCCAACCAAAGAATAGATTTACTCCAAGCTCAGGTAGAAGAATTGGCTGACTTAGTGCTTTTGGGTTGTGTTGACCAACGTGCACATTTATGCATAACCTCTGTCAGATTTAATGATTCCAGGAATGTTTCCCGCATCATTGGCGAATATTTGGCTGGAAATTGGTCCATGGAAGCGGAAGACATGATCCAGTCTCAACTAACCCAGATAGGTGTCTTGAATAACACCCGTGTTGATCCCGTGACTTTGGGTCAATTCACCGATTGGATATCTTCTGCTTTTTCCTTTTTTAAAGAGTGGGTGGGGGTAGGCATTTTTGGTGCAATGTGTTGCTTCGGTATGATTCTCTGTTTGTGGTTTCTCTGTTGCCTCAAGGCCCGCAATGCTCACGATAAGGCTATGATCATCCAAGCTCTTGCAGCTTTAGAAAATGGCAATTCACCTCAAGTCTGGCTTGCGCATCTTAAACAGTAAATCTTTGACATGGTCGTTGCACCCCAAGATATTATAACATTGCACTGGGATCGGCATGTCTTTCCTCGTTATTCTCTTAGTGTTGGAAAGCCCTTGCACTCTGCCGGTCTTGCTGCCATTGCACGCAGGTGGGTTTCCACACTAATGCTTCTCTATCGCCTTAAAGTCCGTGCCTTTCTTTCAGGGTGCTGTCAACTCGTTTGTCGTTGTGTACAGCCACAGTTCAGCCTCAGCTGTCCCCCTTCGTCCACCTTCGTCATGATACAGGATGCGAGGCAAGGCACTGCACTTGAGTGATCCTTGAAGTGGACCTCAAGGAGAGCATGTCCTATTGCATGCGGGTTTGATGTCCACGCCCCGCCCCACGAAAAAGGCGTCGGCTGATATGGCTTCAGATCTGGGGAAGGGCCCTCCTTAGGACTGAGCCATACTATGCAGCCACTTCTGCACAGTGGGATAGGACCTCTACTCTCGCCTGTATTGTTTTCAGAAAACAAAAAGGGGGAACTGTGGTGAGCCGCTTCTGCAGATTATGGTCGCCATTGCAGGATGGCGCTGGCTCCACTGTGGTCTGTAACAAACAACTTCTTGTTTGGGAGAGTTGGTGCATGGTTTTTCAGCACCCTGTGAGAAAGTTCCACGTGGCAGCTTTGCATTGGGGGTTGGGATGCTTTATTAAGGCTGGGAGGGGCATCCAACAAGGAAGAAGAAGAAATATCAAGGGCCTGAATAAACTGCTGAAAGAAGATTCCTGAGTTGCGTCTTCCTTGTGGGCAAGGGGTCTCGACATTTGTGGAGTGTTTACATTGTCCCTTACTTTTGGAAACTCCTCTACCACCCCCAAAGTTGTGAAAATTGAGCAGTTTTCATTGCAGATATATATTCACAGATTTTTCTAACTCTTCTCCTCTAACTGTGTCATACTTGGGGCGAAGGTAATGTCGCAGCATTGTTCTGGATGAGATTGAAAAGATTTTTGTGTAGCAAATATTTGCATACACATTGGATCCATTTTTCAATTTTCCATTTGAAATACTGAATACATGACACTATCCCATACCCTACTAGCCTTTGACTATTCATCCTAATATGATGGAGTAAAATAACCTAAACAGAATACAAATACAAGCAGTTTAGAGGAGGCATGGTATATAGTTGAACTTTCCTTTTGCATGATAAACGGTAGGTGTTATAAATCTAGTCAATTTTTAATTAAAATAGTTCTCTATGTGTTTTTAAAATTCACTACTATGTGAATTCCTGTCTCCCTTTCTCAGTAGCCTATTCATCATCACATGTATTTTTATATGCACTTATAAAATCCTACCTGGTATTATAGGTACATTTTTGTGAGGTTGCTGACTTGGCAGGTACAAATTGTGAGAAGAGATCACTCCTCCTAAACGCTGTTGGAACTGAAAATTCCACCTATAGGGGAGCTTCCTAGTAGAACAACATTATACGTAAACTCATGTTCAGTAAAATAAATATTTTTACATATGTGGATGATATATATTTAAAGATGAATTTCGATTGGCATATATATTAGTACTTTTTAATGTCTGTGTGTGTGTTTTGTGTATATATGTATATGTGTATATATATATATATATATATATATATATATATATATATATATATACACACTCTCCAGATTTTTCAAACTATGAAATATATGTGTCTTATTTAAATTCCCTAAATTCATTCATGTTCATGGACTTAGATTTATAATCAACTTTTCACAATATTATTCTTAGAAATATTCATCCACCTTAAATACATATTTGTTTACTAGTAGTGAAAACTAAATTCAGTGAATGGTGTATACAAATCCTAATAATTCTACAGTAATTGACCCAGTCAAACATCAATGCAAGTATATTCCTATGGGACATGATATGTAATTTGATGTTTATTTTTATTCAACATTGGTACATTATTATTTCTTCAGTTTTTGCACATCATAGGATATATATTTCCTCCACAAGTGAGCAAATTTATAGGCATTTGTTTCAACTTTAATCACTTCCTGCTTCAGAACACATGTATTGACAGGGTTTCTTGACTGGATTTTTCATGAGACTTCTTTCCAAACACATTATTTTCGATTTCCATAATCACTTTAGAAGCAAAACTCACACACTCTTCATGATAAACCAAAACACTAATATTACCATTAGATGAATAACTGGTTGGAATGAATGATTGTATATCCATATAAGATTTCCTGTAATTTTTCAGATATCAATTCAAACCATTATTTAAAGTTGGAACAAGTTATATTATTTATTCACAGTATGGTCTATTCATGCTTTATCTCTACATTCATAAACACAGGGTACACCTATTTTTACCCCCAATACTAATTTATACGTCTTCAATATATTGCTCCCAGAAATGGTGGAAGAAATACTTATGTCACCTGATTTATGTATACATTTTATCACAGTAATATTCTGGACAAAAATTGTAAAGGTCACACTTATGATTCTACCAAAGCCTAAATGGAAAGTGAACATAGATTACTAAAAACATCTATTTCAAGGTTGCCTAATGCTCTCAAATGTCAATCCTATTGGTAACTATGTATTTCTTTCTTTCTAAGATTATATATTCAAACTCAACCCTGTTGAAAATGTCTAATCCTCTCACTCACTTTATACATTGCCTGATTTAGTAATGCCTCTATTGATATCTGCTTTTCTACATATTTTCCCCAGTTCATGATAGTGACTGACTCTTCATATGTGCTGACATATACATCCGCTCTCTAACTGAATCCCTATTGCTAAAGAACTTTTGGTCCAAATCATATACTCACTCTTCTTCCTAAACCTACCGACTATCTTTCAAATCCTAATGACTATCCTTTTTTGAGTGGATGTTCTCTTCTACATTCAATCTTCCAAGGTACAAGGTCCTGTGCCATTGTATATCAAATTTTCTGAGACATCTGTGCAGAACATAATTCAAAGCTAAGTATCCCAATCAAGGGCCCAATGCCCTTGTGGGTTTTAAATCATACCTAGATTTCTGTTTTCATAATTATATTTCACCTCTACATTCTTGTAAATATCGCAGGTTCCCAATACAATTATTCATGGAGCAGAATGATTTCTAACCCAAATCAAACCTGTTATTAACCCTAAACATACACTGTTCCCTCAATCTCATTTTACAGAAGAGCAGGGACAGAGTTGTTCTTACAATACAGGAAAGTAGGGGACATTCAACCTGCTGAGAACCTCAAAGGTCCATGCAGAAATGATACCTGGAGAAGTTGTAGGCAGGTATGAAGGACCTAAGAGAGCAAAGGCCAATTTGCATGGCAAACAACCTGGTCAGGATGAAAGGATGTTTCTGAATCAGGCTCTCTCTTCTTATTGTGGAGAAGATGGACCAAACCAGGCCTGTGTGGAGAGCTGTTCCCGGGTGCCTATGATTGATATACCATTCTAACTTGTGAAAGTGTCAGAGAAAGTAGGGACAGCCACCATCTCACTGGACCTTTGGAAGCAATTGTTAGGACAAAGGGGTTGCCAAGGCAGTGACCTCATTCAGTTCCAAAGAAAGTGATGTACCTCATTTCCTTGGTGATGGAACTCTCTGAACTTGGTATCCAAGAAGCCAGGCACCCAGATGCATTCCCAGTCCCAGTCCCAGTGGGCTCACTTGTGTGGATTTACCAAGGACAGTTAGTCTTTCTTGGTACCTACTGATGTGAGGATGGCAAAATGCCAGGAGAGCTCTTAAGAGGGACCTTTCCTGATAAAGCAGGTAGTGGCTCACCACTTTTTCCTCACAACTTCACAGTGTTGGCCAAGGAAACAAGAGAGGGTACAGGCCATTTCGGGGGAACATAGTATGGCCCACCAGTCAGAGGACACACTGGATAGTCAAAGACTTACTTGGGGGAAGGAGGTGCCTTTGTGAGTGTGGGTTTGTTGTTTTCTCTCATGTTCTGAGAATAGGTAGGAAAGGCGTTTTTTTTGTTTGTTTGTTTGTTTGTTTGTTTTTTTGTTTGGAGTGAATTGTTTCTAGTAAGTCGTTTGACAAGGTGAGTGTTTCTATGTCTGTGTATCCCACTGTGTCCGTGGTTGTAGACACGAGAAAAGACAATGCAACAATGGATGTGTCCTGTCTACTAGAAAACTTCCCAGAATTCATCCTGTCTAACTTATGAATGGAGTGTGGCTTTCCTTATGGATGGGCAAAACCTACTACCTTCCTAAGTCCCATTTTTTCTTCCTGAATTCTGGCCACTCTCCAGAATAGGATCATGGATTTATGTCCAAGATAGGTGCCAACTCCAACGTCTGTGACATGGCCTTGTACTGGATAGCTGAATGGAATGACCAGTATCTCAGAAAACTCAGATATCAGTGTGATCAGGAAACCCTCAGTGGAGAAACCCTGCTTTGGGTCATTTGCTAACCTATTGTTCTGTTGCCCTGCATTTCAGGAACGTCTTTGCCTCAGGCCACCCCTTTATGAACCCTGAAGAAAACAGTTTTCAAATGTAAATGAATGGGCATCACCTTGGATTCTTTGCTTAATTTCTTTGGAATAGGATGTGTCTGAATCAGCCTCTTGGCCCTGTGTGAGGCTGTGGCTTATATTCTCAGCACCTGATGGATCTAAAGAAAGATTCCATGTATGCATCCAAAACCAAAATGGCAAAATGTTCAGTCATTGTGAATGAATTCTATTGCCTTCCTCTGTTAGGTTCCTGAAATCCATCAAGTGAGAATAGGGATCCTTTGGGTCAAATGAGTTCCTCAAATCTCTGCAGAAGGGCTTGTCTTTTCTCCTGATTCCAATTCACATAAAGAATCTAAACCCCACAGTCAGAAGGCCTCAAATTGGAGAAGCGGAGCAGTATTAAGGGCAGGAATATTTGATCACTCCGGTTTCACAGGAAGGGTTTCCAGCCCACCCTGACTTTAGCCAAATGAGGGACATGGAGCTTATTTTGGACACTCTTTGGAATGTGCCCCTCATGGAAAGCTCCAACCAGAGGTTATGATGAGTGTCTACATGGAAGAAGATGGAAGCCATGTGGGAGTGGTTTGGTTTTAATTGTGGTCATTTGTTTGGCGGTGTGGAGAGATGACTGGTTCAACCTGGGCTTGAACTCTGGTGTGATTCCCCTTAGAGACTGCGTTCTGGAACTGACTCAGAGAAGTATTGTCATAAATTGTGTTGGGATTTTATGAGGCCACGCATGAGAGTCGCCCTTGGAAACAGAGAGCTTGGCCCAGGGTGGCTTTCCTCAGAGTACTGAGAATCTCAGCCAGGATATCACAGGATTTTATTCTTTAATACTTGGCAGCAATAGTTGAGAGTCAAAACACACATGGAACTCATATTGGAGAACTCAATGGGCCTGGCATCATGTGACCTTTTGTCCACTCTTTTGGAAGCCTTGCATGTGAGAGTTCTCCAGAGCTTTCTTTGAAATGAACTTCCTCAACTTTTAATGGTTCCTGAATGAATTGAAACCCACAGTGCCTCCAACTTCATCCTTGAAAAATGGCTACATAAATACCATGAAATTTTTGAAATTCCCATGACCTGGTTGCACTGGAGAACCTTTGGATGTTCTGTTGCTGATCATGAGTGTACCAGACCGTGCCTTGTTTGACTGGGTTTCATGAAAATGGTGTAGAACAGAGATGCCAGTATATTGAAGCCTGCAGAGTAGTGGGCCAAGAGCTGTGGTGTGCAGGTGTGTGAAAAAATATCTGTGGTTGAGACATGTGGATCTCCCATTGACTTCCAAATAGCTTGTGGCTGACATGGTGCAGCCAGCAGGCTCTTTCTTGTAAAGGCATCTTTTTATATGGAGAGGTTTCAGGGCAATCTTCAGAATAGGGTTGCTATGGTCAAGGAGAAAGCTATGTGGGATAGAAGCCTGTTTGGTGCATTCTCCTGCAGACCCTGACAAACCACATGTGACATAACTCCCTCCAACACTGTGTCCCAGATGAACTCCTTGTATTTCATGAAGCAAATACCAAACTCCCAGTGCAGGAGCAAGAAACACCATGGAAAGTGGAGGATGACCAAATGGCTTCACAGTCCACACGGGGAGACACTTACCCACAGTGGCCACAGTTTACATACAAATGGAAAATTCGGCACTGCTGTCTCATGTTCATTGGACATAGATGCAGGGTCAGCTTTGATGTTCTCACTACAAAGGAACATAGTTTCTGACAAGCTCCTGAGAACAACAAATATTTCAAGTGTCCAACCACAGAGGCAGTTTCTCAAGAAGTATTATTCCGGCAGAGCTCCATGTACGTGGAGTGTTTAACCTGTCCCTTAGTTTTGGAAATTCCTCTACCACCTCCAAGGTTGTGAACTCCTGATTATTTTCCATTGCAGATATGTATTCACATATTTTCTAACTATTTTCCTCTAATTGTGTCTTACTTGGGGTGAAGGTAATGTAAAGGCATTTTTCTGGATGAGAGTAGGAAGATTTTTGTGTAGCACATATTTGCATACACATTGGGTACATTTTCCTATTTTCCATTCGACATACTGAATCCCTGACAATAACCCATACCCAACTAGACTCTTACTGATAATCCTAATATGATGGAGAAAAATAACCCAAACAGAATAGAAATACAAGCAGTTCAGTGGATGTATCACATATATTTGGACTTGCCTTTTGCATAACAAATTGTAGGTGTTTCAAATCTTGTCAATTTTAATTGATATAGTTCTCCATGAGTTTTTAAAGTTAACAACTATGTGAATTTCTGTCTCCCTTTCTCTGTAGCCTATTCAGCACATGTATTTTTATATGCACATATAGAATCCTACCTGGTATCACAAGTACATTATTGTGAGTGCATGCATTGGCAGATACAAATTGTGAGAAGAGATCACCCCTCCTAAACACTTTTGGAATGTAAAATTTAACCTATGGGTGACCTTCCTAGTGGAATATTATACATAAATCCATTTTCATTAAAATATAAATTTTTCCATCTCTGGAGGATATATATTTCATGATGAATTTCGATTGGCATATATATTGCTACATTTTAATGTCTCTGTGTGTGTTTTGTATATATATATATATATATATATATATATATATATATATATATATATATATATATACTGTCCAGATTTTTCAAAATATGAAATATATGTGTCTTATATACACTCCCTGAATTCATTCATGTTCATGTATGTGGATTTATAATCAACTTTTCACAAGATTTTTCTCAGAAATATTCATCCACGTGAAATACATGTTTGTTTCCTAGTACAACAAACTCACTACAGTGAATGGTGGTTACAGATCCTGATATTGCTACACTAACTGACTCAGTTTAACATCAATGCAAGTAGATTCCTATGGGACATGGTGTGTATTTTGAGGTTCATTTTCATTCAACACTGGTATATTACTATTTCTTAAGTTTTTGAACATCATAATATATATATTTCATCCACAAGTTCACAAATTTATAGGCATTTGTTTCAGTTTCCATCATTTCCTGCTTCAGAACACATGATTTCCTCCAGGTTTCTTGACTGGCCTTTTCATGAAACTTCTTTCCAAACACATTATTTTCGATTTTCATAATCAATTTTAAAGCAAACCTCACACACTCTTCATGATAAAGCATAACCCTAAAATTACCATTAGATGTATAACTGGTTGTAATGAATGGATGTATATCAATATAAAATTTCCTGTATATTTTCAGATATCAATTCAATCCATTATTTAAAGTTGGAGCCAGTTATATTATTTATTCACAGTATGGTCTATTCATGCATTTTCTCTATATTCAGAGACACAGGGCACACCTATTTTTACTCCCAAAATTGATTTATCTGTCTTCAAAAACTTGTTTGCAAAAATGGTGGAAGAAATACTCATGTTCCCTGATGTACATATACATTTTATCACAGTAATATTCTGGACACAAAATGCAAAGTCACATTTATGATTGTACCAAATCCTAAATGGAAAGTGAGCATGGATTACAAAAATCATCCATCTCCAGGTTGCCTAATGCTCTCAATTGTAAATCCTATTTGTGACTATATATTTGTTTCCTCCTAAGATTATATACTCAACCACAAGCCTGTTGAAAATGTCTAATCCAATCACTCACTTTATTCTTTTCCTGATTTCCTAATATCTCTATTGATATCTACTTTCCTACATATTTTCCCCAGTTCATCTTTGTGACTGACTCTTCACATGTTCTGACATTTACATTCACTCTCTACTCGAAACCCTCTTGCGAAAGAACTTATGGTCCAAATCATTTACTCACTCTTCTTCCTAAACCTACGGACGATCATCCTAATCCTACTGACTATCTTTTTTTGACTGGATGTTCTCTTCTACATTCAATTATCCAAGGTACAAGGTCCTATGCCATTGTATATGGATTTATCTGAGATAACTGTGCGGAACATAATTCAAAGATAAGTATCCAACTCAAGGCCCCAATTTGCCCTTCAGGGCTTCAAATCTTACTTAGATTTCTGTTTTCATAATTATATTTTCCCTTTCTTGTAAATATCACAGGTTTCAAGTACCATTATTCATCCCACAGAATGATTCCTAACTCAAATTGAACATGCTATTAACCCTAAACATACACTGTTCCCTCAATCTAACTTTACAGAAGAGCAGGATCAGAGTTGGTCTTACAAAAAAGGAATGTAGGGGACCTTCCACCTGCTGAGAACCTCAAAGGTCCATGCAGAAATAATCCCTGGAGAAGTTGTAGGCAGCCATGAAGAACCTGAGAGAGCACAAGTCATCTTCCATGGCAAACATCCTGGTCAGGATGAAGGTTTGTGTCTGAATCAGCCTTTCTCTTCTTAATGTAGAGAAGATGGACCAAACCAGGCCTGTGTGGAGAGATGTTCCTGGGTGCCTATGGTTGATATACCATCCTAACTTGTGAAAGTGTCACAGGAAGTAGGGGTAGCCTCCATCTATTGGGACCGTTGAATGGAACTGTTAGGACAAAGTGGTCGCCAAGGTAGTGACCTCATTCTGTTCCTGAATGAAGTGACCTACCTCACTTTCTTGGTGATGGAACTATCCGAACTTGGGATCCAGGAATCCAGGCACCCAGAGCGAGTCCCAGTCCCAGTTCCAGTGGGCTCAGTTTTTTGAAATAACCAAGGACAGTGTAAGTCTTCCTTGGTACCTACTTATGTGAGGATTGCCAAATGCCAGCAGCGCTCTGAAGAGTGTACTTTTTCAGAAAGCATGTAGTTGTTCATCGCTTGCTCCTCACAACTCCTCAGAGTTGGCCAAGGAGACAGATCTGAGACAGGACAAGCCATTTCAGGAAAACATAGTAGGGCCCACGAGTCATTGGACACTCCTGATGGTCACAGACCTATTTGTGAAAACGAGGTGCCTTTGTGGGTGTGGGTGTGAGTTTGTGATTTTGTCTCATGTTCTGAGAATAGGTAGGAAAGGTGGTTTGTTTGGTTTGGAGTGGACTGTGTCTGGTAAGTCCTTTGAGGAGCCGAGTGTTTCTATGTCTGTCTATCTCTCTGTGACCTTGGTTGTAGATATTAGAAAAGAGAATGCATCAATGAATGTGTCCTGTGTAGTAGAAATCTTCCCAGAATTCATCCTACCCAATTTATGAAAGGAATTCAGCTTGCCTTATGGATGGGCAATGCCTACTATCTTCCAAAGTTTCTCTTTTCTTCCTGAATTTTGCCACTCTCCATAATAGGATCATGGTTTTGTGTCCAAATTATTTACCACCTCCAATGTCTGTGACATAGCCATGTACTGGATAGCTGAAGGGAATTGGAGCATCTCAGAAAACCCAGATATCAATGTGACCAGGAAGGTCTCAGTGGGGAAACCCTGATTTGGGCCTATTGCTTACCTATTCTTCTGTTGCCCTTAATGTCAGGAAGGCCTTTGCCTCTGGCCACACCTTTGTGAAGCCTGAACAAAACAGTTTTCAAATGGAAATGAATGGACATCACCTGTGGCTCTTTGCTTAATTGCTTAGGAAAGGGATGTGTCTGAATCAGCCACTTGGCCCTGTGTGAGGCTTTGGCTTAGATTCTCAGCACTTGATGGATCTAAAGAAAGATCCCATGTTTGCATCCATAACCAAAATGCCAAAAAGTGCAGTAATTGTGGATGAAGTCTCTCGCCTTCCTCTGTAAGGTTCCTGACCTCCATCAAGTGAGAATAGGGATCCTTTGGGTCAAATGAGCTCTTCAAATCCCTGCAGAGTCTAGCCCATAGTTGCTTGTGTTGTCTCATGACTCCAAATCACATACATAATCAATACATGACAGTGAGTAGGCCTCAAATTGGAGAAGCACAGCAGTATTTAGGGCAGGCCTATTTGATCACTCCTGTTTCACAGGAAGTGTTTCCAGGCCACCCAGACTTTAGGCAAATGAGGGGCAAGGAAGTCTATTTTGGACACTGTCTTGTGCTGCACCCCTCATGGAAACATACAGCCAGAGGTTATGATGAATGTCTATATGGATAAAGATGAGGGTCATGTGGGAGTGTTTTGGTTTAAATTGTGGTCATTTGTGTGGCAGTTGGAAGAGATGACTGGGTCCACCTGCTCTTGAACTCTGGTGGGATTTCCCTTAGAGACTGAGTTCTGGAACTAACCTCAGAGAAGTATTGCCATGAATTGTGTTGGCATTTAAGGAGGCCATGCATGAGAGTCACCCTTGGAACCTGAGATCTAGGCCCAGGTGGCTTTCCAGAGAGCACTGGAAATCTCAGCCGGAATATCACATGATTTTATTCTGAAAAACTTGGCAGCCATAGTTGAGAGTCAAAACACACATGGACCTCACATTGTAGACCTCAACATCGCTGGCTTCATGTGACCTTTTGGACACTCTTTGGGAAACCTTGCCTGTTATCATTCTCCAGAGCTTTCATTGAAATGAGCTTCCTCACCATTTAATGGTTCCTGAATGAATTGAAACCCACAGTGCCTCCAACTTCATCCTTGAAAAATGGCTAGATAAATAAAATGAAATTTTTGAAATTCCCATGACCAGGTGGCACTGGAGAACCTTTGGATGTCCTGTTGCTGATCAAGAGTGTACCAGACAGTTCCTTGATTGACTGGGTTTCATGAAAATGGTGTAGAACAGAGATGCCATTAAGTTAGAGCCTGCAGAGTAGTGGGCCTAGAAAGTGGTGTGCAGTTGTGTGATAATACATTTGTGTTGTGGCCATGTAGATCTGCCATTGGCTTCCAAATTGCTTGTGACTGACATGGTGCAGGCAGGAGACACGTATATGTAAAAGCATGTTTTTATATGGAGAGGTTTCAGGGCAATGTTAAGAATCAAGTTTCTATGCACAAGTTGGCAAGCTATGTGGGAAAGAAGCCTGGTTGGTGCATTCTCCTGCAGACCCTGACCCACCGCAAGTGACAGAACTCCGTCTAGCACTGTGTCCCTGTTGAACTTCTTGTATTTTGTGAAGGAAATACCAAACTCCCAGTGCAGCAGCAAAAAACACCACGAAAAGTGGAGGATGACCAAATGGTTCCACAGTCCCCACGGAGAGACTCTTAGACCCATGTGGCCACTGTTTACCTACAAAGAGTGAATTCAGAACTGTTGCCTCAAGTTTACTGGAAAATAAGAAACCATATCCTTCAGGTCACATAGATGTAGACCCAGCTTTGATGGTCCCACTACAAAGAAAGCTAAAGCTCCTGAAAATAACATATATTTCAAGTGCCCAAACTCAGAGGAAGTTTCTCAAGATGTCTTTAGGCTAGCAGACCTCCATGTTTGAGGAGTGTTTACCATGTCCGTTACTTTTGGAAACTCCTCTACCACCTCCAAGGTTGTGAACTCCCGAGAATTTTCCATTCCAGATATGTATTCACAGATTTTCTAACACCACTGTTCTAACTGTGACTTACTTCAGACGAAGGGAATGTCAAAGCTTTGTTCTGGATGAGAGTGGGATGATTTTTGTGTAGCACATATTTGCATACACATTGGATTCATTATCGTATTTTCCATTTGAAATATTGAATCCCAGACAGTAACCCATAACAAACTAGACTCTGACTACTAATCCTAATATGATGCAGTAAAATAACCCAAACAGAATAGAAATGCAAGCAGTTCAGTGGAGGCATGGTGTAGAGTTGGACTTGCCTTTTGCATAAAAAAGGGTAGGTGTTATAAATATAGTCAATTTTCTGTTGAAATAGTTCTCCATGTGTTTTTAATGTTAACAAATATGTGAATTCCTGTCTCCCTCTCTCTGTAGCCTATTCAGCACATGCATTTTTATATACACATATAGAATACTACCTGGTATCACACGTACATTTTTGTGAGGTGGCTGACGTGGCAGATACAAATTGTGAGAAGAGATCACTCCTCCTAAATGCTGTTGGAACTGAAAATTCAATGTATGGGTAAACTTGCTAGTTCAACAACATTATGCATAAATCTATCTTTAATAAAATGAATATTTTTGGATCTGTGGATGATATATATTTCATGGTGAATTTCGATTGATATATATATATTGCTATTTTTAATGTCTCAGTGTGTGTGTGTGTGTGTGTGTATACACACACACTCTCCAGATTTTTCAAAATATGAAATGTATGAGTCTTATTATACACTCCCTAAATTAATTAATATTCATATATGTGGATTTATAATCAACTTTTCACAAGATTATTCTCAGAGATATTCATCCACCTGAAATACATATTTCTTTCCTAGTACTGAAAACTAACTTGAGTGAATGGTGCATACAAATCCTAATATTTCTACAGTAAATGACCCAGTTTAACATCAATTCAAGTAGATTCCTATGGGACATGATGTGTATTTAACGTTAATTTTTGTCAACACTGCTACATTACTATTTCTTCAATTAATGCACATCATAGGATATATATTTTATCTACAAGTTAGCAAATATTTAGGCATTTGTTTCACTTTCAATCACTTCCTGCTTCAGAACACATGTACACTTCCGGGTTTCTTGACTGGTCTTTTCATGAGACTTCTTTCCAAACACATTATTTTCAATTTCCATAATCACTTTTGAAGCAATACTCACACACTCTTCATGAGAATCCATAACCCTAATATTACAATTAGATATATAACGGGTAGGATTAACTGTATTATATCAATATAAGATTTTCTGTATATTTTCAGATATCAATTCAATCCATTATTTAAAGGTGGAACCAGTTATATTATTAATTCACAGTATTGTCTATTCATGCATTATCTCTATATTCATAGACACATGGTTCACCTATTTCTATCCCCAATACTAATTCATACATCTTCATTATATTGCTCCCAGAAATGGTGGAAGAAATACTCCTGTCACCTGATCTACATATACATTTTATTACAGTAATATTCTGGACACACAAAGGAAAGTTCACACTTATGATTGTACCAATGTAAAGGTCGGCCGAGCATTGGAGGAAGAAACCAGGAAGAGACTGTCTCATGAAACAGCAAAGCGCTTTTTGGGGTTCCAGCATGCTGGGGCTCAGAGCTCACTTGAATAGAGAAGAGAGCCCTGAGAACATCTTAAGCAGAGCTTATGTACTTTACTTGGTGAGGGCAGGGAGGGAAATTTATTGATTGGTCAGGTCGAGTGAGTGGTTTGCGTGCCAATGGGAGAGGGAGTACATTCTGCAGTTTGGCAGTTGGGGACAGCACATTCTGGGAACAAGATTAGCAAACAGTTCTCAAGATTTCAACAGTGTTTTGTTAAGCATACAGAAAAACAGGTATTACAAGTACCTATTTTATGAACCTTTCATTCCCCACTTCTCATTCTGGTTACTTTTAATCATAAAAGTGATCATTGGGGGGTCTCTGATTTTATGTCTCCTAGTGAGGTATATTGTTGTCTGATTACCATAAGTTTAACTTATCCAATTTGAGCTTGTAGAAAAGAAACTACACGGTTGAGCAAACAGGTTCCTACAATTAGCATTAATATGAGGATTGTTAATGGACTGGCCAGGGTTGATAAAAGCGTAGGTAACCAGGGGGACTATGTGAACAAAGACACAAACCAACCTTTATGTGCCCCTCTCCTTTGTTGATGCTCTTCAAGGCATCTTTTTAACTTACTCATAAATTTTTTTACAACTCCAGTATGGTCGGCATAAAAACAACATTCTTCCCTCAATGCAGCACAAAGGCCCTCTTCTCTCATGAAGAGGAGGTCCAACCCTCGCCTGTTCTGTAAAACAAATTCAGAGAGAGAGGTTTAAGAGAATGGTCTGAGAATGAGAAAGGTGAGATGTAAAAGAATAATGGGAAAGGGGTTTGGGATTTTCCAGGCAACAAAATGTTGAGCAGTAGAACACGTAGAGCAGAGGAGAAGACAGGAGTGAGTATCCCAAAAAGCCTGTGAGCGATGTTAAATTTTTAGTAACCTGTTTTCACTGATGACAAAAAAAACTTTAAAGGCCATTTTCATTACATCTTGGATAGGGTGCTGAGGGCTCTCCTTAGCTTTTTGAGCTTTGGTTTAGTTGGTAAGAGGACTTGGTGGGACCTGGTGAGGGCACTGACAGGAGAAGAGAGGAGTGAGTGGGTGGATGGGTACCTTAGTACTTGTTACCTCAGCAAGGGGGCAATGGTCTAAGAGCCGGCAGAGGCTTCGGTTTTTGATCTAGTAATTGGAGGGGAGAAATCAGGTTGCTTATGTGGGAGTGACAGCAGAGAGTCTGGAGCAGAAAGCAGAGGGTGAGGATCTATTAGAGAAGCATAGTTCAGGATGTGAGTGAAGGAGGGAAAAGGCCTCCACATAGGGGAATTTCCTTCCACCATTTGAGCACTTGCCGAAGTCAAAAAGGTCATGCAGAATTTGAGCATCTAGAGACCCCTCTGGGGGCCATCGGTTTTGGTTGTCTAATTGGTAATATGCCCAATGCTGAGTACTGAATTTGATGAGGAGTTTGGGTTCCACCAGGCAGCCCCTGTATGCTTACATCCCATGACTTACAGAAGAAGTCGGCTTTTCCCCCACACAGCCCTGGCTGTTTGTGGGTTTGATAGTCCGCTGAGCAAACATAGTAATCTGGGCTAGCCAACCTGTATCTGGCTCACGTGTCCCTACATCCATAATGTTTGTTTCCATTACGTATGGAACGGAAAAGATTTAATGGAATTTTAGTGGGATCCCCTTCATCAGGGATATCCCAATAGGAAAGACCTATAGCCAGCTGACAAATGTCTGGGTAGAGAGATGGCCACCAGGTCCCTAAGGGGGCTGTATGCAAGATAGAGCATACTTCTAGTACAGTATGATTTGTGATCAGCCATCGCTGCTGAACAGGCTGATGAGGTTTAGGACTACTATTGGCCAAGGGGAGAGTCTATAGCCTTATGCACATGGCGAATACACAATTTGAAAGGATTACCAGTCATTTCTATTTTCCAGCCAGAGTCTGGACAGGGCGCAGGCTTGAGATGAGAGGCATGGATCCCCAAAGTGATTCCCTCTACCTTTACCACTGTAGGTGTTATAAGTAGCACCTGGTTTGGTCCTTTCCAGCGGGGTTCCAGGGATGACACCTGATGTCGTCTTATGTAGATGAAGTCTCTTACTTGATATTGATATGGAGTCCCCTCGTCCCCAGGTTGGTAGGTAGTGGCCAGCTGTTTCCACAGATATCACTGTCTTCTTTCAAGAACTTTAACTCTGTCAACTCAGGAGGTGCGGAAGGGATCATTAGGTCTTAGAGTTGGGGTTATGTCCCTTACTGGAGGAGGGACCATAGAGAATTTCATAGCGCGTGAGATTACACAAAGAAACAGAGGGAGTATGAGTATTTCTTGCATGAAACAGTGCATAAGGCAGGAGCATAGTCCAAGTTTTTATGCTGATATATAAGCTTAATTTTGTTAAGGTCTCTTTAATGCTTCTATTTATTTATTTTACCTGTCCTGAGCTCTGGGGTCTATACGCACATTGTAACTTCCAATTAATCCCCAGGGTCCTGGCTAACCCCTGACTTACAAGGCCATGAACGCCAATCCATTTTCAGACCCTATTACCTTAGGCAGTCCGTATCTTGGAAAATTATCTTTCAGGATCTTCTTGACCACAATTTGTGCCTTTTTTTTGTGGGAAGGCTTCAATCCATCCTGAAAATGTACCTACAAAAACTTGGAGATATTTAAGTCCATACCATGCTGGCTTAATTTCAGTAAAGTCCACTTCCAAGAATTGTCCTGGTCTGGATCTTTGTAGGTGGTTAACTGCAAGAAACTTGGAAGGGTAAGCATTAACCAATTGACAGGCCTGACAGGCTTTTGTTACTTGTTCAGTTATTTCCTTTCGCTCTGAGTTGGTTAGTGGAAAACTCTGTTCTTTATTCTTCAGGAATGCCTGAATTTTCTTTGAACCAATGTGAGTGAGTTGATGTACATTTTTAACGTACCATAGGGCTTTCTGAAAATGCAGGCTGGGCTCAGTGAAGTTGAGGATTTCAGTTTCAGTGTCATTAGATGTTGTCAAAAGCTTGCTGGTGCTCAGGGGTCCATTAGAATTGGGCATCTCCTTTTAACAGCGGGTATAAAGGAGCAGCTAAGGATGCAAACCCGTGTATCCATAACCTGCAAAAGCCAGCAGTCCCAAGAAGCTCTCTGAATTGTCTGCTATTAGATGGGGGTGGTATATGCTCAATGGTTTCTTTTCTGGGCTCAGTGAGCCATCGTTTACTGCCCCTAAGGGAATAGCCCAGGAAGATTACTTCTTTCTGGCAAATTTGGGCCTATTTGGCAAAAGCACTATACCCGAGTTGAGCAAGCTCGGAAAATAGTGCTTGGGTCCCAGACTCACAGTTTTCCTTGGTGTTGGCTGCCAGTAGCAGGTCATCCACATATTGAAGCAGGGTGTCTTCAGGGTGCGTAGTTCTGAAGTTGTTGAGATCTCTGGGGAGGGCTTCATCAAAGAGAGTGGGGGAAATTTTGAACCCCTGTGGGAATCTAGTCCAAGTTAGTTGACCAGACGTTCTGGTTTCTGGTTCTACCCACTCGATAGCAAATAGCAAATGACTATCTTTATGCAGACGCAAGCAAAAGAAAGCATTTTTCTTAAGTACAGAACAGTATAGCAATTCCGCTCAGGGTTCAGAGTGCTAGGCAGATTGTACAGATAAGGTACCGTGGGGTGAATGTTCTGCACTCTGTTGTTGATCTCTCTTAGGTCTTGAAGGAAGCGATAGACCCCAGTTCCTGGATTTTTTTACTGGTACCAGGGGTGTGTTCCAGTTTGAATGACTGGGCCTTAGGACCCCTAAGGCCAGATATTTCTGAATACAGGGCCTTATCTCATCTTTAGCTTTCTTGCTCAGAGGATATTTTTTGACATTGATTGGGTGGGCTGTAGTTATTAACCCCACTGTTATTGGAGGTTGTTTCATGGCTAGGCCTAACTCAGCAGTTTTTTCCTAGGCATCTGCAAAATCTGTTATCCATTTCTGGGGTAGCTTGCCTGTTTGATCAGTCTTGGGGGGGGTGACGAGTTGATGTTCATCTTCTACTGACATAGTTAAAGCCGTGACTTTAGGAGTTTCTACTGAAGGTTTTAGAAATTTCACTTGGGGGCCTTCAGGGATAAAAGTTATTCTGGCCTGGAGCTTGTTGAGCAGATCTCTGCCCATCAATAGGGGGGGGCATTCTGGGATTACTAGAAAGGAGTGATGGATTTTTCCTTTCCCCAGGACCATGGTCCTCTTAGTTGTCTAAGCCCCATATTTACTGCCATTAGGCCCTTGAACTAGAGTCATTTTATTTGATAGATGGCCCAATGGTGTCTTAAGGGCTGAGTATACTGCCCCTGTGTCCACTTCAAAATTTACTCACTGCCGGCAAGTTCTTTGAGTTCTTTTGGCAGGGCCAGCTTCCTCCAGGGAAGGAGGGGCTGTGTGTGCCACGGGGTAGTCATCTGGAGAGAGCTGGGCTGGCCTAGATTCCTCCAATGGTGGAGAGTCTGAGTCACCAGCAGGGGAATCACTTAGAGGGAGTTGGGGGTTGGGGGACGAGGACAGGGCATAAGGAGGGGGAGGAGAGTCCAGTAGAGTCTTGAGACTCAGGGAGAACAGAGGGTGGAGGAGGAGGAGCAGAGGGTTTGAGAGATACAATCGTGGGGGAAGCAGTAGGAGCGGGGGCAGGTTCAAGGAAAGGTTTCACCCATGGAGAAGGAGATTTGCAGAGGTCCTGCTAAGTTAAGATATATTGCTGTTGATCTGGATGGCTAAGTGGCCCTGGCTGAAAGACAATATCTCTGAGTTTTTAAATTAGTGAGAAGTAGAAACATCCTTCTGGGCGCCATCCGACTCCGAGGTGGGTCATTCTGAGGCACAGAGTGTCTACCAGGTCCGGCGTTTTACTGAAAAAGAAAGATTCTGAGCCCTTAAGCAGACTTTGGTCCACTGATCAAGGGTCAGGGACAGAGGCGTTGAAGTGCTCTGTCCCATATGAAAGATACACAAACAGTGAAACCAATGACACACGACACTGACAAGACAAGACAATAAAGACAGGCAATGGACGTCCAGTACTGAGACCAGGACAGAGTAGCCGGCAAAACCTGATGGGCGGGCAATACCGAATCCAAAACAAAATATCACTGAGTCGAGGAGACTATTGTTACTCGATTTCCCGAGACCTCCAGGGCGTCCCCCAGAGACATGACCTGTGGCTCTGTGACACGTCTGTCAGCCACCCTCAGAGAGAGCTCATGCTCATCACCGATAGCCATTATGCCCATCCCTAACCTGAAACCTGAAACCAGAAAGAGGCACCTTACTCACCCTGAGAGGAGCCCATTGTCTGTCTTTCATCCACCACTGCTGGATCTCCCTGCGGCCCTCAGACGTAATGTTTGGGCGAGCGTTGGAGGAAGAGACCACCAAGAGACTGTCTCATGCAACAGCCAAGGGTCCAGAATTCCTGGACTCAGAGCTCACTTGAATTGAGCAGAGAGCCCTGAGAACAGCTTAAGCAGAGCTTATATACTTTCCTTGGAGAGGGCAGGGAGGGAAGTTTATGGATGGGTCAGGGCGAGTGGGCGGTTTGCGTGTAAACGGGAGAGGGAATACATTCTACAGTTTGGCAGTTCGGGACAGGACATTCTGGAAACAAGATTAGCAAAAAGTTTTCAAAATTTCAACAGTGTTTTGTTAAGCATACAGAAAAACAGAAAGTGACAACTACCTATTTTATGTAATTTCACCAAAGCCTAAATGTAAAGTGAGCATGGATTACTAAAAACATTCTTGTCCAGGTTGCCTAATGCTCACAAATGTCAATTCTCTTCGTGACTACATATTTGTTTCTTCCTAAGATTATATATTCAACCTCAACCCTGTTGAAAATGCCTAATCCTATGACTCACTTAATACTTTGCCTGATTTCATAATGTCTCTATTGATATCTGCTTTCCTACATATTTTCCCCAGTTCATCATTGTGACTGACTCTTCACATGGAATGACATTAACATTCACTCTCTAACTGAAACTCTATTGATAAAGAACTTTGGTCCAAATCCTATACTCACTCTTCTTTCTAAACCTACCGACTATCTTCCTAATCCTAACAACTATCCCTTTTTGACTGGAGGTTCTCTTTGACATTCAATCATCCAAGGTACAACGTCCTATGCCATTGTATATCGATTTATCTGAGACATCTGTACAGAAAGTATTTCAATGCTAAGTATCCCAATCAAGGGCCCAATTCTCTTCTGGGCTTCAAATCTTACCTAGATTTCTGTTTTTCATACTTGAATCATACGTCTATATTCTTATAAATATCACAGATTCCCAGTACCATTATTCATCCCACAGAATGATTCCTAACCCAAATCAAACCTGATATTAACCCTAACTACACAGTGTTCCCTCAATCTAACTTTAGAGAAGAGCAGGGACAGAGCTGATCTTAAAATACAGAAATGTAGGGGATCTTCCACCTGCTGAGAACCTCAGAGGTCCATGCAGAAAGGATCCCTGAAGAAGATGTAGGCAGCTATGATGGACGTGAGAGAGCAAAAGTCATCTTCCATGGCAAAAAAACTGGTCAGGATGAAGGGAAGTGTATGAATCAGCCTCTCTCTACTTAATGTAGAGAAGATGGACCAAACCAGGCCTTTGTGCAGAGCTGTTTTTTGGTGCCTATGAATGATATATCATTCTAACTTGTGAAAGTGTCACAGGAAGTAGGGGCAGCCTCCAGCTCATGGAACACTTGGAAGCAACTGTTAGAACAAAGTGTTTGGCAAGGCAGTGACCTCATTCAGTTCCTAAAGGAAGTGACCTACCTCACTTCCTTGGTAATGGAACTCTCTAAACTTGGGATCCAGGAAGCCAGGTACCCAGAGCCAATCCCAGTCCCAGTCCCAGTGGGCTCACTTGTTTTGTGTTACTAAGGACAGAGTCACTCTTCCTTGGTACCTACTGATGTGAGGATGGCCAAATGCCAGGGTCATTCTTGAGAAAGCAGGTAGTGTCTCACCACAGGCTCCTGACAGCCTCACACAGTTGGCCGAGGAGACCAGATCTGAGAATGGATAGTCCATTTCAGGCGAACATAGTATGACCCACCAGTCAGAGGACACTCCGGATAGTCACAGACCTATTTGGGGGAAGGAGGTGCCTTTTTGCGTGTGGGTGTGAGTTTGTGGTTTTTTCTCATGTTCTGAGAATAGGTAGAAAAGGCGGTTTGTTTGGTTTGGAGTGGACTTTTTCTAGTAAGTTGTTTGATAAGGCGAGTGTTTCTATGTCTGTGTATCCCACTTTGTCCGTGGTTGTAGACATTAGAAAAGAGAATGCATCAATGGATGTGTCCTGTCTAGTATAAAGCTTCCCAGCATTCATTCTGCCCAATTTGTGAATGGACATTGACTCGCCTTATGGATGGGCAATGCCTACTATCTTACTACCTTGCTGTTTTCTTCCTGAATTCTGGCCACTCTCGAGACTAGGCTCATGGTTTTGTGTCCAAGATATGTATCACCTCCAAGGTCTGTGACATGGCCATGTACATGATAACTGAAGGGAATTGGAGGATCTCAGAAAACTCAGATATGAATGTGACCAGTAAAGTCTCAGTGGAGAATCCTTGCTTTGGGCCATTTGCTTACCTATTGTTCCATTGCCCTGAATGTCAGGAAGGTCTTTGCCTCAGGCCACCCCTTTGTGAAGCCTGAACAAAACAGTTTTCAAATGGAAATGAATTGCCATCACCTGTGGCTCTTTGCTTAATTGCTTTGGAAAGGGATGTTTCTTAATCAGCCTCTTGGTCCTGTGTGAGGTTGTGGCTTAGATTCTCAGCACCTGATGGATCTAAAGAAAGATTCCCTGTGTGCTACAAAACCAAAATGGTCAAAATAGCAGTCATTGTGTATGAAGATTCTCGCCATCTTCTGTAATATTTCTGACATCCATCAAGTGAAAATAGGGATCCTTTGGGACAAATGAGTTCTTCAAATGCCTGCAGAGGCTAGACCATAGATGCTTGGGTTTTCTCATGACTCCAATTCACATAAAGAATCTATAACTGGCAGTCATTAGGCCTCAAATTGGAGAAGTGAAGCCGTAATAAGGGCAGGCCTATTTGATCACTCGTGGTTCACAGGAAGGGTGTTCAGGCCACACTGACATTAGGGAAAATAGGGGCAAGGGAGCATATTTTGGACACTGTCTTGGACTGCGCCCCTTATGAAAACCTCCAGCCAGAGAATTTGATGAGTGTCTATATGGAAGAAGATGAGGGCCATGTGGGAGTGTTTTGGTTTTAATTGTGGTCATTTTTGTGGCGGTTGGAAGACATGACTGTGGCCACCATGACTGGAACTCTGATGTGATTCCCCTTAGAAACTGAGTTCTGGAACTGACCTCAGAGAAGAATTGCCATGAATTGTGTTGGGATTTTAGGAGGCCACTCATGAGAGTCGCCCTTGGAAACTGAGATCTAGGCAAACTCAGATGGAGACTGCTGAATAGTGACACAGAGCTGTGGTGCACAGGTGTGTGATAAAACATCTCTGGTGGGGCCATGTGGATCTGCCAATGACTTCCAAATGGCTTGTGGCTGAAATGGTGCAGCGCGTAATCCCTTATACGTTTGACCTCTTCATATAAAGGCATCTTGTTATATGGAGAGGTTTCAGGGCAATGTTCACAATCAGGTTGCAATGGTTAAGGGGGCAAGCTATGTGGGATAGAAGCCTGGTCGGTGTATTCTCCTGCAGACCCTGACCCACTACAGGTATGAGAAATTCCTCCAGCACTGAGTCCCTGTTGATCTCCTTGTATTTTGTGAAGCAAATACCAAACTCCCAGTGCAACAGCAAGAAACACCATGAAAAGTGGAAGATGAGCAAATGGCTTCACAGTCCACACGGGGAGGCACTTAGCCTTCAGTGGCCACAGTTTCCCAACAAAGAGAGAATTCAGCACTGCTGCCTCATGTTCATTTGAAAATAAGAAACTACATCTTCCAGGTCACATATATGCAGACCCAGCTTTGATGGTCTCACTACAAAGGAAGCTAAAGCTTCTGACAACAACATATATTTCAAGTGCCCAAGGTCAGGGGCAGTTTCTCAAGAAGTTTTAGGCCGGCAGAGCTCCATATTTGTGGAGTGTTTACCTGTTAGACCAGGACATGACAAAAGACCACTGACTCCAATTAAAATCAAATATACCAAGCTTATTATTTCCACTGGCTTCCTCTCCCTCTAAAAATGGTGGAAACTAGACAGCAACCCCACCTTTCCCACAGCCCACCTTTATAGCCCAGAAAGTTACACAAAGGCGGGTTACAGATAAGAGAACTCGGAGAAGCATCACATTAATGCTAGTTTACATTTTTTGTTTTTTGCTGGCCCCTCATCAGAATTTATCAGGACCATTAGAGCCTCAACGACTGTCGTTGTCTGGCCAGGGAAGGCCAATATTTATGAGGTGTCACTAAAGTTTCACAGAGGGCTGCTATCTGGTCAGAGAGCCAGGCATGGGTGAGTTCAAGGCATGGGCAGGCATTCAAAGCAGATTCAGAATTTGCAGTAATGTATAGTAAAGCCAAAATTATCTTTTCATGGTTTTGTGGCAAGATGGCTCTCAATTTTAATAAATGATCATGTTGGGTCTATCATTCCCCCTTTCTAATGTTCCCCTTCCAAATCTTTGATAGGGTAGGAAAAGAGCAATGAGGGAATTTTAATTCCTCAGGTAACAGTCTCCAAATTTTTAGAACTCACCCAAAACTGGATTCCTGATTTTACCTGACATAATTAATTACTTATATTGATAGTCTATTTATTTTTGGCTCCATAGTTGTTAGACGAGAGGCGTCACTCATTTTGACGTCTTCAGAGCTGAGAGAGGGTGACGTGACAGCATATGGGACATGACTTGTCTTTTAGAAGTCAGTTGAGGGACATGGGTTGCCTTTTAGAAATCAGTTCGGTTTGAAGTCTGGTTGGGGAAGAACAGGTTGTAAAGTCATCTGGGGATGGGTTCTTCTATGTGAGAAACAAAAACCATGACTACTGAAAAAATGTTGCAGCAGCTGGAACATGTCACTGTATAGAAGTTCCCTCAGCAGGCTTTAATATCCCCAGTTATCAGAATGTCAACTTAATATTTAACACTTAGTGTTACATTTGTCCCTCCCCATAAGATACAGTTTAATAATTTAATGTCATCTGATTTTGCAAAATTCTTTTACTAGTATGACCTCTGTGTGTAATAGAGAAACCTTTAATTCTGTTACTCAGGGCTGGATAATCATACTAGCAAACACCAAGCCTACCTGTGTAGGTTAGGAATATCTGTAGGCCTTAAAATTAAAATTTGTGCCTCTGGCAGCTCCTCTTGATAGTCACTTTTTATTGTTATCAGGCATTGCTGACTGAGAATCCTTCTTTGTGGCCTCCAGTCTTACTTATTTTGGGAGGATAACATAAAGTGAATACCTTAAAATGTTATTATTATTATTATTATTATTGTTATTATTATTTAAAATGTCAGGAATGGCTGTATTTTGGTTTTAACTCTCTTTGCTAAGTGTTTAAGATGAAGCTGTCAAACTGACTTTTGTTTCTATCTATTGTTAACATTAGCTGAGTTTTATGAAAGTCATTCCTGGGGAAACTTGAGAGCAGCTTCTCAGTTCTGCTGGTGCCATTTGCGCTAGGTGGGTCCAGGTCTTGCTTGACCATGGGGCTTCCCTCGGAAGCATCAAAGATGTCTCCCTTCTCTGATGACTCTCTTCTTCATAGCAAATGCACTGATTGGCTTTCTGTTTTCCAGTGGTCTCATTAATCTCCCTGATTGGGAGGTTATGAGGCCCAGAGTTGCAAAGCTTTTAGAGAAGTCCCCTGTTCAATGGATTCAGACTGACTCAGAGGGCAAGATCCAAATATTGGTTTTCTTGGCTCTTTTCATGTAAATTTAATTTTAAATCCTAATCTTAATTATCCAGCATATAAATTTTAACAGCCTTATATTAAGAGTACTGGGGTTTAATGTCTATAAGTTTATAATTATTTATCTTTTTATTAATTGGGATCTGTATTGTAGGTGTCTTGTAGGTGATGGCTTATTATCTTAAATTAACCCATGCTGTGTTCTTAAAGCAACACTTCTGTAAAACACTAACAGGGAATCTTTAGATCACTTATAAGGAAATTACAAAATAAAATTTTTTAACAAGTGTAAAAATACTTAGTTCGTGTAATAGCTCCCCTGAATTTTTTAGCTGAGTTATACATTATATCCCCTGTTTGAGATCCTAGTAATCTTAACAGAAAACAGAACAACTTTTGAACATAACTTTAAATGAAACATAATCTTACCTACAGCTTTCATAGTCATTCTCACATGTAGTAATATGGGACACAGAGCCTTATCTCAGGTAAGGCAGGGCTCTTTATAAATATTAAGTGTTTTAGTTCTAAAGATGAACTTTGTTTTTTTAAATATCATTTTACAAATTTTATATAAATTGTTTGAGGTCACATGAACATTAGCTAACACCATAGGATATCACATTTAAAACATGAATTTAATAAACACTGAAAGTTTTTAACCTTTGCATAGATAAGGCTCTCATTAACATAAAAATACATTTAAATTGTTCCCCAATGTAAAAAGTAACATAAAACTTTACATATCTTATTGAAAACAGGTAAATGAATGCCCAATATATTTTTTTTACTATACAACTTCAGAACACTAGCTTGGTATAATGCTCTTTTAAAGTTTCTACCTTACAGACTTGTATACCTGAAAGATAGGAGCACATTAATAGCATCACAATTACATTGATGTTTCTACATTAAGCAAGTTTAGCTTTTAAAGAAATGGCAGTACAGGGCTCTAAAACAACAGTTCTTATTTAATCAGTTGTTTAATTTTTATGATTGCTTGCTCTAGAAAAAATAACTTAATAAAACACAATGTTATGGGTAAACTTATGTTTTCAGAAATTTTTGTCTCTTTAACACATGACTGATTTTTACAATCTTATACAGACTTTATTACACACTTCTACAGACCTTAGTAAATCAATCAGATATCTAACAAAAGTTCTCATGAATGAGTAATCCCATATCAAATTTACTTTACTTATTTATCAAAATATTAGACAAATGTATTGAAGATTGTAAACCATTTTTTTTGTTGAAGGAAAAGTCCTAGAACCAAGTCATATTAGAATTTTTGTAGACATTAATATTTTATTAGATTTTTGAACACCTAGAAAAAATTGTAAACTGAGTTTTAAAGACATTTATTTTTATCTGTTTATCCAATTTAAATTCAACAATTTAAATCACGTGAATTAAAGATCTTTAGATCCACTTTGTAAAATTTGTTTTTATGAGCGTTGTTTTAATGAGTGCACTTTATATATGTTAATTTGTGTATCATATATATGATATACGGACATATGTATATATAGATATACAACACATAACAACAGTGTGTACACATAATAATAGTAAAGGTCTTGTAGCTTTTCACAGGTGAAATATCCATTGCAATGTTTCAAAAACTCCACAGTTGGTCAAAGATAGAACTGATCAGGAAAACATTAACCTAGGTCTGTAGGATCAAAATCATGAGCTCAAAAAAAAAATAAAGAATCTAAGGAAAAAAATAAGAGTTCTAGAAAAAATGACTGGTAATTAATTAGTAAATACCATACAATTTAACTTTTTTTTCTCTTAGGCCTCAGATCAGTCTCCTACTAAGTTAGCAGGCTTCTTTCATTTGCATTTCAACATAAGTCCTGGCTGAGGTCCAGAAGGAACAGGGAAAAGTTGCTAATCTGAGCAGACACCTCAGGCCTAAGGCATTTCAACCATAATATTCAGGTTTGGATGTTGAAAATTATCATACAAGTTTAAGATACAATTCACAAAATTTTATATCTTTACATCTTTTTTTGTCAACAGATACCATACTATGATTTACTATCCTTGTCCAATTTAATGCACTGCTACACATAGTGACATTTTCCCAGGCTACCCAGTTCAAAATTGGTGAAAAATAGCCTGAATGATTGGGAAGTTACTTGCCAACTTGGAAGTTGTGTTGTTTAGTTTTCCATCCTAAGTATTTAAGTTCTCTGACATGAATTATCTGAAATCATAAACTAAACAATTACCTAAACCCGACTTTTAACTGCAAGATTGTGCAATGCTTTAAAAACCCATTCAGATACCAGATTGTTACAATAAAACATCATCATTTAGACACACATTCAGCTAAGATCATTCCCAAGAAACAATTTATAATATCAACATATCATTGCACTTGTCTTAAAGGGCCAGAAAAAAAGACACAAGACAGACAGAAAGGAGCTCCAGAATATGGCTGACAGACAGAAGCCTTTAAAACAGAGCAGATAAGAGAAAAATCAACTACACCAGTGGAACCATAGATGTCCCCACAAGGGAACCACATGTTTTCACAGAGGGACAACCTGAAATGTAATATCAAGGGTCTCCATGGTTACTTTACTGCATTTAGTGTCCCCTTTTTCTTTTTCTCTTTTTTAAAAAAAAACAGAGGTGGCATAATCCTTACAGTGCAGGGAAGGAAGGGGGTAATTCTCTGAAAAAACAGGGCTTTGGCAGCTGCTGGGAGTCGCTCAGTCCCTCCTTATACTTACAGGATTAGCTCTTCTGGTTTCGTTCGACCCCAAGCACGCTCCATCTCCTAACATTTCAGTAGTCAGCTCTCAAAAATTTCCGGGGCGGTGGGGGGTACCAAAATTTGTAACTTAAAGTTCACTTCCTGAATTTGAAGTCAATTCATGCCAATTTAATAATGAGGACAGGGTTTGAGAAAAAGAAAAAGGGAGTTTTACTTCTTTGCTAACAAAGGAAAAACACAGGGGTCTCTGCCCAAAGGTTGTAACTCTCTTTGTCTGAAGGGACAAGGGGTTTTAAAGGAGTTTCAAGTATTAACCTGGGAGATACTCAGTTCTTACGTCCCCAGCAGGCATTGCCCTGTGCAGTGTGTGTGCTCCAGGCAGCCAGCTAGTGGCTTCTCTTATCCTGCTTAACAAAGGGGGGTAAAGTTCATCACAGTTCTTTAAAACACAGTTCAAAGGGATGTCAGTCTTACATGCTTTATTACCCATTTTCATGTCCAATATCCTTAAGTTTTTTCCACAGAAATCACACAACAAAACACACAAAAACAAACAAACAAAAAACATGTAGAAGACAGAAAAAAAAACACACACAAAAAAAAACAGAAACTCGGCGCAGAAACAGAAAAACAGAGGAGCAATGGAACATCTTGCTAATGCTCCAGGATAGGAACTTCTGTGTGTCTGTTGGCACCTCTCTACCCTTTCAGAGGAATTCACTACAGAATAGAACAGAGGACAGAATGATTCTCGTTACTGTCCCAGACAGGAGTATATGTGTGCCTCCCCAGGCCACCTCTCTGTCATCAGAAGAGATCTCCCTTTACCGGATATCAAATGTTATATAGGTGCTACTTACCAATGGAGGCCTCCTCCACCATGAGCTTGCTAATTGTTTTAGTGCGGTGGTTCACTGCAGTTCTCCCCGGACCAAAAGCTCACTCCAAGGCCTTGGAACTTGCCTCTCCAGGACGGAGCCCTGGAGGGAAGGCCAGCTTCAGAATTTCCAGCAGTCTGGTCTTGTGATCTGTTGGGGCAGGTTCATCTCGCTGCGAAACTACAAAATGTTAGACCACGATTCAAGAAAAGACCACTGACTCCAATTAAAGTCAAATTAAGACAAGCTTATTATTTTCAGTGGCCGGGCTGCATCTTCCTCTCAAAATAGTGGAAACAAGACAGCAAACCCACCTCTCCTACAGCCCAGCTTTATAGCCCAGAAAGTTACACAAAAGGGGCGTTACAGAAAACAGAATTTTGATAAGCATCACACTAATTTTTGTTTACATTTTTTTTTGCTGGCCCTAGAATCAGAAATTATGAGGACCATTAGAGCCTCAGAGAGGGTCGTTGTATGGTCAGGGAAGGCCATTATTTATGAGGTGTCACTGAAGTTTCAGAGAGGGCTGCGATCTGGTCAGAGAGCTAGGCATGGGGGAGTTCAAGGCACGGGCAGGCATTTCAAGCAGGTTCAGAATTTGCAGTAATTTATACTAAAGCCAAAATTATCTTTTCATGGTTTTGTGGAAAGATGGCTCCTAATTTTAATGAAAGCTTAGTTTGGGTGTATCAACCGTGTCCCTTACTTTTGGAAACTCCTCTACAACCTCCAAGGTTGTGAACTACTGAGCATTTTCCAATCCAGATATGTATTCACAGATTTTCTAACTCTTCTCCTCTAATTGTGTCTTACTTGAGGCCAAGGTAATGTCAAGACATTATTCTGGATGAGAGTGGGAAGATTATTGTGCAGCACATATTTGCATATACATTGGATTCATTTTCCAATTTTCCATTCGAAATACTGAATCCCTGACACTAACCCATAGCTTACTAGATTCTAACTACTAATACTAATATGATGGAGAAAAATAACCCAAATAGAATTGAAATACAAGCATTTCAGAGGAGGCATGGTGTATACTAGAATTGCCTTTTGCAAGATAAAGGGTAGGTGTTATAAATCTAGTGAATTTTTTATTAAAATATTTCTCCAAGTGTTTTAAAAATGAACAAATATGTCAATTCCTGACTCCCTTTCTCTCTAGCCTATTCCGCACGTGTATTTTTATATGCACATATAGAATCCTACCTGGTATCACACGTACATTTGTGTGAGGTGCCTGACTTGGCAGATACAAATTGTGAGAAGAGATCACTTCTCGTAAACGCTGTTGGAACTAAAAATTCAACCTATGGGTGAGCTTCCTAGTAGAACATTATACATAAATCCATTTTCAGTAAAATAAATATTATTTTTCCATCTGTGGTTGGTATATATTTTATGATGAATTACGTTTTTCATATGTATTGCTACTATTTAATGTCTGTGTGTATTTTGTGTGTATGTATGTGATGTATGTGGGTGTGTGTGTGTTTATATATATATATATATATATATATATATATATATACACTCTAAAAATATTTCAAAATATGAATTACATGTGTCTTATATACACTCTCAAAATTCATTCTTTTTCATGTATGTGGATTAATAATCAACTTCTCACAAGATTTATCTCAGAAATATTCATCCACTTGAAATACATATTTGTTTTCTATAACAGAAAACTCACTACAGCGAATGGTGGTTACAAATATCAATATTTCTACAGTAACTGACCCAGTTTAACATCAATGCAAGTGAATTCCTATGGGACATGATGAGTCTTTTGACGTTCAATTTCATTCAACACTGGTACATTAATATTTCTTCAGTTTTGCACTTCATAATATATATATATTTTATACACAAGTTCACAAATTTATATGCATTTGTTTCACTTTCAATCACTTCCTGCTTCAGAACACATGCATTCCTCCAGGTTTCTTGACTGGTCTTTTCATGAGACTTCTTTCCAAACACATTATTTTCAATTTCCATAATCACTTTTGAAGCAAAACTCACACACATCATGATAAACCATAACCCTAATATTACCATTAGGTGTATTACTGGTTGGAATGAATGATTGTATATCAATATAAGATTCCCTGTATAATTTCAGATGTGAATTCAATCCATTATTTAAAGTTGGAACCAGTTACATTACTTATTCACAGTATGGTCTATTCATGCATTATCTCTATTTTCATAAACACAGGGTACATCTATTTGCACCCCTAATAATAATTTATAGTCTTCAAATATTGCTCCCAGAAATGGTGGAAGAAATACTCATGCACCTGATCTACACATACATTTTGTCACAGTAATATTCTGGACACAAATGCAAAGTTCACACTTATGATTGTACCATATCCTAAGTGGAAAGTGAGCATGGATTCCTAAAACATCCATTTCACCTTTGTCTAATGCTCTCAAATATAAATCCTATTGGTGACTACATATTTGTTTCTTCCTAAGATTATGTATTCAACCTCAAGCCTGTTGAAAATGTCTAATCCTGTCACTCACTTTATAATCCTTCTGAATATACTCAAATGAATAGAGCAGAGAGCCCTGAGAACAGCTTAAGCAGAGCTTATATACTTTCCTTGGAGAGGGCAGGGACAGAAATTTATTGATGGGTCAGAGCGAGTGGGCGGTTAGTGTGAAACTGGGTGAGGGAATACATTCTGCAATTTGGCAGTTGGGGACAGCACAATCTGGGAACAAGATTACAAACAGTTCTCAAGATTTCAACAGTGTTTTGTTAAGCATACAGAAAAACAGGAAGTTACAAGTACCTTTTTTATTAACCTTTTATTCCCCACTTCTTCTTCTTGCTACTTTTAATCATAAAGGTGATTATTGGGGCATGTCACATTCTATGTCTGCTAGTGGGGTATTACCATAAGTTTAACTTGTCCAATTTGAGCTTGGAAAAAAGAACTTACATGGTTGAGCAAACAGGGTTTTATAGTTAGCAATAATATGATGATTATTATTGGACAGGCCAGGGTTGATAAAAGCGTAGATAACCAGGGGGACTGTGTGAACCAAGACTCAAACCACCCTTTTTGGGCCTCTCTCTCTCGTTGACGCTTTTCAAGGCATCCTTTTATTTTACTCATAGGTTTTTTTTTTACAACCTCAGTATGGTCGGCATCAAAACAACATTATTACATCAATGCAGCACAAAGGCCCCCTTCTCTCATGGAGGGGAGGTCCAACCCTCAACTTGAGTGTAAAACAACTTCAGAGAGAGATGTTAAAGATTCCTTCAAAGCTGTGATGGAGGTTTCTATTTTCTTTAAGTTTTGGTCTATTGCTGCTTCTATTTGGGTCATTTGTTGTGTACCATGGAGCAGGGCAGTGGTTCCTGTGACTACCCCTGCCACAACTCCAATTCCTAATATGATGGCTAAAGTGAGGGATATAGGTTCCCAGTGGAACCGGGTTGTATGCCCCCCTGTTTGAACTTCAAATGAACCTTGGTCATTATAGAGCAATCTGGGACACATCTTCACCATTACACAATTAATCACATCTGTTGACCATTTCATGAAAACATAAACAATGTTTAAGTATATAGAATTATACTGTTGTAGGGACGGACAAGGCACGGCACCTAAGATAGCACCAAAGACAGGGAAACAGTCCTATTTGGTTGCAACCGGATTCAGAGGGCATTGCTTCTGTTGTAATCAATTAACTCCCTGAACCCCAATTTTAGGTAGTTTTAGAATTTTGTACCCAACATGAAAGAGAAGGGACTCAGAAGTTCACAGTCTGCAGAAATTCACAAAACGAAGCTTTTTTTTCTGTTTTTTCCTCTATTGTGGGCAAGTTAACTTTTCAAGGACACCTGGGAGGCAGAGAGCTTTTTTTTTCCTTTTCTTTTATCCCCCTGCCAACTGTTACCATGGAGCCCAGTTTGTAACTTTTTATCTTAGAAATGTAGCCATCTCTGTGAAGCCCCAGCTCAAGGCCAGAGGCCTTGTTCACATATTCTGTGAAAAACTATTAAGGAGGTGTCTAGCTTAGGAGTGCTGATTTTTCCAGCCAGTAGGCAAGTAGAACAGGGCAACAGAATAAGAGGAAGTTAATCTACACTGAACTCATTTATAGAGACTCTTTTGCTGAAAGTCCTAAAGTCAGCCATGGTGAAGACTTCTGGAGAAGTTCAGTGAAGTTTTTTCTGAGGGCCTGGTACAGAGGGGGAAGATGGGGAAGGCGGGAGGTGAGAGCAGCTCCGTGGATCTCAGAATAAGGAAGGAGAGATGTAAAAGAATAATGGGAAAGGATTTTGGGATTTTCCTAGCAACATAAATTGAGCAGTAGAAACGGTAGAGCAGAAAGGAAGACGGGAGTGAGTATCCCAAAAAGCCTGTGAGGGACTTTAAAATTTAGTAACCTGTTTTCAGTGATGACAAAGCAACTTTAAAGGCCATTTTCATTACATCTTCGATAGGGGTCTGAGGGCTCTCTAAGCTGGTTTGAGCTTTGGGTTAGGTGGTAAGAGGACCTGGTGGGACCCGGTGTGGGCACTGACAGGAAAAGAGAGAAGTGAGTGGGTGGATGGGTACCTCAGTACCTGCTACCTCAGCAAGGGGGCAATGCTCTGAGAACCGGCGGAGGTTTGGGTTTTTGATCTAGTAAGTGGAGAAGAGAAATCAGGTTTGCTGAGGTGGGACTTACAGCAGAGAGTCTGGAGCAGAAGGCTGAGTTTGAGGAACCATTGGAGAAGCATAGTTCAGGATGTGAGTGAAAGAGGAAAAAGGCCTTCACATAGGGGAATTTCCTTTCACCCTTTTGAGCACTTGCAGAAGTTAAAAAGGTTACACAGAATTTGAAGATCTAGAGACTCCTCTTTTGGCCATCAGTTTGGGTTGTCGAAGTGGTAATATGGCCAATGCTGTGTACTGAATTTGATGAGGATTTTGGGTTCCACCAGGCAGCCCCTGTATGCTCAAATCCCCATGACTTACAGAAGAAGTCGGCTTTTCCCCCACACAGCCGTGGCAGTTTGTGGCTTTGATAGTCTGCCGGGCAAACATACTAATATAGGCTAGCCAACCTGCATCTGGCTTGCCTTTCCCTACAACCATAATGTTTGTTTCCATTATCTATGGTACGGAAAGGATTTAATGGAATTTTAATGGGATCCTCTTCATCAGGGATATTCTAATAGGAAAGACCTATAGCCAGCTGGCAAATGTCTGGGTGGAGAGATGGCCTCCAGGTCCCTAAGTGGGCTGTATGCAAGAGAGACCATACTTCTTATCTAGTAGGATTTGTGATCAGCCATTGCTGCAGTAGGGGCTGATGAGCGTTAGGACTACGGGTGGCCAAGGAGAGAGTCTATAGCCTTACCCACGTGGCGAATATGCAATTTGAAAGGGTTAACAGTCTTTTCCAGTTTTCAGCCAGAGTCTGGACATGGCACAGGCTTGAGATGAGACGCATGGATGCAGGAAGTGATTCCCTCTACTTTTACTGCTGTAGGTGCTGTAAGTAGCACCTGGAATGGTCCTTTCCAGCGGGGTTCCAGGGATGACACCTGATGTCATCTTATGTAGAGGAAGTCTCTTTCTTGATATCAATGTGGATTCCCCTCGTCCCCAGGTTGGAAGGCAGTAGCCAGCTGTTTCCACAGGTATATCTGAGTTCTTACAAGAGATTTAAGTCTGTCAAGCAAGGGTGTGTGGAAGGGATCCTTAGGTCTTAGAGTCGGGGTTAGGTCTCTTAGTGGAGGAGGGGCCCCATAGAGAATTTCATAGGGGGTGAGGTTACACAAAGAAACAAAGGGAGTATTTCTTGATGAAATAGTGCATAAGGCAGGAGCATAGTCTAATCTTTTATGCCGGTCTCTAAGCTTAATTTCGTTAAGGTCTCTTTAATGGTTTTACTTATTTTTTTTACGTGTCCTGATCTCTGGGGTCTATAAACACAATGTAACTTCCAATTAATCCCCAGGGTCCTGGCTAACCCCTGATTTACCTGGCCCATGAAGGGTCTTCAATTATCAGACCATGTTACATTAGGCAGGCCGTGTCTTTGATAAATTTCTTTCAGGATCTTCTTGACCACAATTTGTGCCGGTTTTCTTTTATTTTTTTTTTTGGTGGGAATGGCTTCAATCCATCCTGAAAATGTATCTACAAAGACTAGGAGATATTTAAGCCCATACCTTGCTGGCTTAATTTCAGTAACGTTCACTTCCCAGAATTGTCCTGGTCTGGTTCCTCATAGGTGCTTTCCTGTAGGAAGCTTGGAAGTGTAAGCATTAACCAATTGACAGAACTGACAGGCTTTTGTTACCCATTCAATTATTTCCTTTCACTGTGAGTGAGTTAGTCTAAAACTCTGTTCTTGATCCTACAGTAATGCCTGCAGTTTTTTTGAACCAAGTTGATTGAGTTGATGTACATTTTTAACGTAGTGTAGGGCTTTCTGAAATTGCAGGCTGGGCTCACTGAAGTTGAGGAGTTCAGTGTTAGTGTTCTTAGATGTTATCAAAAGCTTGCTGGTGCTCAAGGGTCCATTGGAATTGGGCATTCTCATTTAACAGCGGGTATAAAGGAGCAGCTAAGAACACAAACCCAGGTCCATAACCTGCTAAAGGCAGCAGTCCCAAGAAACTCTCTATGTTGTCTCCTGTTAAATGGGGGTGGTATCTGACCAACGGTTTTTTTCCTGGTCTCAGTGAGCCATCATTTACCGTGCCTAAGAGAATACCCCAGGAAGATTACTTCTTGCTGGCAAATTTGGGCCTTTTTGTCCGAAGCTCTCTACCCGAGTTGAGCAAGCTCAGATAATAGTGCTTGGGTCTCAGACTAACAGTTTTCTTTGGTGTTGGCTGCCAGTAGCTGGACATCCACATATTGAAGCAGAATGACTTCGGGGTGCGTAGTTCTGAAGTTGTAGAGATGTCTGTGAAGGGCTTCATCAAAGAGAGTGGGGGAGTTTTTGAACCCCTGTGGGAGACTAGTCCAAGTTAGTTGAAAAGATGTTCCGGTTTCTGGGTCTACGTACTCGAAAGCAAACAGCAACTGACTATCTTTATGCAGAGGCAAGCAAAAGAAAGCATTTTTTAAGTACAGAACAGTATACAATTTTCACTCGGCCACAGCAAAGAGGTTATTGGGGGTCCAGCATGCTGGGTCTCAGAGCTCACTTAAATAGAGCAGAGAGCCCTGAGAACAGCTTTAACAGAGCTTACATACTTTTCTTGGAGAGGGCAGAAAGGGAAATTTATTGATGGGTCAGGGCGAGTGTGCTGTTTGCGTGCACTTGGGTGAGGGAGTATATTCTGCAGTTTGGCAGTTGGGGACAGCACATTCTGGGAACAAAAGAGCAAACAGTTCTCAAGATTTCAACAGTGGTTTGTTAAGCATACAGAAAAACAGGAAGTGACAAGTGCCTATTTAATTAACCTTTCACCTAAGCAAAATGGAAAGTGAGCATGGATTACTAAAAACAACCATGTCCAGGTTGCCTAATGCTCTCAAATGTTAATCATATTGGAGGCAACATATGTCTTTCTTCCTAAGATTATATATTCAACCTCAACCATGTTGAAAATGTCTAACCCTCTTACATTATACTTTGCCTGATTTCCTAATGTCTCTGTTGATATCTGCTTTCCTACTTATTTTCCCCAGTTCATCATTGTGACTGACCCTTCGCGTGTGCTGACACTGACATTCACTCACTACCCAAAAATCTATTGCTAAAGAACTTTTGTCCAAATGCCATAATCACTCGTTTTTCTAAACCTACAGGCTATCTTCCTAATCCTACCGACTATGCCTTTTTGACTGGATGTTCTCTTCGACATTCAATCATCCAAGGTAGAAGGTCCTATCCCATTTTATATCGATTTATCTGAGACATCTGTGCAGAATGTAATTCAAAGCTAAGTATACCAATCATGGGCCCAATGCACTTCTAGGCTTCAAATCTTACCTAGATTTATATTTTCATACTTATATTTCACCTATATATTCTTGTAAATATTTCAGATTCCCAATACTATTAGTCATCATGCAGAATGATTCCTAACCCAAATTGAACCTGTTATTAACCCTAACCATACACTGTTCCCTCAATCTAACTTTACAAAAGAGCAGGCCCAGAGTTGGTCTTTCAATACAGGAATGTAGGAGATCTTCCACATGCTGAGAAACTCAAAGATCCATGTAGAAATGAACTCTGGAGAAGTTGTAGGCAGCTATGAAGGACCTGAGAGAGCAAAAGTCATCTTCAATGGCAAACAACCTTGTCAGGATGAAGGGTTTTGTCTGTATCAGTCTCTCTATTCTTAATATAGAGAAGATGGACCAAACCAGGCCTGTTTGGAGAGCTGTTCCCTGGTGCCTATGGTTGATATACCATTCTAACTTGTGAAAGTGTCACAGTAAGTAGGGGCAGCCTCCATCTCATGGGACACTTGGAAGCAACTCTTAGGACTAAGTGGTTGCCAAGGCAGTTAGCTCATTCAGTTCCTAAAGGAAGTGACCTACATCTCTTCCTTGGTGATGGAACTCTCTGAACTTGGGATCCAGGAAGCCAGGCACTCAGAGCCAGTTGCAGTACTAGTCCCAGTGGACTCACTTGTTTGGATTTACCAAGGAAAGAGTCAGTCTTTCTTGGTACCTGCTGATGTGAGGATGGAAAAAGCCAGAAGAGCTCTGAAGAGGGGCCTTTACTGAGAAAGCAGGTAGTGGCTAACCGCTGGCTCCAGACAACTTCACAGTGTTGGCCAAGGAGACCAGACCCGAGACAGGACAGGCCATTTCAGGAAAACATAGTAGGGCCCACCAGTCATAGGACACTCTGGATAGTCACAGACATACTAGGGGGAAGGTGGTGCCTTTGTGGGTGTGGGTGTGAGTTTGTGGTTTTGTCTCATGTTCTGAGAATAGGTAAGAAAGGCGGTTTGTTTGGTTTGGAGTGGACAAATTCTAGTATGACTTATGACAAGGTGAGTGTTTCTATATCTGTGTATCCCACTGTGTCCTTCGTTGTAGACATTAGAAAAGAGAATGCATCATGGATGTGTCCTGTCTAGTAGAAATCTTCCCAGGATTCATCCTACCCTATTTATGAATGGACTGTCACTTGCCTTAGGGATGGGCAACACCTACTTCCTTCCTAAGTCCCTGTTTTCATCAGGAATTCTGGCCACTCTCCAAAATAGGCTCATGGTTTTGTGTGCAAGATATGTACCACCTCCAAGCTCTGGGACATGGCCGTGCACTGGATAGCTGAAGGGAATGGGGAGCATCTCAGAAATCTCAGATATCAGTGTGACCAGGAAAATATCAGTGGAGAAACACTGCTTTGGGCCTTTTGCTTACCTATTGTTCTGTTGCCCTGAATCTCAGGAAGGTTTTTGCCTCAAGCCACCACTTTGTGAAGCGTGAAGAAAACAGTTTTTAAATGGAATTGAATAGGCATCACCTGTGGCTCTTTGCTTAATTGCATTGGAAAGGGACTTGTCTAAATCAGGTTTTTGGCCCTGTGTTAGGCTGTGGATTAGATTCTCAGCACCTGATGGATTCAAAGAATGATCCCATGTGTACATCCAAAACCAAAATAGCAAAAAGTTCAGTCATTGTGGATGAAGTCTCTTGCCTTCCTCTGTTAGGTTACTGATCTCCATCAAGTGAGAATAGGGATCCTTTCTTTCAAATGAGCTCTTCAAAGCCCTGCAGAGGCTAGCCCATAGGTGCTTGGGTTTTCTCATGACTCCATATCACATGAAGAATCTATACCTGACAGTCATTAGGCCTCAAATTGGAGAAGCAGAGCAGTATTAAAGGCAAGCCTATTTGACCACTCCTGGTTCACAGAAAGGGTGTCCAGCCCACCATGACTTTAGCCAAATGAGGGGAAAGGGACCTTATTTTGGACACTGTCTTGGGCTGCACCCCTCATGGAAAACTCCAGCCATAGGTAATGATGAGTGTCTATGTGGAAGAATATGAGGGCGATGAAGGAGTGTTTTGGTTTTAATTGTGGTCATTTGCGTGGCAGTTGAATGAGATGACTGTGTCCATCTGGGCTTGAACTCTGGAGTGATTCTCCTTAGAAAATGAGTTCTGGTACTGAACTCAGAGAAGTATTGTCATGAATTTTGTTGGGATTTTAGCAGGCCACGCATGAGAGTCACCCTTGGAAACTGAGATCTAGGCCCAGGGTGGCTTTCCACAGAGCACTGGGTATCTCATCCAGGATATCACATGATTTATTCTGAAATAATTGGCAGCCATAGTTGAAAGTCAAAACACACATGGACCTTACATTGTAGAACTCAATGTACCTGGCTTCATGTGACCTTTGGCCACTCTTTGGGAAGCCTTGCCTGTGAGAGTCCTCCAGAGCTTTCATTGAAATTAGCTTCCTCAACACTTAATGGTCCCTGAATGATTTGAACCCACAGTGCCTCCAACTTCATCCTTGAAAAACGGGGAAGATATATACCACGAAATGTTTTTAATTCCTATGACCAGGTGGCACTTGAGAACCTTTGGATGTCCTGCTGCTGATCTTGAGTGTTCCAGCAAAAGCGTTGATTGACTGTGTTTCATTTAAATGGTGTAGAACAGAGATGCCAGTAAGTTGGAGCCTGCTGAGTAGTGGGTCTATTGCAGTGGTGTGCAAGTGTGTGATAAAGCATTTGTGGTGGGGCCATGTGAATGTGCTATTGGCTTTTAAATGGCTTGGGACTGACATGGTGCAGCCAGCAGACCCTTATATGTAAAGGCATCTTGTTATTTGGAGAGATTTCAGGGCAATTTTCAGAATCAGGTTGCTATGGACAAGGGGGCAAGCTATGTTGGATAGAAGCCTGGTTGGTGCTTTCTCCTGCAGATCCTGACCCACCACACATGACAGAACTCCCTCCAGCACTGTCTCCCAGTTGAACTTGTTGTATTTCATGAAGCGAATACCAAAGTCCCAGTGCAGCACCAATAAAAACCACGAAAAGTGGAGGAATTTGAAATAGCTTCACAGTCCACATGGGAAGAAACTTAGCCTCCAGTGGCACCAGTTTACCTACAAAGAGAGAATTCAGCAATGCTGCCTCAAGTTCAATGTAAAATAAGAAACCATGTCCTCCAGGTCACATAGATGCAGACCCAGCTTTGATGGTCTAACTAGAAAGGAAGCTAATGCACCTGAGAATAGCATATATTTCAAGTGCCCAACCTTGGAGGCAGTTTCTCAAAAAGTCTATAGGCCAACAGAGCTCCATGTTTGTGGAGTGTTTACCCACACAGGTAATGTCAAGTCATTGTTCTGGATGAGAGTGGGAATAATTTTGTGTAGCACATATTGCATACACATTGGATTCCTTATCTAATTTTCCATTCGAAATACTGAAACCCTGACACTAACACATACCCTACTAGACTCTGAGGGAGAAAAATAACCCAAACAGAATAGGAATACAAGCAGATCAGAGGAGGCATGGTGTATATTTGGACTTTCCTTTTGCATTTCATAGGGTAGGAGTTATATATCTAGTCAATTTTTTGTTGGAATAGGTCTCTATGTGTTTTTAAGTTAAGAAATATGTGAATTCTTGTCTCCGTTTCTCTGTAGCTTATTCAGCACATGTATATTTATATGCACATATAGAATCCTTCCTGGTATGAAACATGCATACTTGTGAGGTGGCTGACTTGGCAGATACAAATAGTGAGAAGAGATCACTGCTCCTAAACAGTGTTGGAACTGAAAATTCAACCTATGGGTTAGCTTCCTAGTTGAATAACACTATACGTAAATCCATGATCAGTAAAAAGAATATTTTTGGATCTGTGGATAATATATATTTCGTGGTGAATTTCGATTGGCATATATATTGCTATTTTTAATATCTCTGTGTGTGTGTTTGTGTGTGTGTGTGTATATATATATATATATATATGTATATACACACACACACAAGAAGTATATATATATATATATATATATATATATATATATATATATATATATATATATATATTCTCCAGATTTTTCAAAATATGAAATATATGTGTCTTATACCCACTCCGTAAATTCATTCATATTCATGTATATGGATTTATAATGAACTTTTCACAAGATTATTCTCAGAAATATTCATCCACCTGAAATACATATTTGTTTCCAGTACTGAAAACTAACTTCAGTTAATGTTGCATACAAATACTAATATTTATACAGTAACTGACCCAGTTTAACCTCAATGCAAGTAGATTCCTATGGGACATATTGTGTATTTTAATGTTCATTTTTATTCAACACTGGTACATTACTATTTCTTCAATTTATGCACATCATAGGATATATATTTCATCCACCAGTTAGCAAACTTATAGGCATTTGTTTCACTTTCAATCACTTCCTGCTTCAGAGCACATGGATTCCTCCGTGTTTCTTGAATGGTCTTTTCATGAGACTTCTTTCCAAACACATTATTTTAAATTTCCATAATCAGTTTTGAAGCAAATCTCACAGACTCTTCATGATAAACCATAAACCTAATATTACCTTTAGATGTATCAGTGGTTGGAATGAATGTATGTGTATCAATATAAGATTTCCATTATATTTTCAGATATAAATTGCATGCATTATTTAAATTTGGAACCCATTATATTATTTATTCACAGTATGGTCTATTCTTGCATTATCTCTATATTCATAGTCACAGGGTACACCTATTTGTACACCCAATACTAATTTGTACATCTTCAAAATATTGCTCCCAGAAATGGTGGAAGATATACTCAAGTCACCTTATCTACATGTACATTTTATCACAGTAATATTCTGGACACGAAAAGCAAAGGTCACACTTATTATTTTACCATGTAATGGTCAGGCGAGTGTCAGAGGAAGAGACCACAAGAGACTGTCTCATGCAACAGCCAAGGGTTTATGGGGGTCCAGCATGCTGGGGCTCAGAGCTCCCTTGAATAGAGCAGAGAGCCCTGAGAACAGCTTAAGCAGAGCTTATATACTTTCCTTGGAGAGGGCAGGGAGGGAAGATTATTGATGGCTCAGGGCGAGTGGGCAGTTTGCATGCAAACAGGTGAGGGAGTACATTCTGCAGTTTTGCAGTTGGTACAGCACATTCAGGGAACAAGATTAGCAAACAGTTCTCAAGATATCCACAATGTTTTGTTAAGCATACCAAAAAATTGGAAGTGACAAGTACCTATTTTATTAACCTTTCATTCCCCACTTCTTCTTTTGGTTACTTTTAATCATTAAAGTGATCATTGGGGGTGTCACATTTTATGTCTGCTAGTGTGGTATATTGTTTTCTTATTACCATAAGTTTAACTTGTCCAATTTGACCTTGGAAAAAGGAAACTACACGGTTGAGCAAACAGGGTCTCACAGTTAGCAATAATATGAGTTTTATTAATGGACCAGCCAGGGCTGATAAATGCGTAGTTAACCAGAGGGACTCTGTGAACCAAGACTCAAACCACCCTTTTGGGGCCTCTCTCTCTTGTTGATGCTCTACAAGGCGTCTTCTTAATTTAATCATAGATTCTTTTACAACTCCAGTATGGTCGGCATAATAACAACATCCTTCACTCAATGCAGGACAAAGGCCCCTTCTCTCAATAAGAGGAGGTCGAACCCTCGCCTGTTCTGTAAAACAACTTCAGAGAGAGAGGTTAAAGATTCCTGTAAAGCTGTGATGGAGGTTTTTAATATCTTTAAAATTTGGTCTATTGCTACTTCTAATTGGGTCATTTGTTGTGTCCCATGGACTAGGGCAGTGGTTCCTGTGCCCACCGCTGCAGCAACTCCTATTCCTAATAGGATGGAGAAAGTGAGGGATACGGGTTCCTGGTGGAACCAGGTTGTATGCCCCCCTATTGGAACTTTAAATGATCCTGCGTCATGATAGAGGACTCTGGGAAACATCTGCACCATTACATACTTAATCAGAGGAAGAGACCACAAGAGACTGTCTCATGCAACAGCCATATGTTGATCATTTTATGAAAACATAAACAATGTTTAAGTATATAGAATTATACTGTTGTAAGGACGGACAAGGCAAGGCACCTAAGATAGCACAGAAGACAGGGAAACAGTCCTATTTGGTTGTAACCAGATTTAGAGGGCATTGCTTCTGTTGTAATCTTTTAATCCCCTGAACCCCAAGTTTAGGTAGTTTCAGAATTTTTGTACCCAACATGTAACGTAAGGGGCTCAGAAATTCACAGTCTGCAGAAGTTCACAAAAAGCAGTTTTTGTTTCTGTTTTTATTCCTCTGCTCTGGGAAAGTTAACTTTTAAAGGACACCTGGTAGGGGGAGAGCTTTTTTCTTCTTTTTTTTTCTTCCTGCCAGCTGTTACCATGGAGCCCAGTTGGTAACTTCTTTATCTTAGAAATGTAGCAATCTCTGGAAGCCCCAGCTCAACGCCAGAGGCCTTGTTCACATATTTTGTGAAAAAATAGTAAGGGGGTGTCTAGCTTAGGAGTGCTGATTTTTCCAGCCAGTGGCCAAGTAGAACAAAGCAACACAAAAGAGGAAGTTTATCTACACTGAACTCTTGTATAGGGCCTCTGTTGCTGAAAGTCCTAAAGTCAGCCATGATCAAGGCTTCTGGAGAAGGCCATTTAAGATTTTTCTGTGGGATTGGAACAGAGGGAAAGACAAGGAAGGTGGGGGGTGAGAGCAGCTCCCTGGTTCTGAGAATGAGGAAAAAGAGATATAAAAGAATAATGGGAAAGGGGTTTGGGATTTTCCTGGCAATAAAACTTGAGCAGTAGAACAGGTAGAGCAGAGGGGAGGATGGGAGTGAGTTTCCCAAAAAGCCTTTGAGGGACTTTAAATTCTTTGTAACCTGTTTTCAGTGATGACAAAGCAACTTTAAAGGCCATTTTCATTACATCTTGGATAGGCGTCTTAGGGCACTCCTCAGCTGGTTTGAGCTTTGTGTTAGCTGGTAAGAGGACCTGGTGGGACTCGGTGCGTGCACTGACAGGAGAAGAGAGGAGTGAGTGGGTGGAAGGGTACCTCAGTACCTGCTACCTCAGCAAGGAGGCAATGGTATGAGATCCAGCGGAGGTTTTTGTTTTTGATCTAGTAATTGGAGGGGAGAAATCAGGTTGCTCATGTGAGAGTGACTGCAGAGAGTCTGGAGCAGAAGGCGGGGGCTGAGGATGTATTGGAGAAGTATAGTTCAGGATGTGAGCAAAGGAGGGAAAAGGCATAAACATAGGGACATTTCCTTGGAAGGAAATTCCCAATTGATGGATCTTTTTGAACACTTGCCGAAGTTGAAAAAGTCACACAGAATTTGAGGATCTGGAAACCCCTCTGGGGGCCATCGGTTTTGGTTGTCTAATTGGTAATATGGCCAATGCTGTGTACTGAATTTGATGAGGAGTTTGGGTTCCACCAGGCAGCCCCTGTATGCTCACATCCCCATTATTTTCAGAAGAAGTCCGCTTTTCCCCCACACAGCCATGGCTGTTTGTGGCTTTGATAGTCTGCCGGGCAAACATAGTATTCTAGGCTAGCCAACCTGCATCTGGCTCTCGTGTCCCTAGATCCATAATGTTTGTTTCCATTATCTGTGGTACAGTAGGGATTTAATGGAATTTTAGATGGATCCTCTTCATCAGAGATATCCCAATATGAAAGACATATAGCCAGCTGACAAATTCTGGGTGGAGAGATGGCCACCAGGTTCCTAAGGGGGCTGTATGCGAGATAGACCATACTTCTTGTCTAGTAAGATTTGTGATCAGCCATCGCTGATGAACGGGCTGATGAGGGTAAGGACTACTGGTGGACAAGGGGAGAGTCTATAGCCTTACCCACGTGGCGAATATGCAATTTGAAAGGGTTTCCAGTCTTTTCCAGTTTTTCAGCCAGAGTCTGGACAGGGCGCAGGCTTGAGATAAGAATTAGGATCCAGGAATTGATTCCTTCTACATTTACCACTGTAGGTTTTATAAGTAGCACCTGGTATGGTCCTGTCCAGCGGGGTTACAGGGATGACACCTGATGTTGTCTTATGTAGAGGATGTCTCTTATTTGATATCGATGTGGAGTCCCCTCTTCACCAGGTTGGTAGGCAGTGGCCAGCTGTTTCAACAGGTATCGCTGAGTTCTTTCAAGAGCTTTAAGTCTGTCAAACAAGGGGTTGTGGAGGGGATCACTAGGTCTTAGAGTTGGGGTTAGGTCCCTTACTGGAGGAGGGGCTCCATAAAGAATTTCATAGGGGGTGAGGTTACACAAAGAAATAGAGGGAGTATTTCTTGCATGAAACAGTGCATAAGGCAGGAGCATAGTCCAATCTTTTATGCCGCTCTCTAAGCTTAATTTCGTTAAGGTCTCTTTAATGGTTCTATTTATTTTTTTTACCTGTCCTGAGCTATGGGGTCTATAAGCACAATGTAACTTCCAATTTATCCCCAGTGTCCTGGCTAACCCCTGACTTACCTGGGCCATGAACGCCGGGCCATTATCAGACCCTATTACCTTAGGCAGGCCGTGTCTTGGAAAAATATCTTTCAGGATCTTCTTGACCACCAATTGTGCCTTTTTTTGTGGGGAAGGCTTCAATCCATCCTGAAAATATATCTACAAAGACTAGGAGATATTTAAGTCAATACCTTGCTGGCTTAATTTCAGTAAAGTCCACTTCCCAGAATTGTACTGGTCTGGTTCCTAATAGGTGCTTTCCTGCGGAAAGCTTGGAAAGATAAGCATTAACCTATTGACAGACCGGACAGACTTTTGTTACCTGTTCAGTTATTTCCTTTTGCTGTGAGTGGGTTAGTGGAAAACTCTGTTCTTGATCCTTCAGGAATGCCTGCAGTTTCTTTGAACCAAGGTGTGTGAATTAATGTACATTTTTAATGTACTGTAGGGCTTTCTGAAATTGCAGGCTTGGCTCAGTCAAGTTGAGGAATTCAGTGCCAGTGTCGTTAGATGTTATCAAAAGCGTTCTGGTGCTCAGGGGTCCATTGGAATTGGGTATCTCCACTTAACAGCGGGTATAAAGAAGAAGTTAAGGACGCAAACACAGAAATCCATAACCTGCAAAACCCAGTAGTCCCAAGAAACTCTCTGTGTTGTCTGCTGCTAGATGGGGGGTGGTATCTGCACACCGTTTGTTTTCTGGGCTCAGTGAGCCATCGTTTACTGCCCCTAAGGGAATAGCCCAGGAAGATTACTTCTTGCTGGCAAATTTGGGCCTATTTGGCAGAAGCTCTATACCGGAGTTGAGCAAGCTCATATAATAGTGCTTGGGTCCCAGACTCACAGTTTTCTTTGGTGTTGGCTTCCAGTAGCAGGTCATCCACGTATTGAAGCTGGGTGACTTTGGGGTGTGTAGTTCTGACGTTGTTGAGATCTCTGTGGAGGGCTTCATCAAAGAGAGTGGGAGAGTTTTTGAACCCCTGTGGGAGTCTAGTCCAAGTTACTTGATCAGACGTTCCAGTTTCTGGGTCTACCCACTAGCAAGCAAACAGCATCTGACTATCTTTATGCAGAGGCAAACAAAAGATAGCATCTTTTAAGTCCAGAACAGTATACCATTTCTGCTAAGGGTTCAGAGTGATAAGCAGATTGTACGAATTAGTTACCGTGGAGTGAATGTCCTGCACTCTGTTATTAATCTCTCTTAGGTCTTGAACGGGGGATAGTCCCCGGTTCCTGGCTTTTTTTACTGGGAGCAGGGGAGTCTTCCAGGCCGATTGACAGGGCCTTAGGACCCTAAGGCCAGATATTTCTGAATATGGGGCCTTATCCCATCTTTAGCTTTTCTGCTCAGAGGATATTGTTTGACATTGATTGGGGAGGCTGAGGTTTTTAACTCCACTGTTCTTGGAGGTTGTTTCACGGCTAGGCCTAACCTAGCCGTTTTTGCCCAGGTATCTGGGTAATCTGTTATCCATTTCTGGGGTAGCTTGCTTGTTTGAGCAGTCTTGGGGGGTGTGAAGAGTGGATGTTCATCTTCTACTGACATTTATAAAGCCAAGACTATAGGAGTTTTTACTGAAGGATTTAGAAATTTCATTTTGGGGCCTTCGGGGTTAAAAGTTGTTTTGGCCTGGAGCTTACTGAGCAGATCTCTGCCCATCAATGGGGCCAGGCATTCTGGGATTACTAGGAAGGAGTGATGGATTTTTCCTTTCCCCATGTCCATGGTCCTCTTAGTTGTCTATGTCTGATATTTACTGCCATTAGCCCTTTGAACTAGAGACATTTTATTTGATAGTGTGCCCAGTGGGGCCTTAAGGGCTGAGTATACTGCTGCTGTATCCACTTCAAAGTTTACCTGGGTCCTCTCCACTTCAAAAGTTACCCTGAGCTTGGGGAAGGGATCTGAGCCCCGACGTTCTTAGTCATCCTTTTGAGTCAGAATGGCTGGCTGTCGTGGCTGTCTCTTTTCTAGGGCACTCTTTGGCCCAGTGACCTTTTTCTTTACAGTAGGCACAATGATCTGAGGCCAGGGGTGGTCTCTGGCGTGCGCCCAGGTTTCCGTTCCTGTCTTCCTGTTTGTTAATTTCTGGCCTATTTATTGTTGTGACCAGGACCTTAGTCAATGCCTTAGTCTGTCTTTTGCATCTCTCATCTTCCCTTTGCTCCCTTTCTTTATCTTTGTTTCTCTCATATAGTATACTTTCTCGGCTTCTCTGACTAAATCTCCCAAAGTCATATCTTGTGGTCCCTCTAAGAGTTGTAACTTTCTTTTAATATCCAGGGCAGATTGCCCAATGAAGGCCATCATGACAGATGCCTTTTGATCCTCTGCCTGAGGATCAATAGGAGTAAATCTCATATATGCCTCCATAATTCTCTCTAGAAACATAGAGGGATATTTATCAGGCCCTTAAATTATCTCTCTTACCTTGGCCAAATTAGGTGGTTCCCTAGCGGCCGATTGGAAACCCAATATTAGGGCCTGGCAATAAGTGGACAGATGCTCCCTACCTTCAAAGGTGTTGGGGTTTCAGTTGGGTCAATTCAAGGGGAAGCTGGCTTTGATTATGTTGGGAAGTTGTGTTGGTCACACATCTGGTCCGAGAATATATTTTTTAGCTTCCAGGAGGTTTTTCTCTCATTCCTCTGCCGTAAAGAGAGTCCCTAGGATTTGTTGGCAGTCATCCCAAGTAGGCAAGTGTGAAAACCCCAGGGAGTTCTTTGAGTTCTTTTAGCCGGGCCAGCTTCCTCCAGGGAAGGAGGGGCTGTGTGTGATGCGGGGGAGTCATCTGGAGGTCACTGGGCCGGCCTAACTTCCTCCAATGGCAGAGAAGCAGAGTCAGCAGGGGAATCACTTAGAGGTTGTTGGGGGTTGGGGACAAGGGCAGGGGATAAGAAGGAGGAGGAGAGTCCAGTAGAATCTTGAGACTCAGGGAGAACAGAGGGTGGAGGAGGAGGAGCAGAGGGTTTGAGAGATAGAATCGTGGTGGAAGGAGTAGGAGCGTAGGCAGGGACAAGGAAAGGCTTCACCCATGGAGGAGGAGATTTGCAGAGGTCCTGCCAAGTTAAGATATATGGCTGTTGATCTGGATGGCTATGTGGCCTCAGCTGAAAGACAATATCTCTGATTTTTCAAATTAGTGGGAAGTAGAAACATCCTTCTGGGGTCCATCCAACTCCAAAGGTGTGTCATTCTGAGGCACAGAGAGTCTGCCAGGTCCAGCGTTTTAATGAAAAAGAAAGATTCTGGGCCCTTAAGCAGACTTTGGTCCAGTGATCAAGGGTCAGGGAGAGAAGTGTTGAAGTGCTCTGTCCCAAAATGAGAGATACACAAACAGTGAAAGCAACGACATACTACACAGACAAGACAAGACAATAAAGACAGACAATGGACGTCCAATACTGAGACAAGGACTGAGTAGCCCTCAAAACCTGATGGGCTGGCAATACCGAATCCGAAACAAAATATCACAGAGTCGAGGAGACTATTGTTCCTTGATTTCCTGAGTCCTCTGGGGCGTCCCCCAGGGATGTGGCCTGTGGCTCTGTGACACGTCTGTCAGCCACCGTCAGAGAGAGCTCATGCTCAACACCGATAGCGATTTTGCAAAACCCTAACCTGAAACCTGAAACCAGAAAGAGTCACCTTACTTACCGTGAAAGAAGCCCCTTGGGGGTCTTTCGTCCGCCACTGCTGGATCTCGCTGGTGCCTCCAGATGTAAAGATCCGGTGAGCGACAGAGGAAGAGACCACCAAGAGAATGTCTCATGCAACAGTAAAGGGTTTATTGGGAGACCAGCTTTCTGGGGCTCAGAGGTCACTTGAATAGAGCAGAGAGCAATGAAAACAGCTTAAGCAGAGCTTATATACTTTCCTTGGAGAGGCCAGGGAGGGAAGTTTATTGATGGGTCAGGGCAAGGGGGAGGTTTGTGTGCAAACGGGTGAGGGTGTGTATTCTGCAGTTTGGCAGTTGGGGACAGCACATTCTGGAAACAAGATTAGCAAACAGTCCTCAAGTTTCCAACAGTGTTTTGTTAAGCATACAGAAAAACAGGAAGTGACAAGTACCTATTTTATTAACCTTTCACCAATGCCTAAATGGAATGTGAGCATGGTTTACTAAAAACATCCATGTCCACGTTGCCTAATGCTATCAAATCAATCTTATTTGTGACTACATATTTGTTTCTTCCTAAGATTATATATTGAACCTCAACCCTGTTGAAAATGACTAATCCTATCACTCACTTTGTATTTTGCCTGATTTCCTAATGTCTCTATTGATATCTGCTTTCCTACATATTTTCACGAGTTCATCATTGTGACTGACTCTTCACATGTGCTGACATTTACATTCACTCTCTATCCGAAATCCTATTGCTAAAGAACTTTTGGTCGAAATCCTATACTCACTCTTTTTTTCTAAATCTACTGACTATCTTCCTAATCCTACCAACTATACCTTTTCGACTGGATGATCTCTTCTACAATCAATCATCCAAGGTACAAGATCTTAAGCCATTGTATATTGATTTATCTGAGACATCTATGCAGAATATAATTCAAAGCTAAGTATTCCAATCAACAGCCCAATGCCCTTCTTGGATTCAAATCTTATCTAGATTTCTGTGTTCATACATATATTTCACCAATATATTCTTGTAAATATCGCAAGTTCCCAATACCATTGTTTGTTCCTCAGTATGATTCCTAACCCAAATCGAACCTGTTATTACCCTAAACATACACTGTTCCCTTAAACTAAGTTTACAGATGAGCCGGGACAGAGTTTGTCTTACAATAGTAATGTAGGGGGTCTTTCACCTGCTGAGAACATCAAAGTTCCAGGCAGAAATGATACCCTGGAGAAGTTGCAGGCAGCTATGAAGGACCTAAGAGATCAAAAGTCATATTCCATGGCAAGCAACCTGGTCAGTATGAAGGGATGTGTCTGAATCAGCCTCTCCTTTCCTATTGTAGAGAAGACTGATCAAACCATACCTGCGTGGAAAGCTGTTCCCAGGTGCCTATGCTTGATATACCATTCTAACTTGTGAAAGTGTCGCAGGAAGTAGGAGCAGCCTCCATCTCATGGGACCCTTGGAAGCAACTGTAAGTACAAAGTGGTGGCCAAGGCAGTGACTTCATTCAGTTCCTGAAGGAAGTGACCTCACCTCACTTCTTTGGTCATGGAAATCTCTGGACTTGTGATCCAGGAAGCCAGGCACCCAGAGCCAGTCCCAGTCCAGTGGTCTCACTTGTTTGGATTTACCAAGGACAGAGTCAGTCTTCCTTGGTACCTACTGATATGAGGATTGTCAAATGCCAGAAGAGCTCTGAAGAGGGACCTTTCCTGAGAAAGCAGGTATTGGTTCACCACTGGCTCCTGAAAACTTCACAAAGTTGCCCAAGGAGACCAGATCTGAGACAGGACAGGCCATTTCAGGGGAACATAGTATGGCCCACCAGTTAGAGGACACTCTGGATAGTCACAGACCTACTTGTGTTAAAGAGGTGCCTTTTTGCGTGTGGGTGTGAGTTTGTGGTTTTCTCTCAATTTCTGAGAATAGGTAGGAAAGGCTCTTTGTTTGGATTGGAGTGGACTGTTTCTAATAAGTCGTTTGACAGGGCTAGTGTTTCTATGTCTGTGTATCCCACTGTGTCTGTGGTTGTAGACATTAGACAAGAGAATGCATCAATGCATGTGTCCTGTCTAGTAGAAAACTCTCCAGTATTTATTCTGCCTAATTGATGAATGGACTGTGGTGTGCCTTATGGATGGGCAACACCTACTAACTTCCTAAGTTAATGTTTTCTTCCTGAATTCTGGACACTCTCTAGTATAGGCTCATGGTTTTGTGTCCAAAATATGTACCATCTCCAAGATATGTGACATGTCCATATACTTGAGAGCTGTAGAGAATGGGAACATCTTAGAAAACTCAGATATCAGTGTGACCAGTAAACTCTCAGTGGAGAAACCCTGCTTTGGTTCATTTGCTTACCTATGGTTCTGTTGCTGCCCTGAATTTCAGGAAGGTCTTTTCCTCAGGCCACCCCTTTGTGAAGCCTGAATAAAACAGTTTTCAATTGAAAATAAATGGGCATAACCTGTGGCTCTTTGCTTAATTGCTTTGGAAAGGGATGTGTCTGAATCAGCCTCTTGGCCCTGTATGAGGTTGTGGCTTAGATTCTCAGCACATGATGAATCTAAAGATAGATTCCATGTGTGCAATCAAAAGCAAAATGGCCAAAAATCTGTCATTGTTGATTAGTCTCTTGCCTTCCTCTGTTAGGTCCCTGACCTCTATCAAGTGAGAATAGGGATCATTTGGGTCAAATGAGTTCTTTGAAGCCCTGAAGAGATGCCTGTGTTTTCTTATGACTCCAAATCACATAAAAAATCTATCGCTGAGAATCAGTAGGCCTCAAATTAGAGAAGCAGAGCAGTATTAACGGCAGGTCTATTGGATCACTCCAGGTTCACAGGAAGGGTGTCCATGCCACCTTGACTTTAGGCAAATGAGGGGTAAGGGAGATTTTTTTGGACACTCTTTTGGGATGTGTCCCGCTTTGAAACCTCCAGCCACAGGTTATGATGAGTGTCTATATTTAATAAGATGAGGGCCATGTGGGAGTATTTTGATTTAAATTGTGGTCATTCGTGTGGCAGTTGGAAGAGATGACTGGATCCACCTGGGCTTGAACTCTGGTGTCATTCCCCTGAAAGACTGAGTTCTGGATCAGACATCAAAGAAGTATTGCCATGAATTGTGTTGGGATTTTCGGAGGCCACACATGAGATTCGCCCTTGGAATCTGGGAACTAGGCCCAGGGTGGCTTTCCACAGAGCAATGGGAATCTCAGCCAAGATATCACATAATTTTATTCTGAAAGACTTTGAAGCCATATTTACTAGTCAAAACACACATGGACCTCAATTGTAGACCTCAGTGGGCCTGGATTCTTGTGACCTTTTGGCCACTCTTTGGGAGGACTTGCCTGTGAGAGTTCTCCAAAACTTTCATTGAAATCAGCTTCCTCACCATTGAATGATTCCTGAATGAATTGAAACCCACAGTGCCTCCAACTTCATCCTTGAAAATTGACTAGATAAATACCATAAAATTTTTGAAATTCCAATGACCAGATGGCACTGGAGAACCTTTGGATGTCCTGTTGCTGATCATGACTGTACCAGACAGTGCATTGATTGACTGGATTTCATGAAAATTGTGGAGAACAGAGATGCCATTAAGTTGGTTCCTTCTTAGTAGTGGGACTAGAGCAGTGGTGAGCAAGTGTGTAATAAAACATCTGTTGTGGGGTCATGTGGATCTGCTATTGGCTTCCAAATCGCTGTGACTGACATGGTGCAGCTAGCAGACCCTTATATGTACAGACATCTTGTTATATGGAGAGGTTTCAGGGCAATGTTCAGAATCAGGTTGCTTTGGTCAAGGGGGCAACCTATGTGGTATACAAGCCCTGTTGGTGCATTATCCTGCAGACCCTGACCCACCACATTTGACAGAACTTCCTCCAGCATGGTGTCCCAGTTGAACGCATTGTATTTCCTGAAGCAAGTACCAAACTCCGAGTGCAGCAGCAAGAAACACTGTGAAAAGTGGAGGATGATGAAATGGCTTCACAGTCCACGTGGGGAGACCCTTAGCCCCCAGTGGCCACAGATTACATACAAAGAGGGAATTCAGCACTGCTGCCTCATTTTCATTGTAAAATAAGAATCCATGTCCTCCAGGTCACATAGATGCAGACCCACCTTTGATGCTCTCACTACAAAGAGAATTCAGCACTGCTGCTTCATGTTCATTGGGAAATTATAACCATGTCCTCCAAATCACAGAGATGAAGACCCATCTTTGATGGTCTCACTAGAAAGGAACCTAAAGCTCCTGACAACTACATGTATTTCAAGTCCCCAACCTAAAGGCAGTTTCTCCAGACGTCTTTAGGCAGGCAAATCTCCATGTTTGTGGAGTTTTTACACTGTCCCTTATTTTTGGAAACTGTTCTATCATCTCCAAGGTTGTGAACTCCTGAGCATTTTCTATTTCAGATATGTATTTAAAGATTTTCTATCTCTTCTCCTCTAATTGTGTCTTACTTGGGGCGAAGGTAATGTCAAGGCATTGTTCTGGATGAGAGTAGAAAAATTTTTTGTGAAGCACATATTTGATAAACATTGGATTCTTCTTCTTATTTTCCATTCGAAATACTGAATCCCTGACACTAACTCATACCCTACTATAATATGACTACTAATCCTAATATGATGGAGAAAAATACCCAAGCAGAATGAATATGCAAGCATTTCAGAGAAGGCATGGTGTATAGTAGGACTTCCCTCTTGCACGATAAAGAGTAGGTTTTATAAATCTAGTCAATTTTTAATTGAAATAGTCCTCCATGTGTTTTTAAAGTTAACAAATATGTGAATTCCTGTCTCCCATTCTCTGTAGCCTACTCAGCACATGTATTTTTATATGCACATATAGAATTCTACCTGGTATCACACGTACATTTTTATGAGTTGGCTGACTTGGCAGAAACAAATTGTGAGAAAAGATCTCTCCTCCTAAACGCTGTTGGAACTGAAAATTCAAACAATGGGTGAGCTTCCTAGTAGAACAATGTTATACATAAATCCATGTTTAGTAAAATAAATAATTTTGCATCTGTGGATGATTTATATTACATGATGAATTACGATTGGCATATAGATATTGATACTTTTTAATGTATTTTTTGTGGTTTTTTAATATATATAAATATATATATATATAAATACATATATAAATATATATATATATATATTCACACTCTTCACATTTTATAAAATATGAAATATATGTGTCTTATATAACTCCGTAAATTCATTTATGTTCATGTATGTGGATTTATAATCAACTTTTCACAAGATTATTCTCAGGAATACTCATCCACCTGAAATACATATTTGCTTCCCAGTTCTGAAAAGTAACTTCAATAAATGGTGCTTACAAATCCTAATATTTCTAGAGTAAATGACCCAGTTTAACATCAATGCAAGTAGATTCCTATAGGACATGATTTCTATTTTGACGTTCATTATAATTCAACACTGGTACATTACTATTTCTTCAGTTTTTGCACATCATAAGATATATATTTCATCCACAAGTTCACAAATTTATAGGAATTTGTTTCACTTTCAGTCACTTCCTGCTTCATAACACATGTATTCCTCCATGTTACTTGACTGGTCTTTTCATGAGACTTCTTTCCAAACACATCATTTTCGATTTCCATAATCAATTTCGAAGCTAAACTCACACACTCTTCAAGATAAACCATAACATTAATATTACCATTAGATGTATAGCTGGTTGGAATAAATGTATGTATATCAATAAAAGATTTTCTGTATATTTTCACATTTCCATTCAATGCATTATTTAATGTTGGAACCAGTTATGTTATTTATTCACAGTATGGTCTATTAATGCATTATCTCTATATTCAAAGACACAGTGTACACCTCTTTGTCCCCCCAATACTAATTTATACCTCTTCAAAATATTGCTTCCAGAAATGGTGGAAGAATTACTCATATCACCTTATCTATATATATATATATTTATATATATTTTTTATCACAGTAATATTCTGGACACAAAAAGCAAAGGTCACAATCATGATTGTATCAAACCCTAAATGGAAAGTGAGCATGAATTACTAAAACAACAATGTCCAGGTTGCCAAATGCTCTCAGATGTAAATCCTATTGGTGACTACATATTTGTTTCTTCCTAAGATTATATATTATAGTTCGAGCCTGTTGAAAATGTCTAATCCTATCACTCACTTTATACTTTGCCTGATTTCCTAATATCTCAATTGATATCTGTTTTCCTACATACTTTCCCCAGTTCATCATTGTGTCTGACACTTCACATTTGGTGACATATACATTCACTGTCTACCCTAGACCCTATTGCTAAAGAAATTTTGGTCCAAATCCTATACTCACTCTTATTTCTAAACCTACTGACTATCTTCCTAATCCTACTGACTATTGCATTTTGACTCGATGTTCAATTCGACAATCAATCGTCCAAGGTATAAGGTCCTAAGCCATTGTATTTCAATTTATCTGAGACATATATACAGAAAATTATTAAAACCTAAGTATCCCACTCAAGGGCCCAATGCCCTTCTCGTTTCAAATCTTACCTAGGTTTCTGTTTTTATACTTATATTTCAGCTATATATTCTTGTAAATATCACAGGTTCCCAATACCATTATTCATGCGGCAGAGAGATTCTTAACCCAAATAAAACATGTTATTAACCCTAAACATACACTGTTCCCTCAATCTAACTTTACAAAAGAGGAGGGACAGAGTTGGTCTTACAATACTGGAATGTAGGGGATCTTCCACCTGCTGAGAACATCAAAGGTCCATGCAGAAATGACCCCTGGATAAGATATAGGCAGCTATGAAGGACATGAGAAAGCAAAAGTTAAATTCTATGGCAAACAACCTGGTCATGATGAAGGGATGTGTCTGAATCAACCTCTAAATATAGAGAAGATGGACCAAACAAGGCCTGTGTGAAGAGCTGTTCACAGGTGCCTATGGTTGATATACCATTCTAACTTGTGAAAGTGTCACAGAAAGTAGGGGCAGCCTGCATCTCATGGGACCCTTAGAAGTAACTGTTAGGACAAAGAGGTTGCCAAGGCAGTGACCTCATTCAGTTTTGGAAGGAAGTGACCTCACCTCACCTCCTTGTTGATGGAACTCTCTGAACTTGTGATCCAGGAAGAGACACACCCAGAGGCACTCGCAGTCCCAGTTCCAGTGGTCTCACTTGTTTCAATTTACCAAGGACAGAGTCAGTCTTTCTTAGTTCCTACTGATGTGAGGATGGCCAAATGCCAGGAAAGCTCTGAAGAGGGGACTTTCCTGAGAAAGCAGGTAGTGGCTCACCCATGGCTCCTGACTACTTCACAGAGCTGGCCAAGGAGACCAGATTTGAGACAGGAGAGGCCATTTTGGGGGAATATAATATGGCCCATCAGTCTGAGGACACTCCGGATAGTCACAGACCTACTTGGGCAAAAGAGGTGCCTTTGTAAGTGTGGATGTGTGTTTCTGGTTTTGTCTCATGTCCTGAGAATAGGTAGGAAAGGCTGTTTGTTTGGATTGGCGTTGACTGTTTCTAGTAAGTCGTTTGACAAGTCAAGTGCTTCTATATCTGTGCATCCCACTCTGTCCGTGATTGTAGACATTAGTAAAGAGAATGCATCAATGGATGTGTCCTGTCTAGTAGAAAGCTTCCAGGCATTCATCCTGCCAAATTTATGAATGGACTGTGGCTTGCCTTATCGAAGGGTAACACCTGCTATCTTCCAAAGTTTCTGTTTTCTTCCTGAATTCTGGCCACTCTCCAGAATAGCCTCATGGTTTTGTGTCCAAGATATGTACCACCTACAAGTTCTGTGATATGGCCATGTTCTGGAAAACTGACGGCAATGGCGAGCATCTCAGAAAACTCAGATATCAGTGTGACCAGGAAAGTCTCAGTGGAGAAACCCTGCTTTGTGCCTTTTGTTTACCTCTTGTTTGTTGCCCTGAATTTCAGGAAGGTCTTTCCCTCAGGCCACTCCTTTGTGAAGCCTGAAGAAAACAGTTTCAAATGGAAATGAATGGGATTAACCTGTGGCTCTTTGCTTATTTGCTTCGGAAATGGATGTGTCTGAATCAGACTCTTGGCCCTGTGTGAGGCTGTGGTTAGATTCTCAGCACCTGATGTATCCCATGTTTTCATCCAAACCCAAAATGGCCAAAAGAGCAGTCATTGTGGATGAAGTCTCTCGCCTTCCTCTGTAAGGTTCCTTAACTTCATCAAGTGAGAATAGGGATCCTTTGGGTCAAATGAGTTCTTCAAAGCCCTGAAGAGGGAAGCCCATAGGTGCTTGGGTTTTCTCATGTTTCTAATTCACATAAAGAATCTAAACCCCACTGTCAGTATTCCTCAAATTGGAGAAACAGAGCAGTATTAATGGAAGGCCTACTCGATTACTCCTGGTTCACAGGAAGGTGTTCAGGCCACCCCGACTTTAGGCAAATGAGGGGAAAGGGAGCTTATTTTGGACACTGTCTTGGGCTGCGCCCCTCATGGAAGCCTCTAGTCAGAGGTTATAATGAGTGTCTATATGGAAGAAGATGACGGCCATGCGGAAGTGTTTTGGTTTTAATTGTGGTTATTAGTTTGACGGTTGGAAATGATGACTGGCTTCACCTGGGCTTGAACTCTGCTGTAATTCTCCTTACAGACTGAGTTCTGGAACTGACCTCAGAGAAGTATTGCCATGAGTTGTGTTGGGATTTTAGGAGGCCATTCATGAGAGTCACCCTTGGAATTGAGATGTGTGCCCAGGAAGGCTTTCCACAAGGCCTTGGGGAATCTCACCAAGGATATCACATGATTTTATTCTGACAAACTTGGCAGCCATAGTCGAAAGTCAAAACACACATGGACCTCACATTGTAGACCTCAATGGGCCTGGCTTCATGTGACCATTTGGCCACTCTTTGAGAAGACTTGCCTGTGTGTGTTCTCCTGTGCTTTCATTAAAATGAGCTTCCTCAACATTTAATGGTTCCTGAATAAATTGAAAATCATAGTGCCTCCAAATTCATCCACGAACAATGGCTAGATAAATACCATGGAATTTTTGAAATTTTCATGTCCAGGTGTCACTGGAGAACCTTTTGATGTCCATTTGCTGATCATGAGTATACCAGACAATTCGTTGATTGACTGGGTTTCATGAAAAATGGTGTAGAACAGAGATGCCAGTAAGTTGGAACCTCCTTAGTAGTGGGTCTAGAGCAGTGGTGGGCAGGTGTGTGATAAAACATCTGTGTTGGGGCCATGTGGATCTGCCATTGGCTTCCAAATGGCTTGTGACTGACATGGTGCAGCTAGCAGACCCTTATATGTTAAGGCATCTTGTTATATGGAGAGGGTCAGGGCAATGTTCAGAATCAGGTTGCTATGGGCCTGGGGGCAAGCTATGTGAGATAGAAGCCTGATTGGTGCATTCTCCTGCAGACCCTGACCCACCGCATGTGACAGAACTCCCTCCAGCATTATGTCCCAGTTGAACTCCTTGTATTTCGTGAAGCAAATACCCAACTCCCAGTGAAGCAGCAAGACACACCAGGAAAACTAGAGGATGACCAAATGGCTTCACAGTCTACACGGAGAGACACTAAGACCGCATTTGCCACAGTTTACCTACAAAGTGAGAATTCAGCACTGCTGCCTCATGTTCATTGAAAAATAAGATACCATGTCCTCCAGGTCACATAGATGCAGACCCAATTTTGGTGCTCTCACTACATAGGAAGCTAAAGCTCCTGACAACAACATATATTTCAAGTGCCCAAACTCAGAGGCAGTTTCTCAAGATGTCTTTAGGCCTGCCGAGCTCCATCTTTGTGGAGTGTTTACCCTGTCCCTTACTTTTGGAAACTCCTCTACCACCTCCAAGGTTGTGAACTCCTGAGCATATTCCATTCCAGATATGTATTCCCAGATTTTCTAACTCTTCTCCTCTAATTGTGCATTACTTCAGGCGAGGGTAATATCAAGGAATTGTTCTGGATGAGAGTGGGAAGATTTTTGTGTAGCACATATTTGAAAACACATTGGGTTTATTTTCCTATTTTCCATTTGGAATAATGAATCTCTGACACTAACCCATACCCTACTAGACTCTGACTACTAATCCTAATATGATGGAGAATAGTAACTCAAACAGAATAGAAATACAAGCAGTTCAGAGGAGGCATGGTGTATATTTGGACTTCCCTTTTTCATTATATAGGATAGGAGTTATAAATAAGTCAATGTTTATTGAAATAGTTCACCATGTGTTTTTAAAGTTAAGAAATATGTCAATTCCTGTCTCTCTTTAGCCTTTTTCAGCTCATGTATTATTATATGCACATATAGAATCCTACCTGGTATCACACGTACCTTCTTCTGAGGTGGGTGACTTGGCACATACAAATTGTGAGAAGAGATCACTCCTCCTAAACGCTGTTGGAACTGAAAATTCAACCTAAGTGTGAGCTTCCAAGTTGAACAACATTATACATAAATCCATTTTTAGTAAAATGTATATTTTTGGATATGTGGAAGATATATATTTCATGATGAATTTCGATTGGCATATATACTGCTTCTTTTTAATGTCTGTGTGTGTGTGTGTGTGTTTGTGTGTGTGTGTGTATATATATATATATATATATATATATATATATATATATATACTCTCCAGATTTTTCAAAATATAAAATATATGTGTCTTATTATACACTCCCTAAAATCATTCATATTCATGTATGTGGATTTATAATCAACTTTTCACAAGATTATTCTCCGAAATATTCATACACCTGAAATTCATATTTGTTTTCTAAAACTGAAAACTGACTTCAGTAAATGGTGCATACAAATCATAATATTTCGTCATTGCAAGATGGCCACGAATAGAGTGCATCACACCAAGTGTACTGCACCACTGCACAGGTGAATAACGAGTTAGAGTGACAAAAAAACTATCTTGTTAGGAAATTACAGCAAAATGGGGGTGCACCAAAACCTAGAAGAAGGATTTCTAGCACCATGGTCCGGTAATTGAGTCTCAAACACGAGCCAAATGTGCGACCCGAGATCCCATTTGACTGATCCGCGCGGCCCACCCAGTGGCTAAAGACGGTGCGGCACCACCGAGATGGGTCCAATAAGCAGGGAGAAACGTTGATGAGGATTCTGTGGAATCCTGCCGGTAGAGTCCCCACTGAGCCCTGAGCTGAGTTCAGGATTTCAGACAGGGAAGGAAGCGGTACAGTTCTATCTCCCACAATGGAAACTCTTCCAAGGAAACCAATGGCCATCATCTTGGAGAGCTGAAGTAACCACAGCCACTCTCCTACAGATTACAACAATAAAACAGGAGTGTGTTATTCAGCTCATCTCCCATATATCGGGGAATTCGCATAAAATCTCTCCTAGGATTTCCGGGGGAGAGATTATCAGAGCGAGCCTGCATAAAGATGGGGGAAAACAAGAGGCAACTGACCTTCAACTCCCCCTCTCATCAAATGTGAAAATAAAACCTGTCTAACCAGTGCTGGGGGAGGGGCAAGTGGAAAAAATCAAAACAATAGAGTGTCTGGCTTCCCAATAGACACCCTCCACAACCAACAAACGGCAGGCCCAGAGTACAGTTTGAACTGCCGAGAGCCATCACTCAGGGGAAATCTGGTCTTGCAGGAAAAACCAGGACTAGCAGGAGAAACCAGAGGACTAGAGGCCAGGCCCTTGTGACTGGGCAGCGGGAGACTGCAGGCCCACAGGCGACAGTCCACCCGCTGCCCGCGTGACTAGGCGGCTTGGGAACGCCCTGCCGCCGGCGACCGACCGCACCACTGGGTGGCTAGAGATCGCCCGCCCGCCAGTGACAGCCCACCTGCTGCACAAGTGACTGGGCAGCTGGAGACCGCCTGCCCGCCAGTGACCCGGAGCTAAAACCAACAAGTGACAGTACAGTCCCACCCCCCTATACGGACACCTCAGCAAGGAGCCTTGGGCCTGCCAAAACAGAGAGGTGACGTCACTGGAGCTCGGCCTTCGGAATTTCTTCCAAGCGGAATCCACTTTAGCATGCATAGTCTACCAACACAAAGGAGAGACAGCAGAGACATACAACACCAAAACAAATCTCTAGAATAAAGCAGAAACACAGCAATCAAATAGAGCTGGAAAGTAACGTGAACGTCATGAAAAAACAATGGAATAAAAGGAGTACAAACAATGCAGGACAACTTAATTCTACAGGAGGACCTAGAAGCACCAGAAACAGGGATAGGGAAAGAAATCAAGGCATACTTAACTCAGATGGAAAGAAATATTAGAGAAGACATGAGGCAGCAAGTCCAAGGAATAAAAGTATATTTTGAAAATGAATTAAACAAACAAATTCAAATGGCAAAAAATTAGCTTTACCAAAAAATAGAGATCTTAAAAAAATTCAAACAGTAATTCTAGAAATGCAGGAAACTATAAACCAAATTAAAAACTCAAACAAGAATATTACAAAAAGAGTAGATCAAGTAGAAGTCAGAAAATCAGAAAATGAAGACAAAGTTTATCAACTTGAAAAGAATATAGTCAACACATAAAAGATGCTTAAATCTATTCAAGAGATAAGGGATGTCAAAAAAAAAAAAACTTGAGAGTCATCAGGATAGAAGAAGGCATAGAGATTCAAACCAAAGGAATGGACAACATATTAAATGAAATAATTCTAGAAAACATCCCAGAGATGAAAGATGGATTGGATTGCCAAATCCTGGTAGCCTACAGGACCCCAAACATTCAAAAACATAATAGACCAAATCCAAGACATATAATTATGAAGATAGCCAACATACAGAACAAGGAGACAATATTAAACGCTTATAAGAGAAAGGAGGCAGATTACATTCAGGGGTAAACCAATTAGGTTAACGACTGATTTTTCATCACAGACTTTGAAAGAGAGAAGATCCTAGAACAATGTATTTCAAATGCTGAAAAATAATGGATTCCAACCAAGAACACTGTACCCAGCAAAATTAAGCTTCAGATTTGAAAATGAAATTAAAGTCTTTCATGATAAACAAAAGCTAAAAGAATATGCAGCCAGAAAATCAGCACTGCAAAGCATTTTGAGCAAAATACTACAAGAAGAAGAATTGAAAAATAGTGCCCAAAACTAACAGCAGGAGGTATTTCAGTAAAGGGGGAGGAAAATAACCAAAAAAGTAAAAACTAGCCAAACTAAAATATAATAAATAAATAAACATGACTGGAAGTACAAATCATATTTCAATTGTAACCTTAAATGTTAATGGCCAAAACTCACCAATCAAGAGACATGGGCTAGTAACGTGGAAAAAAAAATCCAACAATATGTTGTCTTCAGGAGACCCATATGATAGGAAAAGACATACACAGGTTGAAGGTAAAAGTTTGGGAAAAATCATACCACTCACATGGCCCTCGGAAGCAAGAAGGAGTGGCCATACTCATATGGAATAAAATCAACTTCAAACCTAAGTAAATCAAAGGGATAAAGAAGAACACTATATTCTTTTAGAAGGAACCATCCACCAACAAGACTAACAATTATCAATTTGTATGCACCAAGCAATGGAATTGCAACGTTCATAAAACAAACTCCCCTCAAGTTCAAGAGTCACATAGACTACAACACAATAATTATGGGTGAATTCAACACACCACTCTTGGCATTGGACAGATCCTCTAGAGAGAAACTGAATAAAGAAACTATAGAACTCAACAGCACAATCGATAACCTAGACTTAACAGACATATAGAATATATCAACCATCATCAAGTGGATACACGTTCTTCTCAGTAGCAGCACATTGATCCTACTCAAAGATAGACCATATATTATGCCATAGGGCAATTCTTAGTAAATATAAAGGCATGGAAATAATACCATGCACCATATCTGATCATAATGGAATGAAACGGGAAATCAATGATAAAAGAAGGAAGGAAAAATCCTGCATCACATGGAAAATGAACAACATGCTACTGAATGATCAATGGGTAACAGAAGACATAAAGGAGGAGATAAAAAAATTCTTAGAGACAAATGACAATACAGACACAATGTACCGGAATCTATGGGACACAGTGAAAGCAGTTTTAAGAGGGAAATTCATTTATTGGAGTTCTTTCCTCAAAAAAAGAAAAACCAGCAAATAAATGAACTCATGCTACACCTCAAAAACCTAGAAAAGGAAGAGCAAAACAACAGCAAATGTAGTAGAAGACAAGAAATAATCAAATTTAGAGAAGAAATCAACAAAATTGAAACAAAGAAAAACATTGAAAAAATTGATAAAACTAAAAGTTGGTTTTTTGAAAAAATAAATAAGATCGACAGGCCCTTAGCCATACTAATGAACAGTTGAAGAGAGAGAACTCAAGTTACTAAAATACGGGATGAAAAAGGCAATATCACAACAGACACTACAGAAATAAAGAAGATACTTAGAAAGTATTGTGAAACACTATATTCCAATAAAATTGAAGATAGTGAAGGTATTGATAAATTTCTTAAGTCATACGATCTGCCCAGATTGAGTCAGGAAGACCCACACAATTTAAACAGACCAATAACAAAGGAAGAAATAGAAGAACCATCAAAGGACTGCCAACCAAAAAAAACCCTGGACTCGATGGGTATACAGCGGAGTTCTACAAAACCTTCAAAGAAGAACTAATACCAATATTATTCAAGCTATTTCAAGAACAACAAAAAGAAAGAGCTCTTCCAAATTCATTCTATGAGGCCAACATCACCCTGATCCCGAAACCAGACAAAGACACTTTAAAGAAAGAAAACTACAGAACAATATCTCTAATGAACTTGGATGCAAAAATTCTCAATAAAATCCTGGCGAATCGAATACAGAAGCATATCAAAAAAATTGTGCTTCATGATCAAGTAGGATTCATCCCTGCGATGCAAGGCTGGTTCAATATATGGAAATCAATAAATGTAATCCACCACATCAATAGACTTAAAGACAAGAACCATATGATCATCTCCATTGATGCAGAAAAAGCATTCGACAAACTACAGCATCCCTTTATGTTCAAAACACTATAAAAACTAGGGATAAAAGGAACTTACCTCAACATGGTAAAAGCTATATATGCTAAAAATCAGGCTAGCTTCATCCTAAATAGAGAAAAGCTGAAGAAATTCCCTCTAAAATCTGGAACAAGACAGGGATGCCCTCTATCACCACTTCTATTCAATTAAGTTCTAGAAATACTAGCCAGAGCAATTAGACAGACAAAAGAAAATAAAGGCATAAAAATAGGAAAGGAAGAATTTAAATTATCGCTATTTGTAGATGACATGATAATATATTTAACAGACCCAAAAGGGTCTACAAAGAAACGGCTTGAGTAAATAAATGAATTCATCAAAGTGGCAGGATATAAAATCAACACACATAAATCAAAGGCATTTTTGTATATCAGCAACAAAACTTCTGAAATGGAAATGAGGAAAACCACTCCATTCACAATATCCTCAAATAAAATAAAATACTTGGGAATCAACCTAACAAAAGAGGTGAAAGATTTATATAATGAAAACTACAGAACTCTAAAGAGAGAGATAAAAGAAGATCTTAGAAGATGGAAAAATGAACCCTGTACATGGATAGGCAGAAATAACATTATCAAAATGGCAATATTACCCAAAGTTCTCTACAGGTTTAAAGTGATGCCAATCAAAATCCCAACAGCATTTCTTGTAGAAAAAGATAAAGCAATCATGAAATTCTTATGGAAAAACAAAAGACCCAGAATAGCGAAAGCAACTCTAAGCAGTAAGTGTGAATCTGGAGTTATAGCGATATCAGAGTTCAAACTGTACTACAAAGCAATAGTACCAAACACAGTGTGGTACTGGTACCAAAACAGGCAGGTGGACCAATGGTACAGAATAGAGGACACAGAAACCAATCCACAAAATTACAACTTTCTTATATTTGATAAAGGGGCTAAAAGCATGCAATGGAGAAAGAATAGCATCTTCAACAAATGGTGCTGGGAAAATTGGAAATCCATATGCAAATAAATGAAACTGAATTTCTTTCTCTTGCCATGCACAAAGGTTAACTCAAAATGGATCAAGAAGCTAGATATAAAATCAGAGACACTGCGTCTGATAGAAAAAAAGTTGGTTACGATCTTCATACTGTGGGGTCGGGCTCCAGATTCCATAATAAGACTCCCATAGCCCAAGAGTTAATAACAAGAATAAACAAATTGGACTTACTTAAACTATAAAGTTTTTTCTCAGCAAGAGAAACAATAAGAGAGGTAAATAGAGAGCCTACATCCTGGGAACAAATTTTTACCCCTCACACTTCAGATAGAGCCCTAATATCCAGAATATACAAAGAACTCAAAAAATTAAACAATAAGATAACAAATAATGTAATCAACAAATGGGACAAGGAACTGAACAGACACTTCACAGAGGAAGACATACAATCCATCAACAAGTACATGAAAAAATGCTCACCATCTCTAGCAGTCAGAGAAATGCAAATCAAAACCACCCTAAGATACCATCTCACTCCAGTAAGATTTGCAGCTATTATGAAGTCACAGAACAACAAGTGTTGACGAGGATGTGGGGAAAAGGGTACACTTGTACACTGCTGGTGGGACTGCAAATTGGTGAAGCAAACTTTGAAAGCAGAATGGAGATTCCTGGGAAAATTGGGAATGGATCCACCCTTTGAACCAGCTTTTGCCCTTCTCAGACTATTCCCTGAGGATCTTAAAAGAGCGTACTATAGGGATACTGCCACATCAATGATCATAGTGGCACAATTCAAAATAGGTAGACTGTGGAAACAAACTAGATGCCCTTCAATATATGAATGGATAAAAAAAAATGTGGCATCTATACACAATGGAGTATTATGCAGCACTAAAAAATGACAAAATCATAGAATTTGTAGGGAAATGGATGGCATTAGAGCAGATTATGCTAAGAGAAGGTAGCCACTCTTTAAAAAACAAAAGTCAAATGTCTTCTTTGATATAAAGAGAGCAACTAAGAATAGAACAGGGAGAAAGAACTTGAGGAAAAGATTAACATTAATCAAAGACGAGAGAGGAAAGCAAAAGGGAGAGAGAATGGAAACCATATGGAAATGGTAGGAGACCCTCAATGTTACACAAAATTACATATAAGAGGTAGTGAGGGGAAAGGGGGGTGGAATAGGGAGAGAAGTGAAAAACAGCAGATGAGGTAGAGAGGGAAGATGGGAGGGGAGGGGAGGGAAGATAGTAGGGGATAGGAAATGTAGCACAATACAACAGTCACTTATATGACATTTTGTAAAAATATGAATGTGTAACCATTGTGATTCTGCAACTCGTATTTGGGGAAAATTGGGAGTTCATAACCCAATTGAGTCAAATGTATGAAAGATGATATACCATGAGCTTTGTAATGTTCTGAACAACCAATAAAAAATAAATAAATAAAGGTTTAAAATTGAGTGGGAAGATATCAGCTAAAAAAGTGTTGAGATGCATTCATTTTGCTAAGCAGAAACTTTGTTTTGTTTAGTTGTATCTATCACAAATTTATTGTACCAGAAAACTGGTTTTAAAAATGCACATAATTGAGATTAAAGGTTAATCCACCTACCCTCCTGAAAAATTCATAGTATTTCCTATATTTTTCATATTTCATTTTTTAGTGAATATTTTGTCATGGACCAGTTCTAGTCTTAGGCTATTCTTCCAGAATACTAACTCAACTGACAAGTTGGTACAATGTGTTGGATTGTTCTTTTCATCTTTTATTTAATAGTTTCTAACTGATAATGTGTATTTTTTCTTATCTTTATTTGGACATACATACCCAACTGTATCTTTGCATTTTATGTTTTACTGGGAAAGAGACTCATCAAAAGCTCTGTATTATATGTATCAGTAATCAAACATTTAGAGATCGCAATTATTCTTAATTTTGCCTGAAAATATCTTTGTACCATTTTTCTTATAAAGATTTAGAATTATTAATACTGCCCCTACTGTAATAAGTAACTACTTACAAAAAGGATTAAACAATTTACTTTATATCAATTATGAATATGAAAATTACTAAAATAAGTATTTTTTAATTAACACACAATTGATAGAAATTGAAATCACAAGAAGGCCATTTGAAATGTCAGTGCATATGGTCCTTAAATAATAGGTTGTTCAAAAAAAAATTTCTCTAATTCATAAGAGTTAATATGCCATATTACAACTTAATGTGATATAAAACCTTAAATTATCAGTATTCATAAATAAGAATGATACCTGTTAACTTAAACATGTTTATTTGATTTTCACTGTAAGATGTTAATTCTGGAAAACTTGAAAATTAAGAAAGACTTGGTATATATTATTTCTAACAGGCTAATCAAAGTAATTTTAAATATATATGTATATATATATATGTAATACATGTGAATGAATATAGATGCATATGTATAATAAATGTATTGTAATATATCTATCAGGTGATTATAATTTTTAAATTTTCTCAAGAAAAAAGAATGACTATAAAATCAGTTTTAAATGTAAATTTCATAGCATACTAGTGTTTGTAATGACATGAGAGAAAAATACATAAGGAGGGAAAGTGAAAAAGAATAGAGAGAAGGGGGAAAACGATTAAGAAAGTGAGTAATGAAGAGGGTGAGGAGTGTTTGATGATAAGATAAAGTGGAGGAGCTGGGTTTCTGGCTCAGTGTTAACATGCTTGTCTAGCATGTGTGAGGCACTGGGTTATATTCTCATCACCACATACAAATAAATAAAATGAAGGTCTATGAACAACTGAAAAAATAAAAAATGAAAAAGGAGAAATATTACCAAAATTCCAAGTTTTTATGAATGTTAAATAAAAAACAATTATGTTACATAGCCTTATGCAATTTCTAGACTCCCCAAAATAGTCATTAAATGTTAGATTATTAGTGCTATAACTGAAAATCTATTGCTCTTTCCTCTACATTCTGTGGCATGCTAGTGCTAAAATAAAGTGTATTATGACACCAAAAAAAATCAAATATTTCTACAGTAACTGACCCAGTTTAACATCAATGCATGAAGATTCCTATGGGATATAATGTGTATTTTGACGTTCATTTTCATTCAAAACTGGTACATTACTATTTCTCCAGTTTATGCACATGATAGGATGTATATTTCATCCACAATTTAGCAAATTTATACGCATTTGTTTTACTTTCCATCACTTCCTGCTTCAGAACACATGGATTACTCCATGTTTCTTGACTGCTCTTTTTAAGAGACTTCTTTATAAACACATTATTTTCGATTTCCATTATCAATTTTGAAGCAAAACTCACACAACCGTCATGATGAACCATAACCCTAATATTATCATTAGATATAAAACTGGTTGGAATGAATGATTGTATTTCAATATAAGATTTCTTGTATACTTTCAGATATCAATTTAATCCATTATGTAAAGTGGAACCAGTAATATTATTTATTCACAGTATGGTCTATTCATGCATTATCTCTATATTGATAGACACAGGGTACACCTCTGTGTACGCCCAATAATAATTTGTATATCTTCAAAATATTGCTCCCAGAAATGGTGGAAGAAATACTCATGTCAACTGATTTATACATACATTTTATCACAGTAGTATTCTGGACACAAAATGCAAAGGTCACACTTAGGATTCTCCCAAAAGCCTAAATGGAAAGTGAACATGGATTACTAAAATCATCCATGTCCAGGTTGCCTAATGCTCTCAAATGTCAATCATATTGGTGACTACATATGTGTTTCTTCTGAAGATTACATTTTCAATCTCAACCCTGTTGAGAATGTCTAAACCTATGACTCATTTTATAATTTGCCTGATTTCTTAATCTCTATTGATATCTGCTTTCCTACTATTTTCCCCAGTTCATCATTGTGACTGACTTTTCACATGTGCTGACATATATATTCAATCTCTACCCGACACCCTATTGCTAAAGAACTTTTGGTCCAAATCCTATACTCAATCTTCTTCCTAAACCTACAGACTATCTTCCTAATCCTAGCGACAAATCCTTTTTGACTGGATGTTCTCTTCGTTATTCAATCATCCAAGGTGCACATTCCTGTTCCATTGTATATCGCTTTATCTGAGACATATGTGCAGTACATAAGTCAAAGCTAATTAAACCACTCAAGGGGCAAATGCCCTTCTGGGCTTCAAATCATACCTAGATTTCTTTTTCCATACTTATATTTCACCCACAAGTTAGCAAAATTATTTGCATTTTTGTCACTTTCAATTACTTCCTACTTCAGAACACATGCATTCCTCTATGTTTCTTGACTGGTCTTTTCATGAGACTTCTTTCCAAACACATTATTTTCCATTTCCATACTCACTTTTGAAGCAGAACTCACACACCTTTCATGATAAAATATAACCCTAATATTACCATTAGATGTATAACTCATTGGAATGAATGATTCTATATAAATATAAGATTTCTTATATATTTTTAAATATCAATTCTATCAATCCATTATTTAAAGTGGAATCAGTTATATTATTTATTCACAGTATTGTCAATTCATGCATTACTTCTATATTCATAGACACAGGGTACACCTCTGTGTACGCCCAATAATAATTTGTATATCTTCAAAATATTGCTCCCAGAAATGGTGGAAGAAATACTCATGTCAACTGATTTATACATACATTTTATCACAGTAGTATTCTGGACACAAAATGCAAAGGTCACACTTAGGATTCTCCCAAAAGCCTAAATGGAAAGTGAACATGGATTACTAAAATCATCCATGTCCAGGTTGCCTAATGCTCTCAAATGTCAATCTTATTGGTGACTACATATTTGTTTCTTCCTAAGATTATATATTGAAACTCAACCCTGTTGATAATGTCTAATCCTATCACTCACTTTGTACTTTGCCTGATTTCCTAATGTCTCTATTGATATCTGCTTTCCTACATATTTTCCGCATTTCATCATTGTGACTCATTCTTCACATGTGCTGACATTTACATTCACTCTCTAACCGAAACCCTATTGCTGAAGAACTTTTGGTCCAAATCCTATACTCACTCTTCTTCCTAAACCTACGGACTATATTCCTAATCCTACTGACTATCCCTTTTTGACTGGATGTTCTATTCTACATTCAATCATCCAAGTAACGGTCGGGCGAGCGTCGGAAGAAGAGACCACCAAGTGTCTATCTCATGTAACAGCAAAGGGTTTATTGGGGGTCCAGCATGCTGGGGCTCAGAGTTCACTTGAAAAGAGTAGAGAGCCCTGTGAACAGCTTAAGCAGATGTTATAAACTTTTCCTTGCGAGTGCAGGGAGGGAAGTTAATTGATGTGTCAGGGCGAGGGTTCAGTTTGCATGCAACCTGGTGGGAGAGTACATTCTGCAGTTTGGCAGTTGTGGACAGCACATTCTGGGAACAAGATTGGCAAAAATTTCTCAAGATTTCAACAGTGTTTTGTTAAGTGTACAGAAAAACAGTAAGTGACAACTACATATTTTATTAACCTTTCATTCGACACTTCTTTTTCTGGCTACTTTTAATCATAAATATGATCATTGGGTGGTGTCACATTCCATGTCTGCTAGTGGGGTATTACCATTAGTTTAACTTGTCCAATTTGAGCCTGGAGAAAATAAATTACATGGTTGAGCAAGCAGGGTTTTATAGTTAGCAATAATGTGAGGATTATTATTGGACCCGCCAGGGTTGATAAATGCGTAGTTAACCAGGGGGACTTTGTGAACCAAGATTCAAACCACCCTTTTTGGGCCTCTCTCTCTCGTTGACGCTCTTCAAGTCATCATTTTAATTTACTCATAGATTTTTTTACAACTCCAGTATGGTTGGCATAAAAACAACATTCTTCCATCAATGCAAAACAAAGGCCCTCTTCTCTCATGAAGAGAAATTCTGTTCTGTAAAACAACTTCAGAGAGATAGGTTAAAGATTCCTGCAATGCTGTGATGGAGGTTTCTAATATCTTTAAGTTTTGGCCTATTGCTGCTTCTATTTGGGTCATTTGTTTTGTCCCATGGACCAAGGCAGTGGTTCTTGTGCCCACCCGTGCAGCAACATGTATTCCTAATAGGATGGCGAAAGTGAGGGATATATGTTCCCAGTGGAACCAGGTTTTATGCCCCCCTATTTGATCTTCAAATGAACCTGTGTCATGATAGAGCACTCTGGGAAACATTTGCACAACTACACAATTAATCACATCTTTTGACCACTTCATGAAAACATAAACAATGTTTTAAGTATATAGAATTATACTGTTGTAGGGATGGACAAGGCAAGGCACCTAACATAGTACCAAAGACGGGAAAACAGTCCTATTTGTTTGCAACCATATTCAGAGGGCATTACTTCTGTTGTAATCAATTAAATCCCCGGAATCCCAAGTTTAGGTAGTTTCAGAATTTTGTACCCAACGTAAAAGGGAAGGGGCTCAGAAGTTCACAGTCTTAAGAAGTTCACAAGAAGCCGTTTGTCTTCTTTTTTTTCCTCTGTTCTGGGAAAGTTAACCTTCCAAGGACACCTGGGTGAGGGAGAGCTTTATATTCCCTTTATTTTTCCCCCTGCCAACTGTTACCATGGAGCCCAGTTGGTAACTTCTTTATCTTACAAATGTAGCCATCTATGTGAAGCCTCAGCTCAAGGCCAAGGCCTTGTTCACATATTTTGTGAAAAATTAGTATGGGGGTGTCTAGCTTAGGATTGCAGATTTTTTTAGCCAGTGGCCAAGTAGAATAGGGCAACATGAAAAGTGGAATTTTATCTACTTAGAAATCTTTTATTGGGACTCTTTTGCTGAAATTCCTAAATTCAGCTATGTTGGAGATTTCTGGAGAAGGTCAGTTAAGACTTTTCTGTGGGCCTGGTACAGAGGGGGAAGACGGGGAAGGCATGGCTGTGAGCAGTTCCATGGATCTGAGAATGAGGTAGGAGAAATGTAAAAGAATAATGGAAAAGGGGTTTTGGATTTTTCTAGGAACAAATCTTGAGCAGTACAACAGGTATAGCAGAGGGTAAGATGGGAGTTAGTATCCCAAAAAGCATTTGAGGGACTTTAAATACTTAGTAACATGTTTTCAGTGATGAAAAAGCAACTTTAAAGGCCATTTATATTGCATCTTGGATAAGGGTGTGAGGGCTCTTCTCAGCTGGTTTGGGCTTTGTGTTAGGTAGTAAGAGGACCTGGTGGGACCCAGTGCGGGCAATGACAGGAGAACAGAGGAGTGAGTTGGTTGAGGTGTACCTCAGTACCTGCTACCTCAAGAAGGGGGCAACGGTCTTAGAACAGGCGGAGGTTTGGGTTTTTGATCTAGTAATTGGAGGGGAGAAATAAGGTTGCATAGGTGAGAGTAAGAGCAGAGAGTCTGGAGCAGAAGGCTGAGGGTGAGGATCTATTGGAGAAGCATAGTTCAGGATGTGAGCAAAGGAGGGAAAAGGCCTCCACATAGGGGAATCTCCTTTTACCCTTTTCAGCACTTGAAGAAGTTAAAAAGGTCACGCAGAATTTGAGGATCCAGAGACCCCTCTGGGGGCCATCAATTTTGGTTATCTAATTGGTAATATGGCCAATGTTGTGTACAGAATTTGATGAGGAGTTTGGGTTCCATCAAGCAGTCCCTGTATGCTCACATCCTCATGACTTACAGAAGAAGCCGGCTTTCCCCCAACACAGCCTTGACTGTTTGTGGCTTTGATAGTCCGCAGGGCAAACATAGTAATCTAGGCTAGCCAACCTGCATCTGACTCGCGTGTCCCTATATCCATAATATTTGTTTCCATTATCTATGGTAGAGAAGGGATTTAATGGAATTTTAGTGGGATCCACTTCATCAGGGATATCCCAATGGAAAAGACCTATAGCCAGCTGACAAATGTTTCTGTGGAGAGATGGCGACCATGTCCCTAAGTGGGCTGTATGCGAGATAGACCATACTTCTTGTCCAGTAAGATTTGTGATCAGCCATCGCTGCTGAATGGGCTGATGAGGGTTAGGACTACTGGTGGTCAAGGGGAGAGTCTATTGCCTTATCCACATGGCAAATACACAATTTGAAAGCGTTACCAGTCTTTTACAGTTTCCAGCCAGAGTCTGGACAGGGCACAGGCTTGAGATGAGAGGTATGGATCCAGGAAGTGATTCTGTCTACCTTTACTGCTGTAGGTGTTATAAGTAGCACCTGCTATGGTCCCTTCCAGCAGGGTTCCAGGGATGACACCTGATGTCATCTAATGTAGACAAAGTCTCTTTCTTCATTTTGATGTTGATTCCCCTCGTCACCGGGTTGGTAGGCAGTGTCCATCTGTCTTCACATGTATCTATGTGGCTCTGGCTGAAAGACAATATCTCTAACTTTTTAAATTATTCGGAAGTAGAAAGATCCTTCTAGGGTCCATCCAAATCCAAAGGTGAGCCATTCTGAGCCACAGAGAGTCTGCCAGGTCCAGCATTTTACTGAAAAAGAAAGATTCTGATCCCTTAAGCAAACTTTGTTGCAGTGAACAAGGGTCAGAGACAGAGGCATTGAAGTGCTCTGTCCCATAATGAAAGATACACAAACAGTAAAAGCAACAACACATGACACAGACAAGACAAGACAATAAAGACACTTGAGTCCAACACTGAGACCAGGACTGAGTAGTTGGCAAAACCCGATGGGTTGGCAATACCGAATCTGAAACAAAATATCACTGAGTAATGGAGACTATTGTTCCTCGATTTTCTGAGTCCTCTATGACGTCCCCCAGGGACTTGGCCTGTGGCTCTGTGACATGACTGTCAGCCACCATCGGAGAGAGCTCTCGCTCTTCATCGACATCCATTTTGCCAAGCCCTTACCTGAAACCTGAAACCAGAAAGAGGCACCTTACTTACCCCGAGAGGAGTTCGTTGGGGTCGCTTGTCCACGGCTGCCGGATCTCGGTGGAACCTCCATATGTAAAGGTCCGGTGACAATCGGGTGAAGAGACCACCAAGAGACTGTCTCACGCAAAGCAAAGGGTTTATTGGGGGTCCAGCATGCTGGGGCTCAGAGCTCACTTGAATAGAGCAGAGAGCCCAGAGAACAGCTTAAGCAGAGCTTATATATTTTCCTTGGAGAGGGCAGGGGGGTAAGTTTATTGATGGGTCCGGGCGAGTGAGCGGTTTGCGTGCAACCGGTTGAGGGAGTACATTCTGCAGTTTGGCAATTGGGGACAGCACATTCTGGGAATAAGATTAGCAAACAGTTCTCAATATTTCAAAAGTGTTTTGTTAAGCATACAGAAAAACAGGAAGTGACAAGTACTTATTTTATTAACCTTTCACTGCGAACTATACTTTGCCAGAATTCCTAATGTCTCTATTGTGTTTGTTAAAGTTCATTTTTATTCAAACCTGGTACGTTATTATTTCTTCAGTTCATGGACATCATAAGATATTTCCTTTCATTCACAAGTTCACAAATTTATAAACATTTGGTTCACTTTCAATCACTTCCTCCTTTGGAAGACATATATTCCTCCATGTTTCTTGACTGGTCTTTTTACTAAACTTCTTTCTAAACATATTATTTTCGATTCCATAATCATTTTTGAGGCAAAACTCACACACTATTCATGATAAATGATAACCCTAACATTACCATTAGATATATAACTGGTTGGAATGAATGTATGTATATCAATATAAGATTTCCTATATATTTTCAGATATCAATACAATCCATTATTTAAATTTGGAACCAGTTATATAATTTATTCACAGTAGGGTCTATTAATGCATCATCTCTATATTCATCAAGACAGGGTAAACCTATTAGTATCCCCAGTACTAATTTATAAGTTTTCAAAATATTGCTCACAGAAATGGTGGAAGAAATACTCATGTCACCTTAGCTACATATACATATTATCACAGTAATATTCTGGACACAAAATGCAAAGGTCACACAGAACATAATTTAAGCTATGTATCCCAATCAGGGGCCCAAAGTCCTTCTGGGCTTCAAATATTACCTAGATTTCTGTTTTCATACTTATATTTCACCTCCATATTCTTATAAATATCGCAGGTTCCCAATATCATTATTCATCCAGCAAAATGATTCATAACCCAAATCGAACATGCTATTAACCCTAACCATTCTGTAAACTGAGATTGTTCACTCAATCTCACTTTACAGAAGAGCAGGGACAAAGTTAGTATTACAATACAGGAAGTTAGGAGATCTTTCACCTGCTGAGTACCTCAAAATCCATGCAGAAATGATCCCTGGAGAAGACGTAGGCAGCTATGAAGGACCTGAAACAGCAAAAGTCATCTTCCTTTGCAAACCACCCGATCAGGATGAAAGGATGTGTCTCAATCAGCCTATCTCTTATTAATGTAGGGATGATGTATGAAACCAGGCATGTGTGGAGAGCTGTTCCCAGGTGCCTATGATTCTATACCATTCTAACTTGTGAAAGTGTCACAGGAAATAGAGGCTGCCTCCTTTTCCTGAGACACTAGAAGCAACTGTTACGACAAAGTGGTGGCCAAGACAGTGGGCTCATTCATTTTCTGAAGGAAGTGACCTCACCTCACTTCCTTGGTGATGGAAATCTCTGAATTTTGTGATCCAAGAAGCCAGGCACCCAGAGCCAGTCCCAGTCCCAGTCCAAGTGGGCTCACTTGTTTGGATTTACCAAGAGGCTAGATAAATACCAAGAAATTTTTGAAATTCCCATGACCAGATGGTATTGGAGAACATTTGGATGCACTTTTACTGATCATGAGTGTACCAGACAGTGCCTTGATTGACTGGGATTTTTGACAATGGTGTAGAACAGAGATGCTATTAAGTTGGACCCTCCTGAGTAGTGAGCCCTGAGCTGTGGTGTGCAGGTGTGTGATGAATCATCTGTGGTTGCGCCATGTGGATTTGCCATTGATTTCCAAATGGCTTGTCACTGACATGGTGCAGTGACCAGACACTTATATGTAAAGGTGTCTTGTTAAATTGATAGTTTTCAGGGCAATGTGCAGAATCAGGTTGCTATAGACAAGGGGGCAAGCTATGTGGGAATGAAGCCTGGTTGGTGCATTCTCTTGTAGACCCTGAAAAACCACAAGTGACAAAACTCCCTCCAGCACTGTGTTCCAGTTGAACCCCTTGTATTTCGTGAGGCAAATACCAAACTCCCAGTGCTGCAGCAGGAAACACCACGAAAAGTGGAGGATGAACAAAAGGCTTCACAGTCCACATGGGGAGACACTTAGACCCCAGTGGCCACAGTTTACATACAAAGAGAGAATTCAGCACTGCTGCCTCATGTGCATTGGAAAGCAAGAAAGAATGTCCTCTAGGTCACATAGATGCAGACCCAGCTTTGATGATCTCACTACAAAGGAAGCTAAAGCTACTGACAACAACATATATTTCAAGTGCCCATCCTCAGAGGAAGTTTCTCTAGAAGTCTTTAGGCCAGCACACCTCCATATTTGTGGAGTGTTTACCCTGTACCTTACTTTGGGATACTCCTCTACCACCTCCAAGTTTGTGACCTCCTAAATATTTTCCATTCCAGATATGTATTTACAGATTTTCTAACTCTTCTCCTCTAATTGTTTCTTATTTGGGGAGATGGTAACGTCAAGGCATTGTTCTGGATGAAAGTGGGAAGATTTTTGTGTAGCACATATTTGTATTCACATTGGATTCATTTTCCAATTTTCCATTCCAAAAACTGAATCCCTGACACTAACACGTACCCTACAAAACTCTGACTACTAATCCTAATATGATGGAGAAAAATGACCCAAACCGAATAGAAAAACAAGCAGTTCTGAAGAGGCATGGTGTATAGTCGGACTTGCCTTTTGCATGATAAAGTGTAGGTGTTATAAACCTAGTCAATTTTTAATTGAAATAGTTCTCCATGTGTTTTTTTTCCTTTGATATATATTGTTTGTTCTTCAAAACATTACATAGTTCTTGACATGTCATATTTCACACTTTGATTCAAGTAGGTTATGAACTTCCATTTTTCCCCGTATACAGATTGCAGCATCCCATCAGTTACACATCCACTGTTTTGCATATTGCTATACTAGTGTCTGTTGTATTCTGCTGCCTTTCCTGTCCTCTACTATCTCCCATCCCCTCCCCTCCAATCCTCTCAATGTACCCCATCTGCTGTAATTCATTTCTTCCCCTTTTTTTCTTCCCCTTTCCGCTCACTTCATCTTGTATTTAATTTTGTATAACCGTGAGGGTTTCCTTCCATTTCCATGCAATTTTGCTTCTCTTTCCTTTTCCCTCCCACCTCTCACCCCTGTTTAATGTTAATCATCTTCTCATGCTCTTCCTTCCAACTCTGTTCTCAGTTACTCTCCTTATATCAAAGAAAACAGTTGGCATTTGTTTTTTTAGTGATTGGCTATCTTCACGTAGCATAATACGTTCTAATGCCATCCATTTCTCTGCAAATTGTATGATTTTGTCATTTTTTAATGCAGAGTAATACTCCATTGTGTATAAATGCCACATTTTTTAATCCATTCATCTATTGAAGGGCATCTAGGTTGGTTCCACAGTCTTCCTATTGTGAATTGTGCTGCTATGAACATAGAATTATCAGTGTCCCTGTAGCATGCTCTTTTTGGGTCTATAGGGATTAGACCGAGAAGGGGAATTGCTGGGTCAAATGGTGGTTCCATTCCCAGCTTTCCAAGAAATCTCCATACTGCTTTCCAAATTGGCTGCGCCAATTTGCAGTCCCACCAGCAATGTACAGGTGTACCCTTTTCCCCACATCCTCGCCAGAACTTGTTGTCATTTGACTTCATAAAGGCTGCTAAGCTTACTGCAGTGAAATGGTATCTTAGGGTGGGTTTGTTTTGCATTTCTGTGAATTCTCGAGATGGTGAGAATTTTTTGATGTACTTATTGATTGATTGTATGTCCTCCTCTGAGAAGTGTCTGTTCAGGTCCTTGGCCCATTTGTTGATTGGGTAATTCATTTTCTTATTGTTAATTTTTTTGATTTCTTTGTATAACTCTGGATATTAGGGCTCTATCTGAAGTGTGAGGAGTCAAGATTTGTTCCCAGGGTGTAGGCTCCCTTTTTACCTCTCTATTGTTTCTTTTTCTGAGAAAAATCTATTTAGTTTGAGTAAGTCCAGTTTGTAGATTCTAGTTATTAACTCTTATGCTATGGGTGTCCTATTGAGGAATTTGGAGCCCGACCCCACAGTATGTAGATCATAGCCAAAGTTTTCTTCCATCAGATGCCGTGTCTCTGATTTGATATCAAGCTCCTTGATCCATTTTGAGTTAACTTTTGTGCATGGAGAGAGAAAGGGATTCAGTTTCATTTGTTACATATGGAATTCCAGTTTTTCCAGCACCATTTTTTAAAGATGCTATCCTTCCTTCATTTCATGCTATTAGCTCCTTTATCAAATATAAGATAGCTGTAATTTTGTGGATTGATTTCTGTGTCCTCTATTATGTACCATTGGTCCACCCACCTGTTTTGGTACCAGTACCATGCTCTTTTTGTTACTATTGCTCTGTAGTATAATTTGAGTACTTGTATCGCTATACCGCCTGATTCACACTTTCTGCTTAGAGTTGTCTTTGATATACTGGGTTTTGTATTTTTCCATATGAATTTCATAATTGTTTTATCTATTTCTACAAGAAATGCCCTTGGGATTTTGATTGGCATTGCATTAAACCTATAGAGAACTTTTGGTAATATCGCCATTTTGATGATGTTAATTCTGCCTATCCATGAACAGGGTATATTTTTCCATCTTGTAAGATCTTCTTCTATTTCTCTCTTTATTGTTCTGTAGTTTTCATTGTGTAAGTCTTTCGCATCTTTTGTTACGTTGATTCCCAAGTATTTTATTTTTATTTTGAGGATATTCTGAATGGAGTGGTAGTCCTCATTTCCATTTCAGAGGATTTGTTGCTGATATACAGGAATGCCTTTGATTTATGATTGTTGATTTTATATCATGCCACTTTGCTGAATTCATTTACTAACTCTAATAGTTTCTTTGTAGACCCTTTTGGGTCTGCTTGGTATAGAGTCATGTCATCTGCAAATAGTGATAATTTAAGTTTTTCTTTTCCTAATTTTATGCCTTTAATTTCTTTCCTTTGTCTAATTTCTCTGGCCAGTGTTTCGAGAACTATGTTGAACAGAAGTCGTGAGAGAAGGCATCCCTGTCTTGTTCCAGATTTTAGAGGGAATGCTTTCAATTTTTTCACAATTCAGAATGATACTAGCCTGAGGCTTAGCATAGATTGCTTTTACAATATTGAGGTATGTTCCTGTTATCCCTAGTTTTTCTAGAGTTTTGAACATAAAGGGATGCTGTACTTTGTTGAATACTTTTTCTGCATCTATTGGGGTGATCATATGGTTCTTATTTTTAAGTCTATTGATGTGGTGAATAACATTTATTGATTTCCGTATATTGAACCAGCCTTGTATCCCAGGGATGAATCCTACTTGATCATGTTGCACAATTTTTTAAATATGTTTTTGTATCTGATTCGCCAGAATTTTATTGAGGATTTTTGCATCTAGATTCATTAGAGATATTGGTCTGTAGATTTGTTTCTTTGAAGTGTCTTTGTCTGTTTTATGAATCAGGGTGATATTGGCCTCCTAAAATGAATTTGGAAGTTCTCTCCCTTTTTCTATTTCCTGAAATATCTTGAAAAGTACTGGTATTAGGTCCTCTTTAAAGGTTTTGAAAAACTCTGCTGTATACCCATTCGGTCCTGTTCTTTTCTTAGTTGGTAGTCATTGGATGGTTTCTTCTATTTCCTCAATTAATATTGGTCTGCTTAGGTTGTCTATATCCTCCTGACTCAATCTGGGAAGATCATATGACTTAAGAAATTTATCAATGCCTTCACTATCTTCTAATTTATTGGTGTATAAGGATTCAAAATAATTTCTGATTTTCTTCTGTATTTCAGAAGTGTCTGTTGTGATATTGCCATTTTCATCCAGTATGATAGTAATTTGAGTTCTCTCTCTTCTTCTCTTTGTTAACATGGCTAAGAGTCTGTCAATTTTATTTATTTTTCAACTTTTAGTATTGTCAAATTTTTCAATTGATTCTTTTGTTTTGATTTTATTAATTTCAGCTCTGATTTTAATTATTTCTTGCCTTCTACTTCTTTTGCTGTTGTTTTGCTCTTTTTTTTCTAGGATTTTGAAATGAACTATGAGATCATTTATTTCTTGTTTTTTTTTTTTTCTTTTTTTAAGGAAAGAACTCCAAGCAATGAATTTTCCTCTTAGAACTGCTTTCAATGTGTCCCATAGATTCTGATATGTTCCGTCTGTCTTTTTCATTTATCTCTAAGAATTTTTTATTTTCCTCCTTGATGTCTTCTATAACCCATTGATCATTCAGTACGTATTGTTCATTCTCCAAGTGATGCATGAAGTTTCCTTCCTTCTTTTATTGTTGATTTTTCAGTTTCATTCCATTATGATCAGATAAGATGCGTGGTATTATCTATACTCCTTTATATTGTCTAAGAGTTGCCATGTGACATAATATATGATCTATTTTTGAGAGGTATCCATGTGCTGCTGAGAAAAAAGTGTAACTGCTTGATGTTGGGTGGTATATTCTATATATGTCTATTAAGTCTATGTTATTAATTGTGTTATTCAGTTCAATAGTTTCCTTATTCAACTTTTGTTTGGAAGATCTGTCCAGTAGTGAGAGAGGTGTGTTGAAGTCTCCCATGATTATTGTATTGTGGTCTATCAGACTCTTGAACTTGAGAAGAGTTTTTTTGATGAACATAGCTGAACCATTGTTTGGGGCATATATATTTATGATTGTTATGTCTTGTTGGTGTATGGTTCCCTTGAGCAGTATGTAGTGTCCCTCTTTATCCCTTTTGCTTAACTTTGGCTTGACATCTATTTTATTTGATCTGAGTATGGACACTCCTGCTTGTTTCCGAAGTCCATATGAGTGATATGATTTCTCCCAACCTTTAAACTTCAGTCTATGTTTCTCTTTTCCTATCAAATGCGTCTCCTGCAGGCAGAAAATTGTTGGGTCTTCTTTCGTGATCCATTCTACTAGCCTGTGTCTCTTAATTGGTGAGTTTAAGCCATTAACATTTAGGGTTACTATTGAGATATGGGTTGTTATTCCAGCCATATTTGTTTATTTATGTTACTAACCATGTTTTTTTTTCCTCTTTGATTATTTTTCCCCCCTTTACTGTACTACCTCCCACTGTTGGTTTTCATTGTTATTTTCCATTTCATCTTCCTATAATGTTTTGCCAAGGATCTTTTGAAGAAAGGGTTTTCTAGCTGCAAATTCTTTTAACTTTTGTTTATCATGGAAGGTGTTAATTTTATCTTCCATCCTGAAGCTTAAATTCGCTGGATACACAATTCTTGGTTGGAACCCAATTTCTTTCAGTTTTGAAAAATGTTATTCCAGGATCTTCTAGCTTTCAGAGTCTGTGTTGAAAGATCAGCTGTTATCCTGATTGGTTTACCCCTAAATGTAATCTGCTTCCTTTCTCTTGTAGCTTTTAAAATTCTCTCTTTATTCTGTATGTTTGGCATCTTCATTATAATATGTCTAGGTCTTTATCTCTTATGATTTTGCACATTCGGCATCCTGTAGGCTTCTATGATTTGGGATTCTGTCTCATTCTTCATGTCTGGGAAGGTTTCTCATATTATTTCATTGAATAGATTGCTCATTCCTTTGTTTTGCACCTGTATATCTTCCTGTATTCCAATTACTCTTAAGTTTGGTCTCTTCATGTTATCCCATATTTCTTGGATTTTCTGCTCATGGTTTCTTAACAGTCTTGCTGAGCTGTCTATGTTCTTTTCAAGTTGAAATACTTTGTCTTCATTGTCTGATGTACTATCTTCTACGTGATCTACTCTGCTGGTAGTATTCTCAATTGAGTTTTTAAGTTGGTTTATTGCTTCCTGCATTTCTATGATTTCTGTTTGTTTTTTTTATAACCTCTATCTCCCTGTATAGTTGATCTTTTGCTTCTTGGATTTGTTTATGTAATTTATTGTTGAAGTGATCTTTCATTGTCTGATTTTGCTGTCTAATGTCTCCCTGTTGACTCAGATCATCGGAAGCAAGTATATCCTAAATTCTTTATCTGACATTCCATCTGCTGCAGATATTACCTCTTCTAATGTTGAGTTGACCTGCATTGCTTGTGGTCCTTTCTTTCCTTGTCTTTTCCTACTGTTCGCGTTTTTTTCTATTTGGTGGAACTTTTGTGTTATTGAATTTTACCCCTAAATGTTTATATTGCTATTGTATTCATGAAAAGTCTCCCTCACAGGTGTGGGCGGTGGCTCTGCCCCTCCTCCAATTGGGGCAATGTGCCTACCACACCAGCAGCCCTCTGGACCTGTTCTGCCGGTCGGTAGCCTGTCCGCCTACCTTGCAGGAGCGGGCAGTTGCACTACCCCTCTTCGGGCGCTTCTCCTGTTCGGCCAGTGGGTCACAGGTCCACCTACCTTGCAGGCGCAGGTGTCGGCTCTGCCCCTCCGCGTGCCGCTGGGCCTCTTCTGTCTGTGGATTGCAGGGCTGTCTACATTGCAGGCGCAAGTGGCAGCTCTGCCCCTCCCTAAACCGGGGCGATATATCTACCAGGCTGGTAGGTTGCTGGGTCTGTTCTGCCAGAGGGTGAGAGGTCCACCTGCTTTCCATGCACGGGCAGTGGCTCGGCCCCTCCCCAAACCTGGTTATGTGTCTAGCACCGTGGCGGGGCCTAGCGCCTGGTCTGTCGGTGTTCGCAGGTCTGCCTACTTCACAGGCGCGGGGGCCGGCTCTGCCCCTCTGAAGGCAGCTGGGCCTCTTCTGCCGGTGGGTCACAGGTTCACCTATCTAGAAGTTGCAAGGGATGTCTCTGCCCCTCCGCGGGTTGCTGGGCCTGTTCTCCCTGTGGGTCGCATGTCCGCGTTCCTTGCAGGCGCGCAGCGGCTCTGCCCAACCCCCAACCAGGGCGATGTGTTTTGTACGATTGCGGGCCGCTAGGCCTGTTCTACTGGTGGCTCGCAGGTCCGCCTATCTTACAGGCGCGGTTGGCGGCTCTGCCCCTCCCTTCTCCATGTGTTTTTAAAGTTAACAAATATGAGAATTCCTGTCTCCATTTCTCTGTACCCTATTCAGCACATGTATTTTTATATGCACATATAGAATCCTACCTGGTATCACACGTAGATACTTGTGAGGTTGCTGACTTGGCAAATACAAATTGTGAGAAGAGATCACTCCTCCTAAATGCTGTTGGAACTTACAAAACAAACTATGGGTGAGCTTCCTAGTTGAACAACATTATACTTAAATTGATGTTCAGAAAAGTGAAGATTTTTGGATTTGTGGATGATATATATTTCATGATGTATTTCGATTGGCATTTATATTGCTACATTTTAATGTATATGTGTGTGTGTGTGTGTGTGCATATATATATGTATAAACTCTCCAGATTTTTCAAAATATGAAATGTATGTGTCTTATTATATACTCCCTAAATTCATTGATGTTAATGAATGTGGATTTTTATTAAACTTTTCATAAGAATATTCTCTGGAATATTAATCCACCTGAAATATATATTTGCTTCCTAGTACTGAAAGCTAACTTCAGTGAATGGTGCATACAAATCCTAATATTGCTACAGTAAATGACTCAGTTTAACATCAATGCAAGTAGATTCCTATGGGACATGATATGTAATTTGACGTTCATTTTTATTCAAAACTGGTACATTAATATTTCTTCAGTTTTTGCACATAATAGAATACATTTTTCATTCACAAATTCACAAATTCATAGGATTTTTTTTCACTTTCAATTACTTCCTGCTTCAGAACATATGTATTCCCCCAGGTTTCGTGACTGTTGTTTAATGAGACTTCTTTCCAAGCACATTATTTTTGATTTCCATAATCATTTTAGAAGCAAAACTCACAGACACTTCATGATAAACCATAACACTAATATTACCATTAGATGTATAACTGGTACGAATGATTGTATGAATATCAATATAAGTTTTCCAGTATATATCCAGATATCAATTCAATCCATTATTTAAATTTGGAACCAGTTATATTATTTATTCACAGTATGGTCTATTCATGCATTATCTCTATATTCGTATAACACAGCCTATACCTACTTGTACCCACAATACTAAATTATATGTCTTCACAATATTGCTCCCAGAAATGGTGGAAGAAATACTCATGTCATCTGATCTATATATACATTAATCACAGTAATATTGTGGAAACAAAAAGCAAGGTCACACTTATGATTGTACCAAATCCTAAATGGAAAGTGAGCATGGATTAAAAAAAAAATCCATATCCAGGTTGCCTAATGCTCTCAAAGTGAATCCTATTTGTGACTACATATTTGTTTCTTCCTGAAATTACATATTCAACTTCAACCCTGTTGAAAATTTCTAATCCTATCACTCACTTTATACTTGTCCTGATTTCCTAATGTCTCTATTGATATCTGATTTCCTGTATTTTTTCCCCAGTTTATCACTGTGACTGACTCTTCACATGTGCTGACATTTACTTTCAGTCTCTACCCAAAACCCTATTGCTAAAGATCTTTTGGTCCAAATTCTATACACACTCTTCATTCTAAACCTACCGAATATCTTCCTAATCCACCAACTATCCCTTTTGGACCAGATGTTCTCTTCGATATTCAATCATCCAAAAGACAAGATCCTATGCCACTGTATATCAATTTATCTGAGACACCTGTGCAGAACATAATTGAAAGCTAAGAATCCCAATCATGGGGCCAATTCCCTTCTGTCCTTCAAAAATTACCTAGATTTCTTTTTTCATACTTATATTTCACCTATATATTCTTGAAAATATCGCAAAATCCCAATACCATTATTCATCCCAGAGAATGATTCCTAATCAAAATGGAACCTGTTATTAACCTTAACCATACAATGTTCCCTCAATCTAACTTTACAGAAGAGGAGGGACAGAATTGGTCTTCCAATACAGGAATGTAGGGGATCTTCCACCTCTGAGAACCTCAAAGTTCCATGCAGAAATGATCGCTGGAGAAGATTTAGGCAGCTATGAAGGACCTGAGAGAGCAAAAGTCATCTTCCATGGCAAACAACCCGGTCAGGATGAAGGGATGTGTCAGAATCAGCCTCACTCTTCTTAATGTAGAGAAGATGGACCAAACCAGGCCAGTGTGGACAGCTGTTCCCGGCTGCCTATGGTTGATATACAATTCTCAGTTGTGAAAGTATCACAGGAAATAGGGGCAGCCTCCATCTCATGGGAACCTTGGAAGCAAATTTTAGGACAAAGTGGTTTCCAAAGCAGTGACCTCATTCAGTTCACAAAGGAGGTGACCTTCCTCACTTCCTTGGTGATAGAACTCTCTGAACTTGGGATCCAGGAAGCCAGGCAACCAGAGGCAGTCCCAGTACCATTCCCAGTGGGCTCACATATTTGGATTTACAAAGAACAGAGTCAGTCTTTCTTGGTACCTACTGATGTGAGAATGGCCAAATTTCAGGAGAGCTCAGAAGAGGGGCCTTTCCTGAGAAAGCAGGTAGTTGCTCACAGCTGGCTCCTGACCACTTCACAGATTTGGCCAAGTAGACCAGATCTGAGACAGGACAGGACATTTCAGGGAACATAATAAGGCCCACAAGTCAGAGGACACTCCGGATTGTCACAGACCTCTTTGGGGGAAGGAGGTGCCTTTGTGGGTGTGAGTGTGAGTTTGTGGTTTTGTCTCATGTTCTAAGAATAGGTAAAAAAGGTGGTTTGTTTGGTTTGGAGTGGACTGTTCCTAGTAAGTCGTTTCACAAAGTGAGTGTTTCTATGTCTGTGTATCCCACTGTGTCCGTGGTTGTCGACATTTGAAAAGAGAATTCATCAATGGATGTGTCCTGTTTAGTAGAATCCTTCCCAGCATTCATCCTGCCCAATTGATGAATGGACTGTGGCTTCCCTTACGGATGGAAAACACCTACTAATTTCCTAAGTTCCTGTTTTCTTCCTAAATCTGGCCACTCTCCAGAATAGGCTCATGGTTTTGTGTCCAAGATATGTACCACCTAAAAGCTCTGTGACAAGGCCATGTAGTGGATAGCTAAAGGGAATGGCTAGCATCTCAAAAAACTCAGATATCTGTGTTACCAGGAAAGCCTCAGTGGAGAAACTCTGCTTTGGGCCTTTTGCTAACCAATTCTTCTCTTCCCCTGAATGTGAGGAAGGTCTTGGCCTCAGGACACAGTTTGTGAAGCCTGAAGAAAACAGTTTTAAAATGGAATTAAATGGGCATCACCTGTGGCTCTTTGTTAATTGCTTTGGAAATGGATGTGTCTGAATCAGTCTCTTGGCCCTGTGTTAGGCTGTGGCTTAGGTTCTCAGCACCTGATGGATCTAAAGAATGATCCCATGTGTGCATCCAAAACCAAAATGGGAAAAAGATCAGTCATTGTTGATGAAGTCTCTCGCCTTCCTCTGTTAGGTTCCTTACCACCATCAAGTGAGAATAGGGATCCTTTGAATCAAATGAGTTCTTCAAAGCCCTGCAAAGGCAATTGCATACATGCTTGTGTTTTCTCATGAATCCACATCACATAAAAAATCTATACCGACAGTCAGTAGGCCTCAAATTGGAGAAGCAGAGCAGTATTACTGGAAGGCATATTTGATCCCTCCTGGTTCACAGGAAGGGTGTACAATCCACCCTGACTTTAGGAAAATGATGGGCAAGTGAGCTTATTTGGACACTGTGTTGGGCTGCGCCCCTCATGGAAACATCCAGCCAGAGATTATGAGGAGTGTCTATATGGAAGAAGATGAGGGCCATGTGGGAGTGTTTTGGTTTTAACTGTGGTTATTTGTGTGGCAGTTGGAAGCGATGACTGGGTCCACCTGGGCTTGAACTCTGGTGTGATACCCCATAGAGACTGAGTCCTGGAACTGACCTCAGAGAAGTATTGCCATGAATTGTGTTGGGATATTAGGAGGCCACACATGGGAGTCGCCATTGGAAACAGAGATCTATTCCCAGGGTGGCTTTCCACAGAGCACTGGGAATCTCAGCCAGGGAATCACATAATTTTATTCTGAAACACTTGGCAACCATAGTTGAGAGTCAAAACACAAATGCACTTAACATTGTAGACTTAAATGGGCCTGGCTTCATGTGGCATTTTGGCCACTTTTTTAGAAGCCTTAGCAGTTAGAGTTCTCCAGAGCTTTCATTGAAATGAGCTTCTTCACCATTTAATGATTACTGAATTAAATGAAACACTCAGTGACTCCAACTTCAACCTTGAAAGATGGGCTCGATAAATACCATGAAATTTTTGAAATTCCCATATCTAGGAGGCAGTGGAGAACCATTGGATATCCTGTTGGTGATCATGAGTGTACCAGACAGTGCCTTGATTGGCTGGGTTTCACGAAAATGGTGTAGAACAGAGATGCCAGTAAGTTGGAGCCTGCTGAATAGTGGACCTAGAGCAAAGGTGGGCATGTGTGAGATAAAACATCTGTGGTGCTTCTATCTGGATTTGCCAATGGCTTCCAAATGCCTTTTGACTGACATGGTGTATCCAGCAGACCATTATATGTAAATGATTCTTGTTATATGGATAAGTTTCAGGGCAATGTTCAGAATCAGGTTGCTATGGTCAAGGTGGCAAGCTATGTTGGAAAGAAGCCTGGTTTGTGCATTCTCCTGCAGACCCTGTTCCACCACACGTGACAGAACTCCCTCCAGCACTGTGTCCCAGTTAAATTCCTTGTATTTCGTGAAGCAAATACTGAACTCCCAGTGCAGCAGCAAAAAACATCATAAAAATTGGAGGATGATCAAATGGCTTCAGAGTCCACATGAGGAGACACTGAGCCCCAAGTGGCCACAGTTGACCCAGAAAGAGAGAATTCATCAATGCTGCCTCATTTTCATTGGTAAATAAGAAAGCATCTACTCCAGGTCACATAGATGCAGACCCAGCTTTTATGGTCTCACTACAAACGAAGCTAAAGCTCCTGACAACAACATATATTTCAAGAGCCCAACATCTGAGGCAGTTTTTCCAGAAGTCATTAGGATAGCAGAGCTCCATGTTTGTGGAGTGTTTACATTGTCCCTTACTTTTGGAAACTCCCCTTCTACCTGCAAGGATGTGAACTCCTGAGCATATTCAATTCCAGATATGTACTCACAGATTTTCTTACTCATCTTCTCTACATGTGTTACTTGGGACGAAGTTAAGGTCAAGGCATTGTTCTGGATGAGAGTCGGAAGATTTTTGTGTAGCACATATTTGCATACACATTGGATTCATTTTCCAATTTTCCTTTCGAAATTCTGAATCCCTGACACTAACCCATACCCTACAAGACTCTGACAACTAATCCTAACTTGATGGAGAAAAGTAACCCAAACAGAATAGAAATACAAACACATCAGAGGAGCCATGGTGTACCGTTGGAATTGCCTTTTCCATTATATAGGGTAGGAGTTATAAATCTAGTCAATTTTTTTGTTGAAAGAGTTGTCCATGTATTTTTAAACTTATCAAATATGTGAACTCCTGTCTCCCCCATTTCTCTGTATCCTATTCAGCACATATATTTTTATATGCACATATAGAATTGTACCTTGTATCACACATATATTCTTCTGAGGTGGCTGACTTGGCAGATACAAATTGTGAGAAAAGTTCAGTCCTCCTAAACGCTGTTGGAACTGAAAATTCAACCTATGGGTGAGCTTTCTAGTTGAACAACATTATACATAAATCCATGTTCAGTAAAATGAATATTTTTGAATACGTGGATGATATATATTTCATGATGAATTTTGATTTGCATATATATTGCTTGTTTTTAATGTCTGTGTGTGTTTGTGTGTGTGTGTGTAGATATAGATATAGATATAGATATACACTGTCAAGATTTTTCAAAATATGAAATATATGTATATTTTGGCCACTCTTTGGGAAGCCTTACCTGTGAGAGTTCTCTAGAGCTTTCATTGAAATGAGGTTCCTCAACATTTAATGGTTCCTGAATGAATTGAAACCCACAGTGCCTCCAACTTCATCCTTGAAAAATTGCTCCATAAATACCTTGAAATTCCCCTGACCAGGTGGCACTGGAGAACCTTTGGATGTATTGTTGCTGATCATGAGTGTACCAGACAGTGCCTTGACTGACTGGGTTTCACGAAAATTGTGTAGAACAGAGATGTAAGTAAGTTGGAGAGTGCTGAGAAGTGGGCCCAGAGCTGTGGTGTGCAGGTGTATAATAAAATATCTGTGGTGGGGCCATGTGAGTCTGCCATTAACTTCTAAACGGCTTGTGGCTTACATGGTGCAGCTAGCAGACCCTTATATGTAAAGGCATCCTGTTATAAGGAAAGGTTTCAGGACAATGTTCAGAATCAGTTTGCTATGGACAATGTTGCAAGTTATGTGCGATAGAAGCCTGGTTGGTGAATTCTCCTGTAGACCCTGACCCTCCACACGTGACAGAACTCGCTCCAGCACTGTGTCCCAGTTGAACTCCTTGTATTTCATGAAGGAAATACCAAAAGCCCAGTGCAGCAGCAAGAAACACCACGAAAATTGTAGGATGACCAATTGGCTTCACAGTCAAGACGGGGAGACACTTAGCCCTCTGTGGCCACAGTTTACCTTCAAAGGTAGGATTGAGCACTGCTGCCTCATGTTCTTTGGAAAATAAGAAACCATGTCCTCCAGGTCAGATAAATGAAGACCCATCTTTGATGGTATCACTACAAAGGAAGCTAAAGCTCCTGAAAAGAAAATATATTTCAAGTGCCCAACCTCAGAGGCAGTTTCTCAAGAAGTCTTTTGGCCAGCAGAGTTCCATGATTGTGGACGGTTTATCCTGTCCCTTAATTTTGAAAACTCCTCTAAAATGTCCAAGCTTGTGAACTCCTGAGCATTTTCCATTCCAGATATGTATTCACAGATTTTCTAACTCTTGTCCTCTAATTGTGTCTTACTTGGGGTGAAGGTAATGTCAAGGCATTGCTCTGAATGAGAGTGGAAAGATTTTTTGTAGTGCATATTTGCGTAAACAATGGATTCATTTTCCTTTATTTTCATTTGAATTACTGAATCCATGACACTAAAGCATACCCTACTAGACTCTGACTACTAATGCTAATATGATGGAGAAAAATAACCCAAACAGAATAGAAATACAAGCAATTCAGAGGAGGCATAGTGTATAGTTGGACTTGCCTTTTGCATGATAAAGGGTAGTTGTTAAAAATCTGGTTAATTTTTAATTGAAATAGTTCTCCATGTGTTTTGAAAGGTATCAGATATGTGAATTCCTGTCTCCCTTTCTCTGTTGCCTATTCAGCACATGTATTTTTATATGCACAAATAGAATCCTACCTGGTATCACACGTACATTATTGTGAGGTGGCTGACTAGGCAGATACAAATTTTGAGAAGAGATCACTCCTCCTAAACGCTGTAGGAACTGAAAATTCAACATTTGGTGAGCTTCCTAGTTGAACAACATTACACATAAATCCATGTTCAGTAAAATAAAGATTTTTGGATCTGTGTATGATATGTATTTCATGATGAATTTTGATTGGCATATATATTGCTACTTTTTAATATCTCTGTATGTGTTTTGTGAAAAATCTACACTCTATAGATTATTCAAAATATGAAATATATGTGTCTTATTATACACTCCTTAATTTCATTCATGTTCATGTATGAGACCAAGGCTCATGCAACAGCAAAAGACATTTATTGAGGATCCAATCCAGCATGCTGGTGCTCTGTGCTCACTCAAGAAGGGAGAGCAGCCCAGATCCCCGAGCAGGGGTTGAGCAGTGCTTAAGTACACAATTTGGGGAGTGTGAGACTTTACATATATCACAGTCTCCTTTAGCAAATCATCATACACTGTGGGAAAATGAAACAACAAATCCTAAACATGATTAGTTCATTCATTGGCTTGAACACGTCAGGCGGGAGTGATAGGTCAATTCTAATGCGGGGTACACATTGAAATTGATTGATTTAGGCCCTGCGATGCATATGTGGTAGGCCACACAGGGTCCTAGGTTAGGGGGAATATTTACTGGGCAGTCCAGAAATTGTCCTACAATCTACAGGAATTTCAGGTTTTGCGTGTAGCATGGAAACTTAAAAATACCTGGTCCTTTACATTTTAAACCAGGCCTTGAAGATTAGAAACTTTACAACACCCGGTCTTTTACACTTTAACTTTAACACTGTAATTTCAATTTCTTTTACCCTTACAGATCACTCCTGGTTCAGAAGAAGGGTGTCCAAGCCACCCTGACTTTAGGCAAATGAGGGGCAAGGGAGCTTATTTTGGACACTGTCTTGGGCTGTGCCCCTCATGGAAACCTCCAGCCATATGTTATGATGAGTGTCTTTATGGAAGAAGATGAGGGCCATGTAGGAGTGTTTTGGTTTTAATTGTGGTCATTTGTGTGGCGGTTGGAAGAGATGACTTGGTCCACCAGGGCTTGAACTCTGCTCTGATACTCCTTAGAGCCTGAGTTCTGGAACTCACCTGAGAGAAGTATTGCCATGAATTGTGTTGGAATTATAGGAGGCCACACATGAGATTAGCCCTTGGAAACTGAGATCTAGGCCCAGGGTGGCTTTCCACTGAGCACTGGGAATCTCAGCCAGGATAACACATGATTTTTTTACTGAAAGACTTGGAAGTCATAGTTGACACTCAAAACACACATGTACCTCACATTGTAGACCTCAATGAGCCTGGCTTCATGTGACCTTCTGGCCACTCTTTGGGAAGCCTTGTCTGTGAGAGTTCTCCAGAGCTTTCATTGAAATGAGCTTACTCACCATTTAATGGTTCCTGAATGAATTGAAACCCACAGTGCCTCCAACATAATCCTTGAAAAATGGCTACATAAATACCATGAAATTTTTAATATTCCCATGACCAGGTGGCACTGGAGAAACTTTGGATGTCCTGTTGCTGATCATGAGTGTACCAGACAGTTCCTTGATTGACTGGTTGTCATGAAAATGGTATAGAACCGAGATGTCATAAGTTGGAGCCTGCTGAGTATTGGGGCTAGAGCAGTGGACTATATGGTTGTGAATAAATATCTGTTGTGGGACCACGTGGATCGGCCATTGGCTTCCAAAATACTTGTGACTGACATGGTGCAGGCAGCAGACCCTTATATGTAAAGGCATCTTGTTATATTGAGATGATTCAGGGCAATGTTCAGAATTCGGTTGCTATAGTCAAGGGGGAAAGCTATGTGGGATAGATCCATGTTTCGAAAATTCTCCTGAAGACCCTGACCAATCACACGTGACAGAGCTCCCTCCAGAATTGTGTGCCAGTTGAACTCCTTGTATTTCATTAAGCCAATTCCAAACTCCCAGTGCAGCAGTAAGAAACACCACGAAAATGGAGGATGACCAAACGGCTTCACAGACCACACGGGGAGAAACTTAACTCCCAGTGGCCACAGTTTACCAAGAAAAAGAGAATTCAGAACTGCTGTCTCATGTTCATTAGAAAATAAGGAACCATTTCCTCCAGGTCACATAGATGCAGACCCACATTTGATGGTGTCACAACAAAGGAAGCTAAATCTCCTGACAACTTCATATATTTCATGTGCCCAACCTGAGAGGCATTTTCTCAAAGAGTCTTTAGGCCAGAAGAGCTCCAAGTTTGTGGAGTGTTTAACCTCTCCCTTACTTTTGGAAACTGCTCTACCACCTCCAATGTTGTGAACTCTTGAACATTTTCAGTTCCACATATGTAATCACAGGTTTTCGAACTCCTCTCCACTAATTGGGTCTTACTTGGAGCGAAGTAAATGTCAAGGAATTGTTCTGGATGAGAATGGCAAGATTTTTGTGTAGCACATATTTGCATACACATTAGATTCATTTTTCTATTTTCATTTGAAATAATGATCCCTGACACTAACACATACCCTAATAGACTCTGACTACTAATGCTAATATGATGGATAAAAAGAAACGTAACAGAATAGAAATACAGGCCTTTCATAGGAGGCATGGTATATACTTGGATTTGCCTTCGGCTTTATCAAGGGTATGTATTATAAATCTTGTCAAATTTTAATTGTAATATTTCTCCATGAGTTTTACATATATATATATATTTACATACATACATATATATACATATATATATATATATATATTTATATATATACACTCTCTAGATTTTTCAAAATATGAAAAAAATGTGTCTTATTAAACACTCTCTAAATTCATTCATATTCATGTATGTGGATATATAATCAACTTTTCACAAGATTATTCTCAGAAACATTCAACCACCTGAAATACATATTTGTTTCCTCGTCCTGAGAACTAACTTCAGTGAATGGTGCTTACAAATCCTAATATTTCTACAGTAACTGACACAGTTTATCATCAAAGCAAGTAGATTCCAATGGACATGATGTGTATATTGATGTTCATTTTAATTCAACACTGGCACATTACAATTTCTTCTGTTTATGCACATCATAGGATATATATTTCCTCCACAGGTTAGCAAATATATAGGCATTTGTTTCACTTTCAATCACTTCCTGCTTCAGAACACATGCATTCCTCCGTGTTTCTTGACTGGTCTTTTCATGAGACTTCTTTCCAAACACATTATTTTCGATTTCCTTTATCAGTTTTGAAGCAAAACTGAAACAGACTTCATGATAAACCATCACTGTAATATCATCATAAGATGTATAACTGGTTGGAATGAATGATTATATATCAATAAAAGATTTTTTATACATTTTCTGATATCAATTCAATACATTATTTAAAGTGTAACCAGTTATATTATTTATTCACATTATGGTCTATTCATGCATTATCTCTATATTCATAGACACAGGGTACACCTCGTTGTACCCCCAATACTAATTTATACATTTTTAAAATATTGCTCCCAGAAATGGTAGAAGAAATACTCATGTCACCTGATCTACATATGCATGTTATCACAGTAATATTCTGGACACAAAATGCAAAAGTCACACGTATGATTGTACCAAAGCCTAAAGGGAAACTCAACATGGATTACTAAAAACATCCATGACCAGGTTGCCTAATGCTCTCAAATGTCAATCCTATTGGTGACTACATATTTGTTTCTTCATAAGATTATATATTCAACCTCAAAACTGTTGAAAATGTTTATTTTTTTTCACTCACTTGATACTCTTTGACTGATTTTCTAATGTCTCTATTGATATCTACTTTCCTAGATATTTTCTCCAGTTCAACATTGTGACTGACCCTTCACATGTGCTTACATTGATATTCACTCTCTAACGGAAACACTATTGCTAATGAACTTTGGTCCAAATCCTATACTAGCTCTTCTTCCAAAACATACTGACTATCTTCCTGATCCTATCGACTATCACTTTTTGAGTGGATGTTCTCTACTGCATTCAATCATCCAAGGTGCATGGTCCTATGCCATTATATATCGATTTTTCTGAAACATGTATGCAGAACGTAATTCAAAGCTACGTATCGCAATCAGTTGCCCAATGCACTTCTGAGCTTCAAATCTTACCTAGATTTCTGTTTTCATACGTATATTTTATCTCTGTATTCCTATAAATATTGCAGGTTCCCAAGATCATTATTCATTCTGCAGAATGATTCCTAATCCAAATCAAACCTGCTATTTACGATAACCATACACGGTTGCCTCAATCTAACATTACAAAAGAGCAGGGACAGAGTTCGTCTTACAATACAGGAATGTAGGGTATTTCAAACTGCTGAGAACCTGAAAGTTCGATGCAGAAATAATCCCTGGATAAGATGTCAGCACCTATGAAGGACCTGTGAGAGCAAAAGCCATCTTCAATGGCAAACAATCTAGACAGGAAAAAGGAATGTGTATGCATCAGACTCTCTCTTTGTAAGGTAGAGAAGATGGACCTAACCAGGCCTGCGTGGAGAGCTGTTCTCAGGTGCCTATTTTGATATACCATTGAAACTAGTCAAATTGTCAAAGGAAGTAAGGGCAGCCTCCATCCAATGTGACCCTTGGAAGCAATGGTTAGGGCAAAGTTGTTGCCAAGGCAGTGACCTCATTCAGTTCCTGAAGGAAGTGACCTACCTAACTTCCTTGGTGATGGAACACTCTGAAATTTTGATGCAAGAAGCCAGGCACCGAGAGCCAGTCCCAGTCCCAGTCCCAGTGGGCTCACTTGTTTGGATTTACCAAGTACAGAGTCAGACCTTCTTGGTACCTACTGATGTGAGGATGGCCAAATGCCAGGAGAGCTCTGAAGAGAAGCCTTTCCTGAGATAGCAGGTAGTGGATAGCCGTTGGCTTCTCACAGCATCACAGAGTTTGCCAAGGAGACAAGATCTGAGACAGGAGAGGTCATTTTGTGGAGAACATAGTATGGCCCACCAGTCAGAGGACACTCCGGATAGTCACAGACCTACTTTTGGGAAGGAGTTGCCTTTGTTTGTGGATGTGAGTTTGCGGTTTTTTCTCATGTTCTGAGAATAGATAGGAAATGTGGTTGGCTTTGTTTGGAGTCAACTGTTTCTAGTAAGTCTTTTGACAAGGCGACTTTCTATGTCTGTGTATCCACTGTGTCCGTGGTTTTAGACATTAGAAAAGAGAATGCATCAATGGAGGTGTCCTGTCTAGTAGAAAGCTTCCCAGCATTTATCCTGCACAATTGATGAATGGACCGTGGTATGCCTTATGGATAGGAAACACCTACTAACATCCTAAGTTCCTGTTTTCTTCCTGAATTCTGGCCACTCTCCAGAATAAGCTCATGATGTATTGTCCAAGATATGTACCACCTCCAAGCTCTGTGACATGTCCATGTTCTTGATAGCTGAAGGGAATGGGAACATCTCAGAAAACTCAGATATCAGTGTGAGAAGTAAAGTCTCAGTGGAGAAACCCTGATTTGGTCCATTTGCTTACCTTTGGTTCTGTTGCCTTGAATGTCAGGAAGGTCTTTGCATCATGCCACCCCTTTGTGAAGCCTGAAGAAACAGATTTCAAATGGAAATGAATGTGCATCACCTGTGTCTCTTTGCTTAATTGCTTTGGAAAAGGATGTGTCTTAATCAGACACTAGGCTCTGTTTGAGGCTGTGGATAAGATACTGAGCTCCTGATAGATGTAAAGAAGATCCCATGTGTGCATCCAAAACCAAAATGGCAAAAAGATCAGTCATTGTAGATGAAGTCTCCTGCCTTCCTCCGATAGGTTCCTGACCTCCATCAAGTGAGAATAGGGATTTTTTTTTGGGTCAAATGAGTTCTTCAAAGTCCTGCAGAAGTACTTGGGTTCTCTCATGATGCCAAATCACATAATGAATCTATACCTGACTGTCAGTAGGCCTCAAATTGGAGAAGCAGAGCAGCGTTAATGGCAGGCTTGTTTGATCACTCCTGGTTCACAGGAAGGGTGTCCAGGCCACCATGAATTTAGACAAATGAGTGGCAAGGGTGCATATTTTGGACACTGTCTTGGCTGCGCCCCTCATGGAAACCTCCAGCCAGAGTTTATAATGACTGTCTATATGGATGAAGATGAGGGACATGTGGGAATGTTTTGGTTTTAATTGTGGTCATTTGTGTGGCGGTTGGAAGAGATAACAGGGTCCACATGGGCTTGAACTCTGGTGTGATTCCTCTTAGAGACTGAGTTCTGGAACTGACCTCAGAGAAGTGTTGCCATGAATTGTGTTGGGATTTTAGGAGGCCACGCATAAGAGTTGCCCTTGAAACCTGAGATCTAGGCCCACGGTGGCTTTCCACAGAGAACTGAAATTCTCAGCAAGGATATCGCATGATTTTATTCTGAAAAACTTGGCAGCCATAGTTAAGAGTCAAAAGACACATGGACCTCCCGTTGTAGACCTCAATGGGCCTGGCTTCATGTGACCTTTTGGCCACTGTTTGGGAAGCGTTGCCTGTGAGAGTTTTTCAGGGCTTTCATTGAAATGAGAGTCCTCCCCATGTAATGGTTCCTGGAAGAATGGAAACCCCAAAGTGCCTCCAACTTCATTCTTGAAAAATGGATAGATAAATACCATGATGTTTTTGAAATTCCCAATGACCAAGTGGCACTGGAGAACCATTGGTTGTTCTCTTGCTGATCATTAGTGTTACAGACAGTGCCTTGATTGGCTGGGTTTCATGAAAATGGTGTGGAACAGAGATGCCAGTAAGTTGGAGCCTGCTGAGTAGTGGGCCTAGAGCAGTGGTGGGCAGGTGTGTGATAATACAACTGTGGTGTGGCCATGTGGATCAGCCATTGGCTTCCAAATAGCTTGTGACTGACTTGGTACAGCCAGCAGACTATTATATGAAAAGGCATCTTGTTATATGGAGAGGTTTCTGGGCAATGTTCAGAATCAGGATGCGATGGTCAAGGGGGCAAGCTATGTGGGATAGAACCCTGGTTGGTGAATTCTCCTGCAGACCCTGACCCAACACACGTCACAGAACTCCCTCTAGCACTATATCCTAGTTGAACTCCTTGTATTTCGTGAAGCAAATACCAAACTCCCAGTGCAGCAGCAAGAAACACCACAAAAAGTTCAGGATGACCAAATGGCTTCATAGTCCACTCAGGGAGACACTAAGCTTCCAGTGGCCACAGTTTACCAACAAAGAGAGAAATCAACACCGGTACCTAATGTTCAATGGAAAATAAGAAACAATGTCCTCCAGGTCACATAGATGCAGATCCAGCTTTGATGGTCTCACCAGAAATGAAGCTAAAGCTCCGGACAACAAGATATATTTCATGTGTCCAAACTCAGAGGCAGTTTCTCAAGAAGGCTTTTGGCCAGCAGAGTTCCATGTTTGTGGAGTGTTTACGCAGTCACTTACTTTTGGAAACTCCTCTACCACCTCCAAGGTTGTGAACTCCTGAGCATTTTCCATTCCAGATATGTATTCACAGATTTTCTAACTCTTCTCTTCGAATTGCATCTTACATAGGGTGAAGATAATGTCAATGGATTTTTCTGGATGAGAGTGGGAAGACTTTTGTGTAGGACATATTTGCATACATATTGGATTCATTTTCCAATTTTCCTTTTGAAATACTGAATCCCTGACACTAAACCATACCCTACTAGTGTCTGACTACTAATCCTAATATGAGGCAGAAAAATAACCCAAACATAATAGAAATACAAACAGTTCAGAGGAGGCATGGTGTATAGTTGGACTTGCCTTTTGCATTTTAAAGGTTAGGAGTTATTAATCTAGACAATTTTTGTTGCAATAGTTGTCCATGTGATTTTAAAGAAACTGTTAGGACAAAGTTGTTGCCAAGAGAGGGACCTAATTCAGTTCCTGAAGGAAGTGACCTAGCTAACTTCCTTGGTGATGGAACTCTCTGAAATTGTGATGCAAGAAGCCAGGCACCGAGAGCCAGTCCCAGTCCCAGTCCCAGTGGGCTCACTTGTTTGGATTTACCAAGTACAAGTAAGACTTTCTTGGTACCTACTGATGTGAGGATGGCCAAATGCCAGTTGAGCTCTGAAGAGGGGCCTTTTCTGAGATAGCAGGTAGTGGCTAACTGCAGGCTCCTCACAGCATCACAGAGTTGGCCAAGGAGACATGATCTGAAAGTGGAAAGGCCATTTCGAGAGGAACATAGTATAGCCCACCAGTCAGAGGACACTCTGGATAGTCACACACCCACTTTTGGGAAGGAGGTGCCTTTATGTGTGTGGGTGTGAGTTTATGGTTTTGTCTCATGTTCTGAGAATAGGTAGAAAAGGTGGTTGGTTTGGTTTGGAGTCGACTGTTTCTAGTTACTTTTTTGACAAGGCAAGTGTTTCTATGTCTGTGTATCCACTGTGTCCGTGGTTTTAGACATTAGAAAAGAGAATGCATCAATGGAGGTGTCCTGTCTAGTAGAAAGCTTCCCAGCATTCATCGTTCACAATTGATAAATGGACTGTGGTTTGCCTTATGGATAGGAAACAACTACTAACTTCCTAAGTTCCTGTTTTCTTCCTGAATTCTGGCCACTCTCCAGAATAAGCTCATGATTTATTGTCCAAGATATGTACCACCTCCAAGCTCTGTGACATGTCCATGTTCTTGATAGCTGAAGGGAATGGGAACATCTCTGAAAACTCAGATATTAGTGTGAGCAGTAGAGTCTCAGTGGAGAAACCCTGCTTTGGTCCATTTGCTTACCTATGGTTCTGTTGCCTTGAATTTCAGGAAGGTCTTTGCCTCAGGCCACCCCTTTTAGAAGCCTGAAGAAACAGTTTTCAAATTTAAATGAATGGGTATCACGTGTGTCTCTTTGCTTAATTGCTTTGGAAAGGGATGTGTCTTAATCAGACACTAGGCCCTGATTGAGGGGGTGGCTAAGATTCTCAGCTCCTGATAAATCTAAAGAAGATCCCATGTGTGCATCCAAAACCAAAATGGCAAAATGATCAGTCATTGTGGATGAAGTCTCTTGTCTTCCTGTGTTAGGTCCTGAACTCCATCAAGTGAGAATAGGATCCCTTTGGGTCAAATGAGTTCTTCAAAGTCCTGCAGAAGTGCTTGGGTTCTCTCATGATGCCAAATCACATAAGCAATCTATACCTGACATTCAGTAGGCCTCAAATTGCAGAAGCAGAGCAGTATTAACAGCAGGCCTATATTATCACTCCTTGTTCACAGGATGGGTTTCCAGGCCACCCTAAATTTAGACAAATGAGGGGCAAGGGTGCATATTTTGGACACTGTCTTGGGCTGCGCCCCTCATGGAAACCTCCAGCCAGAGTTTATGATGAGTGTCTATATGGATGAAGATGAGGGCCATGTGGAAATGTTTTGGTTTTAATTGTGGTCATTTGTGTGGCGGTTGGAAGAGATGACTGGGTCTACATGGGCTTGAACTCTGGTGTGATTTCCCTTAGAGACTGAGTTTGGGAACTGATGACACAGAAGTATTGCCATGAATTGTGTTGGGATTGTAGGAGGCCACACATGAGAGTTGCCCTTGAAACCTGAGATCTAGGCCCAGGATGGCTTTCCACAGAGAACTGAAAATCTCAGCAAAGATATCACATGATTTTATTCTGAAAAACTTGGCAGCCACAGTTAGAGTCAAAAGACACATGGACCTCACGTTGTAGACCTCAATGGGCCTGGCTTCATGTGACCTTTTGGCCACTGTTTGGGAAGCCTTGCCTATGAGAGTTCCTCAGAGCTTTCATTGAAATTATCTTCCTCCCCATGTAATGGTTCCTAGATGAATGGAAACCCCAAAGTGCCTCCAACTTCATTCTTGAAAAATGCATAGATAAACACCATGAAATTTTTGAAATTCCCAATGACCAGGTGGCACTGGAGAACCATTGGATGTCCTGTTGCTGATCATAAGTATAACAGACAGTGCCTTGATTGACTGGGTTTCATGAAAATTGTGTAGTACAGAGATGCCAGTAAGTTGGAGGCTGCTGAGTAGTGGGCCTAGAGCAGTGGTGGGCAGATGTGTGGTAATATATCTGTGTTGTGGCCATGTGGATCTGCCATTGGCTTCCAAATGGCTTGTGACTGACTTGGTGCAGCCAGGAGACCATTAAATGAAAAGGCATCTTGTTATATGCAGGGGTTTCAGGGCAATGTTCATAATCAGGTTTCTATGGTCAAGGCGATAAGCAATGTGGGATAGAAGCCTAGTTGGTGCATTTTCCTGCAGAGCCTGACCCACCACACGTTACAAGACTCCCTCAAGCACTGTGTGCCAGTTGAACTCCTTGTATGTCATGAAGCAAATACCAAACTCCCAGTGTAGCAGCAAGAAACACCACGAAAAGTGGAGGATGACCAAATGGCTTCAAAGTCCACACGGGGAGTCACATTGCCCGAAGTGACCACAGTTTACCTACAAAGAGAGACTTCAGCACTGGTGCCTCATGTTCATTGGAAAATAAGAAACCATGTCCTCTAGGTCACATAGATGCAGACCCAGCTTTGATGGTCTCACAACAAAGGTAGGTAAAGGTCCTGACAAAAACATATATTTCAAGTGCACAACCTCAGGGGCAGTTTCTCAAGAAGTCTTTAGTCCAGCAGAGCTCCATGTTTGTGAAGTGTTTACCCTGTTCCTTACTTTTGGAAACTCATCAACCATTTGCAAAGTTGTGAAATCATGAGCATATTCAATTCCAGATATGTACTCACAGATTTTTTACCTCTTTTCATATAATTGTGAATTACTTAAGGTGAGGGTAAGTCAAGGCATTGTTCAGGATGAGAGTGGAAAGATTTTTTGTATCACAATTTTGCATACACTTTGGATTAATTTTCCTAGTTGAACAACATTATACATAAATCCATGTTCAGTATAATAAATATTTTTGCATCCGTGGATGATATATATTTCACTATGAATTTCAATTGGCATACATATTGCTACTTTTTAATGTCTTTGTTTTTTTGTATATATATATATATATATATATATATATATATATATATATATATATATATATATATATCTCCTATCCAGATTTTTCAAAATATATGTGTTTTATTATACACTCTCTAAATTCTATTATGTTCATATATGTGGATGTATAATCAACTTTTCACAAGATTATACTCAGAAATATTCATCCACCTGAAATACATATTTGTTTCCTAATACAGACAACTAACTTCAGTGAACGATGCATACAAATCCTAATATTTCTACAGTAACAGACTCAGTTTTACATCAATGCAAGTAGATTCCTATGGGGCATGACATGTATTTTGACGTTCATTTTTATTCAAGACTTGTACGTTGCTATTTCTTTAGTTTATGCACATCATATGATATATATTTCATCCACAAGTTAGCATATTTATAGGCATTTGTTTCACTTTCAATCACTTCCTGCTTCAGAACAAATGTATTCCTCCATGTTTCTTGACTGGTCGTTTCATGAGACTACTTTCTAAACACATGATTTTTGAATTACATAATCACTTTTGAAGCAAAAATCACACCCTTCATGATAAACCATAACCATAATATTACCATTAGATGTATAACTAGTTGGAATGAATGATAGTATTTCAATATAAGATTTCTTATATATTTTAAGATATCAATTCAATCCATTATTTTATGTAGAACTAGTTATATTATTAATTCACAGTGTGGTCTACTCATGCATTTTCTCTAGATTCATATACACAGGGTACATCTCTTTGTACCCCCAATACTAATTTATACATCTTCAAAATATTGCTTCAAAAAATGGTGGAAGAATTACTCATGTAACCTGATCTACATATATATTTTATCACAGTGATATTCTGGACACAAAACGCAAGGCTCACACTTATGTTTGTACCATAGCCTAAATGGAAATTGAACATGTATTACTATAAACATCCATGTCCAGGTTGTCTAATGCTCAATATCAATCCTATTGGTGACTACATATTTGTTTCTTCCTAAGATTATATATTCAAACTCAACCCTGTTGGAAATGTCTAATCCTATCACTTACATTATACTTTGCCTTATTTCCTAATGTGTCTATTGATATCTGTTTTCCTACATATTTTCCCCTGTTCATCATGTGACTGACTCTTCTCATGTGCTGACATTTACGTTCACTCTCTAACCAAAAACCTATTACTAATGAAATTTGTTTTAAAACCTATACTCACTCTTCTTCCTAAACCTACTGACTATCCCAGTTTGAGTGGATGTTCTCTTCTACATTCAATCATCCAAGGTACAAGGTCTTTTGCCATTTGATATCGAATTATGTGAGACAACTGTTCAGAATGTAATTCAAAGCTAAGTATCCCAATCAAGGGCAAAATGCCCTTCTGGGCTTCAAGTCTTACCTAGATTTCTGTTTTCATACTTATATTTCACCAATATATTCTTATAAATATTGCATGTTCCAATACCATTATTCATCTCACAGAATGATTCCTAACCCAAATGGAACATGTTATTAACCCTAAGAATGCACCGTTCCCTCAATCTAATTTTACAGAAGAACAGGGACAGAGTTTGACTTACAATACAGAAATGTAGGTGATCTTCCACCTGCTGAGAACCTCAAAGGTCCATGTAGAAATGATCCCTGGAGAAGATGTAGGCAGCTATGAAAGACCTGAGAGAGCAAAAGTCATCTTCCATGGCAAACATCCTGGTCAGGATGAAAGGATATGTCTGAATCAGCCTCTCTCTTCTTAATGTAGAGAAGATGGACCAAACCAGGCCTGTGTGGAGAGCTGTTCCAGGAGCCTATGGTTGATCTACCATTCTAACTTGTGAAAATTTCAAAGGAAGTAGGGGCAGCCTCCGTTTCATTGGTCAATTGAAAGCAACTGTGAGGACAAAGTGTTTGCCAAGGCAGTGACCTCATTCAGTTCCTTAAAGAAATGACCACACCTCACACTTTTGGTGATGGAACACTGTGAACTTTTGATCCAGGAAGCCAGGAACCCAGAGTCAGTCCCAGTCCCAGTCCCATTGGGCTCGCTTGTTTTGATTGAACAAGGACAGAGACATTATTTTTTGGTCCTACTGTTGTGAGGATGACCAAATGCCAGGAAAGCTCTGAAAACTGGCCTTTCCAGAGAAAGCAGGTAGTGGCTCATCGCGGACTCCTGACAACTTCACAGAGTTGGCTAAGGAGACCAGATCTGAGACAGGACAGGCCATGTTGGGGGAATATATTATGGCCCACGAGTCAGACCACCCTCTGGATAGTCACAGACCTACTTGGGGGAAGGAGGTGCCTTTGTGGTTGTGGGTGTGAGTTTTTGGTTTTGTCTCATGTTCTGAGAATAGATAGGAAAGGCGGTTTGTTTGGTTTGGTATGGACTGTTTCTAGTAAGTCATGTGACAAGGCGAGTGTTTCTATGTCTGTGTGTCCCACTGTGTCCGTGGTTGTAGACATTAGAAAATAGAATGCATCAATGGATGTGTCCTGTCTAGTAGAAAGCTTCCCAGTATTCATCCTGCCCAATTTATGATTAGGCAGAAGATTGCCTTATGGATGGGCAACACCTGCTATCTTCCTAATTTCCTATTTTCTTCCTGAATTCTGGCCACACTCCAGAATAGGCTCATGGTTTTGAGTAAAAGATATGTACCACCTCCAAGCTCTGTGATATGGCCATGTACTGGATAGCTGAAGGGACTGGCAAGCACCTCAGAAAACTAAGATATCAGTTAGACCAGAAAAGTCACAGTGGAGAAACCCTGCTTTGGGCCTTTTGATTACCTATTTTTCTTTTGCCCTGAATGTCAGGAAGGTCTTTGCCTCCAGCCACCCCTTTGTGAAGCCCTAAGAAACAGTTTTCAAATGGAAATGAATGGGCATCACCTGTGGCTCTTTGCTTAATTGCTTTGGAAAGGGATGTGTCGGAATCAGCCTCCTGGCCCTGTGTGAGGCTGTGGCTTAGATTATCAGCACCTGATGAATCTAAAGAAAGATCCCATGTGTGCATCCAAAATCAAAGGGCAAAAATTGCAGTCATTGTGGATGAAGTCTCTAGCTTTCCTCTGTAAGGTTTCTCACTTCAATCAAGTGAGAATAGGGATCCTTTGGGTCAAAAGAATTCTCCAAATCCCTGCAAAGCTTGCCCATGTGTGCTTGGATTTTCTCATGACTCCAAATCACATAAAGAATCTAAACCCCACAGTCAGAAAGCCTCAAATTTTAGAAGTGGAAAAGTATTAATGGCAGACCTATTTGATTACTCCTGGTTCACATGAAGGGTGTCCAGGCCACTGAGATTTTAGGCAAATGAGGGACAAGGGAGCTTATTTTGGACACTGTCTTTGACTGCGCCCCTAATGGAAAACTCCTGGCAAAGGTTATGAAGAAGATGAGGGCCGTGTGGGAGTGTTTTGGTTTTAATTGTGGTCATTTGTGTGGCAGTTGCAAGAGATGATTGGGTCCACCTGGGCTTGAATTCTGGTGTGATTCCCCTTAGAGACTGAGCTCTGGAACTGACCTCAGAGAAGTATTGCCATCAATTGTTTTGGGATTTTAGGAGACCACACATGAGAGTGACCATTGGAAACTGAGATCTAGGCCCAGATTGACTTTCCACAGATCACTGGGAATCTCAGTGAGGAAATCACATTATTTTATTCTGAAAGACTTGGCAGCCATAGTTGAGAGTCAAAAAACACATGGACCTCACATTGTAGAACTCAATAGGCCTGGCTTCATGCGACCTTTTGGCCACTCTTTGGGAAGCCTTGCCCTTGAGAGTTCCCCAGAGCTTTCATTGAAATGAGCTTCCTCACCATTTAACAGGTCCTGAATATATTGAAACCCACAGTGCCTCCAACATCATCCTTGAAAAATGGCTAAACAGATACCATGAAATTTTTGAAATTCCCAAGACCAGGTGGCACTGGAGAACCTTTGGATGTCCTGATGCTGATCTTGAGTACACCAGACAGTGCCTGGATTCACTAGGTTTCATGAAAATTGTGTTGAATAGAGATGCCAGTACGTTGGAGCCTGCTGAATAGTGGGCCTAGAACAGTGCTTGGCAGGTGTGTGATAAAACATGTGGTGGGGCAATGTGGATCTGCATTTGGCTTCCAAATGGCTTGTTACTGACATGGTGCAGCCAGTAGATACTTCTGTGTAAAGGTATCTTGTTATATGGAGAGCTTTCAGGGCAATGTTCAGAATCAGGTTGCTATGGTCAAGGGGGCAAGCTATGTGGGATAGAAGCCTGGTTGGTGCATTCTCCTGCAGACCCTGAGCCACCACTCGTCACAGAACTCCCTCCAGCACTGTGACACAGTTGAACTCCTTGTATTTCGTGAAGCAAATACCAAATCCCCAATGCAGCAGCAACAAACACCACGAAAATTGGAGGATGACCAAATGGCTTCACAGCCCACACTGGGAGACACTTAACCCCCAGTGTCCACAGGTTACCTACAAAGTGAGAATTCAGCACTGCTGCATCATTTTCATTAGAAAATAAGAAACCGTGTCCTCCAGGTCACATAGATGCAGACCCAGGTTTGATGGTCTCACTACAAAGGAAGCTAAAGCTTGTGACAACAAGATATATTTCAAGTGCCCAAATTCAGAGGCAGTTTCTCAAGAAGTCTTTAGTCCAACAGAACTCCATGTTTGTGGAGTGTTCACCCTGTCCCTTACTGTTGCAAACTCCTCTACCACCTCCAAGGTTTCAAAATCCTGAGCATATTCCATTCAAGATGTGTTTTCACTGATTTTCTAACTCTTCTCCTCTAATGATGTTTTAGTTGGAGCGAAGGTACTGTCAAGGCATTGTTCTGGATAAGAGTGGAAACATTTTTGTGTAGCACATGTTTACATACACATTGTATTCATTTTCCAATTTTCCATTTGAAATACTGAATCCCTGACACTAACCCCTACCCTACTATATTCTGACTACTAATACTAATATGATGGAGAAAAATAACCCAAACAGAATGAAAATACAACCATTTCAGAGGAGGCATGGTGTATAGTTGGACTTACCTTTTGCATTATATAGGGTAGGATTTATAAATCTAGTCAATTTTTTGTTGAAATAGTTCTCCATGTTTTTTTTAAAGTTAACCACCTATGAATTCCTTTCTCCCTTTCTCTGTAGCCTATTCACCACCTGTATTTTTATATGCACAGATAGAATCCTACCTGGTACCACACGTACATTTTTGTGAGGAGGCTGACTTGGCAGATACAAATTGTAAGGGATCACTCCTCTTAAACGATGTTAAAACCGAAAATTTAAATTATGGGTGATCTTCCTACTTGAACAATATTATTCATAAATCCATGTTCAGTAAAATAAATATTTTTCTATCTGTCGATGATATATATTTCATTATAAATTTCAATTGGCATATATATTGCTGTTTTTAATGTGTGTGTGTGTGTATGTATATATATATATATATATATATATATATATATATATATATATATATATATATACACTCTCCAGATTTTTCAACAAATGAAATATGTGTCTTATTTTACACTCATCAAATTCATTCATATTCATGTATGTGGATTTATAATCAACTTTTCACAAGATTATTCTTAGAAATATTCATTCACCTGAAATACATATTTGTTTCCTAGTACTGAAAACTAACTTCAGTGAATGGTGCATAAGAATCCTAATATTTCTACAGTAACTGACCCAGTTTAATATTAATGCAAGTAGATTCCAATCGGACATGATGTGTATTTTGACGTTCATTTTTATTCAACACTGGTAGATTAGTATTTCTTCAATTAATGCACATCATAGGATATAAATTTCATCCACAAGTTAGGAAATTTATAGGCATTTGTTTCACTATCAATCACTTTCTGCTTCAGAACACATGTATTTCTCCATGTTTCTTGACTGGTCTTTAAATGAGAAAAGGGATGGACAAGGCAAGGAAAGGCACCTAAGATAGCACCGAATACAGGGAAACAGTCCTATTTGGTTGCAACCAGATTTAAAGGGCATTGCTTCTGTTGTAATCAGTTACTTCCCTGAACCCCAAGTTTAGGTTGTTTCAGAATTTTGTATCCAACATGTAAGGGAGCGGCTCAGAAGTTCACAGTCTGCAGAAGTTCAGAGAAAGCAGTTTTTGTTTCTGTTTTTTTTTTTTTCTCTGTTCTGGGCAAGTTAACATTTTAAGGACACCTGGGAGGGGGAGAGCTTTTTTCTTCTCTTTCTTTTTTCTCCCTGCCAGCTGTTACCATGGAGTCCAGTTGGTAACTTCTTTATCTTAGAAATGTAGCCATCTCTGTGAAGCCTCAATTTGAGGCCAGAGGCCTTGTTCACATATTGCCAGCATTGTGACTGACTCTATCCAAACACATTATTTTGGATTTCCATAATCGCTTTTGAAGCAAAACTAACATATCTTCATGATAAACCATAACCATAATATTAATATTAGATGTATAACTGGTTAGAATGAATGATTGTAAATCAATATAAGATTTCTTATATATTTTCAAATATCAATTCAATCCATAATTTAAAGTGGAAACAGTTATATTATTTATTCACTGTATGGTCTATTCATGCATTATCTCTATATTCATGGACAAAGTGTACACCTCTTTGTACACCCAATACCCATTTATATGCCTTCAAAATATTGCTCCCAGAAATGGTGGAAGAAATACTTGTGTCACCAGATCTACATATATATTTTATCACAGTAAAATTCTGGACACAAATGCAAAGGTCACACTTAGATTGTACCAAAGCCTAAATAGAAAGTGAGCATGGTTTACAAAAATCATCCATGTCAAGGTTGCCTTATGCTCTCAAATGTCAATCCTATTGGTCACTACATATTTGTTTCTTCCTAAGATTATATATTCAAACTCACCCTGTTGAAAATGTCTAATTGTATCACTCACTTTATACTTTGCCTGATTTAGTAATGTCTTTATTGATATCTGCTTTCCTACATATTTTCCTCAGTTCATTATTGTGACTGTTCTCATGTGCTGACATTTATATTCACTCTCTAACAGAACCCCTATTGCTAAAGAACTTTTGTTCCAAATCCTATACTCAGTCTTCTTCCCAAACCTACCGACTATCTTCTTAATCCTACTGGCTATCCCTTTTTGACTGGATTTTCTCTTATACATTCAATAATTCAAGTAATGTTCGTGCGAGCATCAGAGGTAGAGACCACGAAGAGACTGTCTCATGCAACAGCAAAAGGTTTATTGGAGGTCAAGCATGCTGGGGCTCAGAGCTCATAGAAATAGAGCAGAGAGCCCTGAGAACAGCTTAAGCAGAGCTTATATTCTTTCCTTGGAAAGGGCAGGGACGGAAGTTTATTGATGGGTCACGGTGAGTGGGCGGTTTGCATATAAACAGGTGAGGGAATACATTCTGCAATTTGGCAGTTGGGGACAGCACATTCTGGGAACAAAATTAGCAAACAGTTCTCAATATTTCAACAGTGTTTTGTTAAGCATACAGAAAAATAGGAAGTTACAAGTACCTATTTTGTTAACCTTTCATTCCCCACTTCTTCTTCTGGCTACTTATAATTATAAAAGTGATCAAGGCTGGTGTCACATTCTATGTCTGCAAGTGGGTTATTACCATAAGTTTAACTTGTCCAATTTGAGCTTGGAGAAAAAAAATTACACGTTTGAGCAAACAGGGTTTTATACTTTGCAGTAATATGAGGATTATTATTGGACCGGCCATGGTTGATAAAAACATAGTTAACCAGAGGGAATGTATGGATCAGAATCAAACTACCATTTTTGGGCCTCTCTCAGTGACGCTCTTCAAGGTGTCTTTTTAATTTACTCATAGATTTTTTTTACAACTCCAGTATGGTCAGCATAAAAACAATATTTTTCCCTCAATGCAGCACAAAGGCCCCCTTCTCTCATGAATGGGCGGTCCAACCCTCGACTGTTCTGTAAAACAACTTCAGACAGAGAGGATAACTATTCCTGCAAAGCTGTGATGGAGGTTTCTACTATCTTTAAGTTTTGTTCTATTGCTGCTTCTAATTGGGTCATTTGTTGTGTCCCATGGACTAGGGCAGGGGTTTCTGTGCCCACCCCTGCAGCAACTCCTATTCCTAATAGGATGGCTAAAGTTAGGGATATATGTTCCCAGCGGAACCGTGCTGTATGCCCGCCTGTTTGAATTTCAAATGAACCTGCATCATTATAGAGCACTCTGGGAAACATCTGCACCATTACACAATTAATCACATCTGTTGACCATTTCATGAAAACATAAACAATGTGTAAGTATATAGAATTATACTGTTGTAGGGACAGACAAGGCAAGGCACCTAAGATAGCACCGAAAACAGGGAAACAGTGCTATTTGGTTGCAACCGGATTCAGAGTGCATTGCTTCTGTTGTAATCAATTAACGCCCTGAACCCCAAGGTTAGGTAGTTTCAGAATTTTGTACCCAACATGAAAGAAAAGGGGCTCAGAAGTTCACAGTCGGCAGAACTTCACAAAAAGATTTTTTTTTTCTGTTATTTCCTCTGTTCTGGGCAAGTTAACTTTTCAAGGACACCTGGGAGGGGGAGAGCTTTTTCTTCCTTTTCTTTTATCCTCCTTCAGCTGTTACCATGAAGCCCAGTTGGTATATTTTATTTTAGAAATGTAGCCATCTCTGTGAAGCCCCAGCTCAAGGCCAGAGGCCTTGTTCACATATTGTGTGAAAAACTATTAAGGGGTTGTCTAGCTTAGAAGTGCTGATTTTTCCAAGCAGTGGCCAAGTATAACAGGGCAACAGAAAAAGAGCAAGTTTATCTACACTGAACTCTTTTATAGGGACTCTTTTGCTGAAAGTTCTAAAGTCATCCATGGTGAAGACTTCTGGAGAAGTTCAGTTAAGATTTTTCTGTGGGCCTGGTATAGAGGGGAAAGACGGGGAAGGCGAGGAATGAGAGCAGCTCCGGGGATCTGAGAATGAGAAAAGAGAGATGAAAAAGCATAATGGAAAAGGGGTTTGGGATTTTCCTAGGAACAAAATCTTGAGCAGTAGAACAGGTAGAACAGAGGGGAAGACGGGAGTGAGTATCCCAGAAAGCCTGGGAGGGATTTTAAATTCTTAGTAACCTGTTTTCAGTGATGACAAAGCAACTTTAAAGGCCATTTTTATTACATCTTGGATAGGGGTCTGAGGGCTCTTCTCAGCTGGTTTGAGCTTTGGGTTACCTGGTAAGAGGACCTGGGGAGACCGGGTGTAGGCACTGACAGGAGAAGAGAGGAGTGAGTGTTTAGAGGGGTACCTCAGTACCTGCTACCTCAGCAAGGGAGCAATGATCTGAGAACTGGCGGAGGTTTGGGTTTTTGATCTAGTAACTGGAGGAGAGAAATCAGGTTGCTGAGGTGGGACTGACAGTAGAGAGTCTGGAGCAGAAGCCTGAGGGTGAGGATCTATTGGAGATGCATAGTTCAGGAAGTGAGCGAAGGAGGTAAAAGGCCTCCACATAGGGGAATTTCCTTTCATCCTCTTGAGCACTTGCAGAAGTTAAAAAGGTAACACAGAATTTGAGGATTTAGAGACTCCTCTGGGGGCCATCAGTTTTGGTTGTCTAATTGGTAATATGGCCAATGCTGTGTACTGAATTTGATGAGGATTTTGCGTTCCACCAGGCAGCCCCTGTATGCTCAAATCCCCATCACTTACAGAAGAAGTTGGCTTTCCCTCCACACAGCCATGGCTGTTTGTGGCTTTGATAGTCTGCTGGGCAAACATACTAATCTAGTCTAGCCAACCTGCATCTGGCTCACGTGTCCCTAAATCCCTAATGTTTGTTTCCATTATCTATGGTATGGAAGGGATTTAATTGAATTTTAGTGGGATTTTCATCAGCGATATCCTAATAGGAAAGACTTATAGCCAGCTGACAAATGTCTTGGTGGAGAGCTAGCCACCAGGTCCCTAAGGGAGCTGTATACGAGTTAGAGCATACTTCTTGTCTAGTAGGATTTGTGATAAGCCATCGCTGCTCAAAGGGCTGATGAGCGTTAGGTGTACTGGTGGCCAAGGGGAGAGTCTACAGCCTTATCCACATAGCGAATATGCAATTTGAAATGGTTACCAGTCTTTCCCAGTTTCCAGACAGAGTCTGGACAGGGCGCAGGCTTGAGATGAGAGGCATGGATCCAGGAAGTGTTTCCGTCTACTTTTACCTCTGTAGGTGTTATAATTAGCACCTGGTATGGTCCTTTCAAGCAGGGTTCCAGGGATGACACCTGATGTTGTCTTATGTAGATGAAGTCCCTTACTTGATATCAATGTGGAGTCCCCTTGTCCCCAGGTTGCAAGGCAGTTGTCAGCTGTTTTCACCGGTATCATTGAGTTCTTTCAAGAGATTTAATTCTGTCAAGCAAGGGGGTGTGGAAGGCATCCTTAGGTCTTAGAGTTGGGGTTACATGCCTTACTGGAGGAGGTGCACCATAGAGAAATTCATAGGGGGTGAGTTTACACAAAGAAACAGAGGGAGTATTTCTTGCATGAAACAGTGGATAAGGCAGGGGCATAGTCTAATATTTTATGCCGGTCTCTAAGCTTAATTTCGTTAAGGTCTCTTTAATGGTTCAATTTATTTTTTTTTTCCTGTCCTGAGCTCTGGGGTCTAGAAGCACAATGTAACTTCCAATTAATCCCCTGGGTCCTGGCTAAGCCCTCACTTACCCGGGCCATGAACACCATTCAATTATCAGACCCTATTACCTTAGGCAGGCCTTGTCTTGAAAAAAATATCTTAATATCTTTCAGGATCTTCTTGACCACCGTTTGAGCCGGTTTTTGTTTTTTTTTTTTTGTGAGAAAGGATTCAATCCATCCTGAAAATTTATGTTCAAAGACTAGGAGATATTTAAGTCTATACCTTGCTGGCTTAATTTCAGTAAAGTCTACTTCCCAGAATTGTCCGGGTCTGGTTCATCGTAGGTGCTTTCCTGCAGGAAGCTTGGAAGGGTAAGCATTAACCAATTGACAGAACCGACAGGCTTTTGTTACCTGTTCAGTTATTTTTTTTCACTGTGAGTAAGTTAGTCGAAATCTCTGTTCCTGATCTTTCAGGAATGCCTGCAGTTTCTTTGAACCAAGGTGAGTAAGTTGATGTACATTTTTAACGTAGTGTAGGGCTTTCTGAAATTGCAGGCTGGGCTCAGTGAAGTTGAGGAGTTCAGTGTCAGTGTTCTTAAATGTTATCAAAAGCTTGCTGGTGCTCAAGGGTCCATTGGAATTGGGCATCCTTATTTAACAACGGGTATAAAGAAGCAGCTAAGAACACAAACCCAGGTATCCATAACCTGAAAAGGCAGCAGTCCCAAGAAACTCTCTGTGTTGTCTCCTGTTAGATGGAGGTGGTATCTGCACAACGGTTTGTTTTCTGGGCTCAGTGAGCCATCATTTCCGCCCCTAAGGGAATAACCCAGGAAGATTACTTCTTGCTGGCAAATTTGGGCCTTTTTGGCAGAAGCTCTATACCCGAGTTGAGCAAGCTTGGATAATAGTGCTTGGGTCCCAGACTCACAGTTTTCCTTGTTGTTAGCTGCCAGTAGCAGGACATCCACATATTGAAGCAGGGTGACTTTGGGGTGTGTAATTCTGAAGTTGTTGAGATCTCTGTGGAGGGCTTCATCAAAGAGACTGGGGGAGGTTTTGAACACCTGTGGGAGTCTAGTCCAAGTTAGTTGACCAGAAGTTCCGTTATCTGGGTCTACCCACTAGAAAGCAAACAGCAACTAACTATCTTTATGCAGAGGCAAGCAAAAGAAAGCATCTTTTAAGTACAGAACAGTATACCATTTTCACTCAGCAACAGCAAAGTGTTTATTGGGGTTCCAGCATGCTGGGGCTCAGAGCTCACTTGACTAGAGCAGAGAGCCCTGAGAACAACTTAAACAGAGCTTACATAATTTTTTGGAGAGGGCAGGGAGGGAAATTAATTGATGGGTCAGGGCAAGTGGGCAGTTTTTGTGCAACCGGGTGAGGGAGTACACTCTGCAGTTTGGCAGTTGGGGACAGCACATTTTGGGAACAAAATTAGCAAACAGTTCTCAAGATTTCAACAGTGTTTTGTTAAGCATAAAGAAAAACAGGAAGTGACAAATACCTATTTTATTAACCTTTCACCAAAGCAAAATGAAAAGTGAGCATGGATTACTAAAAACAACCATGTCCTGGTTGCCTAATGCTCTCAAATGTCAATCCTATTGGTGACTACATATTTCTTTCTTCCTAAGATTATATATTCCACCTCAACCATATTGAAAATGCCTAATCCTATCACTCACATTATACTTTGTCTGATTTCCTAATGTCTCTATTAATATCTGCTTTCCTACATATTTTTCCCCAGTTCATCATTGTGACTGACTCTTTATATGTGCTCATATTTACTTTCACTCTCTACCTGAAACCCTATTGCTAATGAACCTTTTGTCCAAATCCTATACTCACTCTTTTTTCTAAACCTACTGACCATCTTCCTATTCCTACCGACTATTCCTTTGTGACTGCATGTTCTCTTGAACATTCAATCATCCAAGGTACAAGGTCCTATGCCATTGCATATTGATTTATCTGAGACATCTCTGCAGAACATAATTCAAAGCTAAGTATACCACTAAAGGGCCCAATGTCCTTCTGGCTTCAAATCGTACCTAGAATTTTGGTTTCATACTTATATTTCACCTATATATTCTTGTGAATATCGCAGGTACCCAATACCATTATTTGTCCAGCAGAATAATTTCTAACCCAAATAGAATATGTTATTAACCCTAACCATACACTGTTCCTCAATCTAACTTTGCAGAAGAGCAGGGACAGAGTTGGTCTTACAATACAGGAATGTACGGGATCTTCCACCTGCTGAGAACCTCAAAGGTTGATGCAGAAATGATCCCTGGAGAAGATTTAGGCAGCTATGAAGGGCCTGAGAGAGCAAAAGTCATCTTCCAAGGCAAACAACCTAGTCAGGATGAAGGGATGTATCTGAATCAGCCTCTCTCCTCTTGATATAAAGAAGATGGAACAAACCAACCCTGTGTGGAGAGCTTCTCCTGGGTGCCTATGGTTGATATACAATTCTAACTTCTGAAAGTGTCACAGGAAGTAGTGGCAGCCTCCATCTCAAGGGACCCTTGAATGCAACTGTTAGGACAAAGTTGTTGTCAAGACAGTGACCTCATTCCGTTCTTGAAGGAATTGACCTACCTCACTTCTTGGGGGATGGAACTCTCTGAACTTGGGATCCAGGAAGCCAGGCACAAAGAGCCAGTACCCGTCCCATTCCCAGTAGGCTCACTTGTTTGGATTTAACAAGGACAGAGTCTGTCTTTCTTGGTACCTAAAGATTTGAGGATGGCCAAATTCAAGTAGACCTCTGAAAATGGGCCTTTCCTGAGACAGCAGGTAGTGGTCAGCACAGGCTCCTGACAACTTCACAGAGTTGGACAAGGAGAACATATCTGAGACAGGACAGGCCATTTTGGGGAAACATAGTATGGCCCACCAGTCAGAGGACACTTCGGATAGTCACAGACTTACTTGGGGGAAGGAGGTGACTTTTTGAGTGTGGTTGTGAGTTTGTGGTTTTGTCTCATGTTCTGAGAATAGGTAGGAAAGGCTGTTTGTTTGGTTTGGAGTGAACTGTTTCTAGAAAGTCCTTTGACAAGGTGAGTGTTTCTAGGTCTGTGTATCCCAGTGTGTCTGTGGTTGTAGACATTAGAAAAGAGCATGCATCCATAGATGTGTCCTGTCTAGTAGAAAGCTTCCCAGCATTCATTCTTCCCAATTTATGAATGGACTGTGGCTCGCCTTATAGAAAGGCAACACCTACAACCTTCTTAATTTCCTGTTTTCTTCCTGAATTTTGGCCACTCTCCAGAATAGGCTCATATTTTTGTGTCAAAGATATGTACCACCTCCAAGCTCTGTGACATGGCCATGTACTGGTTAGCTGAAGGGAATGGCGAGCATCTCAGAAAACTCAGATATCAGTGTGACCAGGAAAGTCTCAGTGGAGAAACCATGTTTTGGGCCTTTTGCTAACATATTGTTCTGTTGTCCTGAGTGTCAGGAAGGTCTTTGCCTCAGGCCACCCTTTGTGAAGCCTGAAGAAAACAGTTTTCAAATGGAAATAAATGGGCATCACCTGTGGCTCTTTGCTTAATTACTTTGGAAAGGGATGTGTCTGAATCAGCCTCTTGGCCCTTTGTGAAGCTATGGCTTAGATTCTCAGTGCCTGATGGATCTAAAGAAAGATCCAATGTGTGCATCCAAAAGCAAAATGGCAAAAATATCAGTCATTGTGGATGAAGTCTCTCACCTTCCTCTGTTATTTTCCTGATGTCCATCAAGTGAGAATAGTGATCTTTTGTGTCAAATGAGTTCTTCCAAGCCCTGCAGAGGTGCTTCAGTTTTCTCATGACTCCAAATCACATAAGGAATCTATACCTGACAGTCAGTAGGCATCAAATTGGAGAACCAGAGCAGTATTAACGGCAGACCTATGTGATCAATTCTGGTTCACTGGAAGGGTGTCCAGGCTACCCTGAGGTTAGGCAAATGAGGGGCAAGTGAGCTTATTTTGGACACTCTCTTGGACTGCGCCATTCATGGAAACCTCCAGCCAGACGTTATGATGAGTGTATATATGAAAAAAGATGAGGGCCTTGGGGGAGTGTTTTGGTTTTAATTGTGGTCATTTGTGTGGCGGTTGGAAGAGATGACTGGGTCCATCTGGGCTTGAACTCTGGTGTGATTCTGCTCAGAGATTAAGTTCTGTAACTGACCTCAGAGAAGTAATTGCTTTGGAAAGGGATGTGTCTTAATCAGCCTCTTGACCCTGTGTGAGGCTGTGGCTTAGAATATCAGCACAAAATGGATCTAAAAAAGATCCCATGCATGCATCCAAAACCAAAATGGCAAAAAGAGCAGCCATTGTGGATGAAGTCTCTGGCCTTCCTTTGTAAAGTTCAGAAAGAATAAAAGAAATTGAAATTGAAACGTAAAGAACCAGGTTTTGTAAAGTTTACAAGCTGCACTGAGAACCTGAAATTCCTGAGTCAGTAAAGACAATTCTTTGATGTGTCCATTAGATGTGAGTTGAAATCTTCCCAGACGACCTTGTTACTTAACAACCCCTTCCCAGAAACCGTGCAGCTCAGCACATATACATCTCAGGGCTTCAACCAATCAGTTTAAATGTCTACCCCTTCACAAGGCTGACCAATCACCCCCTGCCCGACCTGTTCCCGCCAATGAATGTGCTAATCATGTTTTGGAGTTGTTATTTGATTTTCCCAGGGTACATGGTAATTTGCTAAAGGAGGCAATGATGTATGTAAAGTCCCTGCCCTCTCTAAAGAATGTATATAAACTCTGCTCAAATTGTTCTCTGGGCTCTTTGTTGTTTGCTTTTCTGATGTGAGCTCTGAGCCCCAGCATGCTGGACCCCCAATAAACCCTTTTCTGTTTCATGAGAAAGTCTCTTGGTGGTGTTTTTCTCCGACCTTCGCCCCACCTTTTCATCTGGAGGCCCCAGGTGAGATATTCGGCAGCAGCGGACAAAAGACGCCAACTGACTTCTCTTAGGGTAAGTAAGGCGCCTGTTTCTTGTTTTGGGTTTCCGTTTAAGGCGTGGCAAAGTTGCTGTGGGTGAGGGCATTAGGTCTCTCCTATGTTGGCTGACAGAAGTGTCACAGAGCCAAAGGTCACGTCCCTGGGGGCACTCCAGACGACTAGGGAAATCAAGGAATAGTAGTTTCCTCAACTGGGTTATATTTTGCTTCAGGATTCGGTTTTCCAGCCCAAAAGGTTTTGCCAGCTACTCAGTTTTGTTCATTGTCCTGAACTCAGGTTGAGTTTACTGTCTGTATTTATTGTCTAACCCATCAGGTTTTGCCAGTTACTCAGTTCTAATCGTTGTCTTGGACTCATGGTAAATGTTTACTGTTTGTCATTGTGTGTGTCGAGTTTGTGTCTTCACTGTCCCTGTTTGAGTAACTTCCATTATGGGACAAAGCACTTCTATGCCTCTGTCCCTGACCCTTGATCATTGGACTGATGTCCACTCAAGGGCCCAGAATCTTTCTTTTTCAGTAAAACGCCAGAGCTGGCAGACTCTCTGAGCTTCAGAATGGCCCATCCTGGGAGTCGGATGGCCACCAGAGGGATCCTTCCACTTCCCTCTAATCCGAAAAGTCAGAGATATTGTCTTTTAGCTGGGGCCACGTGGCCACCCAGATCAACAGACATATACCCCTTCCCTCATGATTATATCATTCAAACCTTCCACAACTCCCGCTCTCCCCACCATTCTCCCTGAGTCACAAGACTGGATACTCTTCCCCCTCCTCATTCTCTACCCTCGCTCCCCAACCCCCAACATGTTCCAGATGATCCTCCCGCCGCTGACTCAGCCTCTCAGCTGCTAGAGGCAATTGGGCCAGACTCAAGCCCTCCAGGGGACTTCCCTGCAGCAGCAGCAGCCCCTCCTCCCCTGGAGGAAGCTGGGCCACCTAAAGGAACCCGGCGGTGATGGATAATAGAAAACTCAGAATCCCCTGTGATGCTCCCTCTCCGTCCCTACGGGCCAATGAACCGTCCCAACTGGGAACCCAACAACTTTGAAGGTAGGTAGCATCTGTCCACTTATCGCCGGGCTCTAATAGCGGGTATAGCGGGTCACCAAGCGACCGCCAGAGGGCTGACTAATTTGGCCAATGTAAGAGAGATTATCCAAGGGCCTAATGAGTCTCCCTGTATGTCTCAGGAGAGAATTATGGAAGCATAATGGAAATATACTTCTTTTGATCCTCAGGCAGAGGACCAAAAGGCATCTGTTGCAATGGCCTTTATCGAGCAGGCTGCCCTAGATATTAAGAGAAAGTTACAATGTCTAGATGGATTACAAGATATGATGTTAAGAGATTTAGTCAGAGAACCTGAGACAGTATATTATAAGAGAGAAATTGAGGAGGAGAAGGAACAGAGGAGAGAGAAGGAAAGGGAACAAAAGAAGGATGAAAGGAGCAAAAAGCAGACTAAAGCATTGGCTAAGGTTTTGTTCACAGCAAAAAACACTCCAGAAGGTTAAATGCAGGGAGACAGAAAGGGATACCTGGGCCCACGCCAAAGGCTGCCCCTGGCATCAGATCAATGTGCCTACTGAAAAGAAAAAGGACACTGAGCCAAAGAGTGGCCCAAAAAGGAGCAGCCACACGAGCCCGCCATGCTGACTCTAGAAGAGGACTAAGAAAGTCGGGGCTTGGATCCCCTCCCCGATCTCAGGGTAACATTTGAAGTGGAGGGGATTCCAGTGAACTTTGAAATGGATACAGGAGCAGGATACTCAGCCCTTAAGACCCCACTGGGCCCCCTATAAATAAATAAATGGTCCCTAGTTCAAGGGGCTAATGACAGTAGATATCAGGCTTGGACAAAAAAGAGGATTATGAACCTAGTAAATGGAAAAGTCCACACTCTTTTCTAGTAATCCCTGAATGTCCAGCCCCATTGATGAGCAGGGATCTGCTTACCAAACTCTGGTCTAGAATAACCTTTATCCCTGATGGTCCCCAAGTGGAGTTTCTAAAGCCTTCAGTAAAAGCTCCCATAGTCACGGCTTTGACTATGTCCGTAGAAGGTGAACATCACTCTTCGTGTCCCCTAGAACTGATCAACAAAGCAAACTCGCACAGAAATGGATAAAAGATTATCCTAATGTATGGGCAGAAGCTGCTGGGTTAGGTATAGCCCTTAAACAACCTCCAATAGCAGTATAATTAAAAGCCTCTGCCTCTCCAATCAGTGTTAAACAATATCCCCTAAGCAAAGAAACTAAGGATGGGATAAGGCCCCATATTCAGAAATACCTGACTCTTGGGGTCTTAAGGCTCTGTCAATCAGCCTGGAATACCCCGCTGCTACCAGTTAGAAAGCTAGGAACTGGGGACTACCATCCTGTTCAAGACCTAAGAGAGATCAACAACAGAGTGCAGGACATTCACCCCACAGTACCCAACCCATATAATTTGCTTAGCACTCTGAATCCGGAGCGGGAATGGTACACTGTGCTGGACTTAAAAGATGCTTACTTCTGCTTGCCCCTACATAAGGACAGTCAGTTGCTGTTTGCTTTCAAGTGGATAAACCCAAAAACTGGAACATCTGGCCAATTAACCAGGACTAGATTCCCACAGGAGTTCAAAATCTCCCTCACTCTCTTTGATGAAGCCCTCCACAGGGACTTCAACGACTTCAGAACTGCCCACCTTGAAGTCACCCCACTCGAATATGTGGATGATCTGCTACTGACAGCCGACACCAAGGAGAACTCTGAGTCTGGGACCCAAGCACTATTATTCGAGCTTGCTCGGCTTGGATATAGGTCTTCTGCCAAAAGGCCCACTTTTGTCAGCAAGAAGTAATCTTCCTGGGTTATTCTCTTAGGGGTGGCAAACGATGGCTCACTGAGCCCAGAAAACAAACCGTTGTGCAGATACCTCCCCCTTCTAATAAGAGACAACTCAGAGCGTTTTTTGGGACTGCCAGCTTTTGCAGGTAATGGATTCCTGTGTTCGCATCTCTGGCTGCACCTTTATACACTCTGATAAAAGGGGATGCCCACTTCCAATGTACCCCTGAGTACAAACAAGCTATTGATAATGTCAAAAAAAAGGTGCTGCTCTCTGCTTCAGCCTTAGCACTACCAGATGTAGATAAACCCTTCAATCTCTACATAGAAGAAAAGAAAGGAATAGCACGGGGAATGCTCAATCAGACATTGGGACCTTGGAAATGGCTAGTAGCATTCTTATAAAAAAAACTGGACCCAGTGGCTAGCGTGTGGCCCCTTTGCTTAAGAGCTATTGCAGTGGCAGCCCTTCTAACAAAAGATGCTCATGAACGAACGTTGGGACAGAAGCTCACCATTATAGTCCCCCATGCCCTGGAGAGCATCATCTGCCAGCCTCCAGAGAGGTGGCTATCAAACTCCAGAATTAAGCACTACCAGAGCCTCTTGCTTGACAAAGACAGTATAATGCTGGGACCCCCTGCTCCACTCAACCCGGCTACACTGCTGCCAGAAGTATCATCAGGACCCGTCGCTCATGAGTGTCAAAATATACTGGCAGAGAAAACCAGTATACGACAAGACTTGAAGGATCAGCCACTGCCTCGCCCTGAAGTCGTATGGTTTACGGACGGCAGCAGCTTTCTCCAAGACGGTAAGCGGCGGGCTGCACGAGCAGTACTTAGCAAAACTAATGTCATCTGGTCCTCTGGTCTCCCAGAAGGGACATCAGTCCAAAAAGCAGAACTGATTGCTCTTACGAAAGCATTGGAACTAGCAACAAGCAAAAGGGCAACCATATACACTGACAGCCGCTATGCATTTGCCACTGCTCATGTGCACAGGGCTATTTACCAGCAAAGAGAATAGTAACCTCTTCCAGGAAAGAAATAAAGAATGAAGATGAGATCCTCCACCTTCTCTCAGCAGTGCAGGGCCCTAAAGAACTAGCTATAGGGCACTGTCCAGGGCCCCAGAAGGGAAACGACCCCGTGGTGGTTGGAAACAGAAGGGCAGATGAGGAAGCTTAATTGCCAGCCCTAAACGAAGTGACTCTGTTAACTTTTTCCACATGGGGGGGAACAAAAATCAGGAGACTTGGCAGCTCCGGAACCTTCAGGCAACTTATCATCTGAGGAGACAGATACAGAACTCTGGGACCCTACAGAGCCAAGTTTACAATTTCAAAAAGCCCACCTTTATGTCAAAGACTTACACTAGCTCACCCACTTAGACTCAAAGAAGTTGTAGGCACTCTTAAAGGACCGAAGAAAGGACTTATTATTGACTGACTCAAAGAGGAAAGAAATAGCTGAGCAGGTGACTAGAGCTTGTCAAGTCTGTCAATTAGTTAATAGTTACCCATCCAAGCTTCCTGCAGGAAGCACTTACGAGGAACCAGACCAGGACAATTCTGGGAAGTGGACTTTACTCAAATTAAGCCAGCAAGTTATGGACTTAAATATCTCCTAGTCTTTGTAGGTACTTTTTCAGGATAGGTCGAAGCCTTCCCCATGAAGAAAAAAACGGCTCAGATGGTGGTCAAAAGATCCTAGAAGACATTTTTCCAAGGTCCGGCTTGCCTAAGGTAATAGGGTCCAACAATGGACCGGCATTTGTAGCCCAAGTAAGTCAGGGATTCGCCAGGACCCTGGGCATTAATTGGGAGTTACATTGTGCTTATAGACCCCAAAGCTCAGGACAGGTAGAAAGGATGAATAGAACCATCAAAGAGACCTTAACGAAATTAAGCCTGGAGACCGGCATAAAATATTGGACTATGCTCCTATCTTATGCACTGTTTCCTGCAAGAAATAACCCCTATGCCTCTTTGTGTAACCTCACCAATTATAAAATTCTCTATGGTGCCCCTCCTCCAGTAAGGGACCTAACCCCAACACGAGACTTAATGATTCCTTTCACACACCCTTGCTTGACAGACTTAAAGCCCTTGAACAAACCCAGCACCCAGCGATACCTGTGGAAATAGTTGGCCACTGCTTATCAGCCTGGAGACAAAGAAACCCCACATTGTTATCAAGTGGGAGTCTTAGTCTACGTGAGACGGCATCAGGTGTCATCCCTGGAACCCCGCTGGAAAGGACCATACCAGGTGTTTCTTATAACACCTACAGTGGTAAAATTGGATGGGATCACTTCCTGGATACATGCCTCACATCTCAAGCCTGTGCCCTGTACAGATTCCGGCTGGAAACTGAAACTGACTGGTAACCCTCTCAAGTTGTGTGTCTGTCGTGTGGATAGGGCTATGGATTCTTCCCCTGGCCACCAGTATTCCTAATCCCCATCAGCCTGTTCAGCAACAATGGCAAGTTATAAATCCTACTGGGCAAGTAGTGTGGTCTATTTCACATACAGCCGCCTTATGGACTAGGTGGCCATCTCTCCACCGAGACATTTGTCAGCTTGTTATAGGCCTCTCTGACTGGGATCTCCCTGACATAGAGGACCCCACACATATCCCACTCAAACCCAAACCAGGGCAACATAGACCACCTTACCCCATGAATTATGGATGTCATCTCCCCAACTGAGGTGTAAACTAGCCAGTCTTGATTTTTATGTGTGCCCAGCTGATTTCCGAAGTTGCAAACAGGCCCAAACCTGTGGAGGACCCATTGACTTTTATTGTAGACCTTGGGGATGTGCATGGTGGAACCCAAACTCTCCAGACAGTATGATTCAGGTAGGACCAAATGACACCTGGATTGATCCCAAGAAATGTGCCGCTAGCCAAGCGGTGTCAAAAACTCGCTGTGGAAAGAATAGTCTATGTTACCCCCTCAAATAACTTTCACTTCCAAAGGAAGGGGATACCTCAGAACAACATGGCCTATGGGAAATACTAGGGGAATGCGATTTTATATTTATGGCCCTGGTTATGACTTTGCTCTCTGGTTCACCATCCAGCTTAAAAAGGAAGAAAAGCCCACAGCAATAGGGCCCAATCCCCTCAAGCCAGGAATTAAACCTCCTAAACCTCCCATGCCTAGATCTACCAGAACCCCTCTACCATCTCATACTTCCTGGTTTCGGTCTTTGCCTACTTTCCCAGTCCAGAATACAGCTGACTCCTCCCCCTGGGAACTAATTAAAGGAACCATTATGGTACTGAACTCCACACAATCAGAACTCCTTGCATTTCAGCCCAGGTATTAGATAGCTCTGTAAATTATTGTGTAATGGTGCAGATACTCCCCAGGGTGCTCTATGATGATGCAGAATAATTTGAAGGTCTACTAGGGGGACTAACAACCTGATTTCACCGGGAGCCAGTGTCTCTTACTCTAGCCATCCTACTGGGGATAGGAGTTACTGCAGGAGTGGGTACGGGAACAGCTGCTATGATCCGTGGGTCACAACAAATGGCCTGATTAGAAACAGCAATAGATCAAGACTTGAAAACGTTAGAGACCTCCATCACAGTTTTGCAGGAATCCTTAACCTCTCTCTCTGAGGTTGTTTTACAGAAAAGGCAAGGATTAGACCTCCTCTTCATGAGGGAGGAGGGCATCTGTGCTTCACTGAGAGAAGAATGCTGTTTTTATGCTGACCATAGTGGAGTTTTAAAGAATCCATGAGTAAATTGAGAAAATGCCTTGAAGAGCACCAGAGAGAAAGGGAGATTCAACAAGGGTGTTTTGAGTCATGGTTTACCCAGTCCTCTTGGTTAACTAAACTTTTATCAGACTTAGCTGGACCCCTGATCATCCTTATGGTGTTACTAAATGTGGGACCTTGTTTGCTAAACTGCATAGTTTCCTTTCTCCAGGTTCAGATTGGGCAGGAAAAAACTCATGGTAATCAGATAAAAATACTATCCACTGGCAGAAATAGAATCTGAGAACCCGCAATAATTATGATTCATTACTTTTAAGATTAAAAGTAGTCAGAAAAAGGAGTGGAAAATGAAAGAATAAAAGAAATTTAAATTGAAACGTAAAGAACCAGGTTTTGTAAAGTTTCCAAGCTGCACTCAGAACCTGAAATTCCTGTGGCAGTTAAGACAATTCCCAGAACTGCCCATTAGATGTGTGTTGAAATCTTCCCTGACCACCTAGTAGCTAAACAACCCCTTCCCAGAAACCCTGCAGCTCAGCACGATTACATCTCAGGGCTTCAACCAACCAGTTTAAATGTTTACCCCTTCTCAGGGCTAAAAAATCACCCCCTGCCCGACCTGTTCCCGCCAATGGATGTGCTAATCTTGTTTTAGAGTTGCTATTTGATTTTCCTGCGGCGTATGATGATTTCCTAAAGGAGGCTATGATGTATGTAAAGTCCCTGCCCTCTCTAAAGAATGTATATAAACTCTGCTCAAGTTGTTCTCGGGGATCTTTTTTCTTTCCTCCTCTGGAGTGAGCTCTGAGCCCCAGATGCTGGACCCCCAATAAACCATTTCTTTTGGCATGAGACAGTTTCTTGTTGGTCTTTTCCTCCAACGTTCGATGACCTTTTCAGTTCCTGACTACCTTCAAGTGAGAATAGCAATCCTTTGAGTCAAATGAGTTCTTCAAAGACCTGAAGAGGCTAGCCCATAGGTGCTTGGGTTTTCTCATGACTCCAAATCACAGTAAGAATATATACCTGACAGTCAGAAGGCCTCAAATTGGAGAAGAAGAGCAGTATTAGCAGCAGGGCTATTTGATCATTCCTGCTTCAAAGGATGGGGTCCATGCCACCCAACGCCCTTATGGACTTCAAATCTTACCTAGATTTCTGTTTTCATACTTACATTTCACCGCATATTCATGTAAATATCACAGGTTTCCAATACCATTATTTATTCTGCAAAATGATTCCTAATTGAAATCGAACCTGTTATTAACCTTAACCATACACTCGTCCCTCAATCTAACTTTACAAAAGAACAGGGAAATTGTTGATCTTACAATACAGGAATGTAGGCGATCTTCCACCTGCTGAGAACCTCAAAGTTCCATGCAGAAATCATCCCTGAGGAAGATGTAGGCACCTATGAAGCATGTGAGAGAGCAAAAGTCAACTTCCATGTCAAACAACCTGGTCAGGATGAAGGAATGTGACTGAATCAGCCTCTCTCTTCTTAATGTAGATTAAATGGACCAAACCAGGCCCAGGCCTGTGTGGAGAGCTGTTCCTGGGTGCCTGTGGTTGATATACCATTCTAACTTGTGTAAGTATCACAGGAAGTAGGGGCAGACTCCATCTCATGGGACCCTTGGAATCAACTGTTAGTACAAAGTGGTTGCCAAGGCAGTGACCTCATTCATTTCCTGAAGGAAGTAACCTACCACACTTCCTTGGTGATTGACTGCCAGGCACCCAGAGAAGTCCCAGTCCCAGTCCCAGTGGTGTCAATTGTTTGGATTTATCAAGGACAGAGTCAGTCTTTCTTGGTACCTACTTAAGTGATGATGGCCAAATGCCAGGAGAGGTCTGAATGGAAGCCTTTTCTGAGAAAGCAGGTAGTGGCTCAACCATGGCTCCTGACAACTTCAAAGAGTTGGCAAAGAAGACCAGATCTGAGACAGAACAGGCCACTTCGGGGAACATAGTATGGCCCACCAGTCAGAGGACACTGAGGATAGTCATAGACATACTTGGGGGAAGGAGGTGCTGTTGTGGGTGTCCCTATGAGTTTGTTGTTTAGTCTCATGTTCTGAGAATAAGTCGGTTTGTTTGTTTGGAGTGGAATGTTTCTAGAAATTTGTTTGACAACATGAGTGTTTCTATGTCTGTGTATCCCACTGTATACATGGTTATAGACATTTGAAAAGAGAATGCATCAATGGTTGTGTCCTGTCTGGTAGAAAGCTTCCCAGCATTCATCCTGCCCAATTTAAGAATGGAGAGTGGCTTGCCTTATGGATGGGGAACACCTACTACCTTCCTAAGTTTCTCTCTTCTTCTTGAATACGGGCCACTCTCCAGAATAGCCTCATGGTTTTGTTTCCAAGATATGCACCACCTCCAAGCTCTCTGACATGGGCATGTACTTAATAGCTGAAGGGAATTGGAGCATCTCAAAAACTCAGAATTCTGTGTGACCAGTAAAGTCTCAGTGGAGAAACACTGCGTTGGGCTTTTTGCTTACCTATTGTTCTGTTGTCCTGAATGTCAGGAAGGTCTTTGCCTCAGGTCACCCCTTTGTGAAGCCTGAAGAAAACAGTTTACAAACGGAAATGAATGGGCATCACCTGTGGCTCTTTGCTTAATTGCTTTGGAAAGGGATGTGGCTGAATCAGCCTCTTGGCCCTTTGTGAGGCAGTGGCTTAGATTGTCAACATCTGATGCATCTAAAGAAAGTTTCCAAGTGTTCATTCATAACCAAAATGGCCAAAAGAGCAGTCTTTGTGGATGAAGTGTCTCGCCATCTTTTGTAACCTTCCTGACCTCCATCAAGTGAAAATAGGAATTCTTTGGGTCAAATGAGTTCTTCAAAGCCCTCTAGAGGCTAGCCGATAGGTGCTTGAGTTTTCTCATGACACAAATTCTCATGAAGAATCTATACCAGACAGTCAGTAGGCCTCAAATTGGAGAAGCGGAGCAGTTATAGAGCAGGACTAATTGATCACTCTTTGTTCACAGGAAGGGTGTCCAGGCCAAGCTGACTTTAGGCAAATGAGGCACAAGTGTGCTTATTTTGGACAGTGTCTTGGGCTGCGCCCCTCATGGAAACCTCCAGCCAGAGGTTATGATGAGTGTATATGTGGAAGAAGATGAGGGCCATGTGGGAGTGTTTTGGTTTTAATTGTGGTCAGCTGTGTGGTGGTTGGTAAAGATGCCTGGGCCCACCTGAGCTTGAACTATGGTGTGATTTCCCATAGAGACTGAGTAATGGAACTGACCTCAGAGAAGTATTGCCGTGAATTGTGTTGGGATTTTAGGTGGCCATGCATGAGATTCACCCTTGAAAACTGAGATATAGAAAAGGGTGGCTTTCCATAGAGTACTGTCAAACTCAGCCTGGATATCACATGACTTTATTCTGAAAGATTGGCCGCCATAGTTGAGAGTCAAAACATACATGGACCTTACATTGGAGACCTCAATGGGCCTGGCTTCATGTGTCCTTTGGGCCACTCTTTGGGAAGCCTTGCCTCTGAGAGTTCACCAGAGCTTTCCTTGAAATGTGCTTCTTCAAAATTTAATGGTTCCTGAATGAATTTAAACCCACAGTTTCCCCAAATTCATCCTTGAAAAATGGCTAGATAAATACCATGAAATTTTTGAAATTCCCATGACCAGGTGGCCCTGGAGAATCTTTGGATGTCCTGTTGCTGATCATGAGGGTACCAGACAGTGCCTTGATTGACTGGGTTTCATGAAAACGGTGTATAACACAGATACCAGTATGTTGGAGGCTGCTGAGTAGTGGGCCCAGAGCTGTGATGTGCAGGTGTGTGATAAAGCATCTCTTGTCAAGCCATGTGGATCTGTCATTGACTTCCAAATGGCTTGTGGCTGACATGGTGCAAACAGGAATCACGTATATGTCTGAATCCTCTCCATAAAAGGCATCTTGTTATATGGAGATGTTTCAGGGCAATGTTCAGAATCAGGTTGCTATGGTTAAGGGGACAAGCTATGTGGAATAGAAGCCTGGTTGGTGCATTCTCCTGCAGACCCTGACCCACCACACGTGACAGGACTCCCTCCAGCACTGTGTCCCAGTTGAACTCCTTGTATTTCATGAAGCAAATACCAAACTCCCAGTGCAGCCGCAAGAAACACCATGAAAAGTGTTGGATGACCAAATGGCTTCACAGTCCACATGCGGAGACACTTAGCTTTCAGTGGCCACAGTTTACCTACAAAGAGAGAAGTCAGCACTGCTGCCTCATGTTATTTGGAAAATAAGAAACAATGTCCTCCAGGTCACATAGATGCAGACTCAGCTTTAATGGTCTCCTTAGAATGGAAGCTAAAGCTCCTGACAACAACATATATGTCAAGTGCCCATCCTCAGAGGCAGTTTCTCAAGTAGTCTTTAGGCAGGCAGAGCTCCATGTTGGTGGAGTGTTTACCTTTTAGACCAGGACGCAAGAAAAGACCACTGACTCCAATTAAAATCAAATTAAAGCAAACTTATTATTTCCACCACCCGGGCTGTGTCTCCCTCCCAAAACCACGGGAACAAGAGAGCAACCCCACCTTTCCTACAGAATGGCTTTATAGCGCAGAATGTTACAGAAAAGGGTGGTTACAGAAAACAGAACTCTGACAAGCATCACACTAATGATAGTTTACATTTTTTTTTTTTTGCCGGCCCCAACATCAGAATTTATGAGAACCATTAGAGCCTCAGAGAGTGTCGTCTGGCCAGGGAAGGCCAATATTTATGAGGTGTAAATAAAGTTTCAGAGAGGGCTGTTATCTGGTCAGAGAGCCATGCATGGGTGAGTTCAAGGCATGGGCAGGCATTCAAAGCAGGTTCAGAATTTGCTGTAATTTATAGTTAAGCCAAAATTATCTTTTCATGGCTTTGTGTCAAGATGGCTCCAATTTAAAAAAAATATCAGGTTGGGTCTATCATTCCCCCATTTTCTAATGTGTCCCTTTCAAATCTTTGATAGGGTAGGGGACGAGCACTGAGGGAAATTTAATTCCTCAGGTAACAGTCTCCCCATTTTTTGAACTCACCCAAAGCCGGTCTCCCTGATTTTACTGACTTAAATAATTACTTATATTGATAGTCTATTTATTTTTGGCTCCATTGTAGTAAGAAGCGAGGCGTCCCTCATTTTGACTTCTTCTGAGCTGAGAGAGGGTGATGTGAGGGGGTACGGTCTGAGAGACATGAGTTGCCTTTTCGAAGTCAGTTCGGTTTGAAGTCTGGTTGGGGAAGTACAGGTTGTAAAGTCATCTGGGGATGGGTTCTTCTATGAGAGAAACAAAATACATGAGTACTGAATAAATGTTGCAGCAGCTGGAACATGTCACTGTATAGAAGTTCCCTCACCAGTCTTAAATATCCCCAGTTATCAGGACTGTCAACTTAATATTTAACATTTAGGGTTACAGTTGTCCCTCCCCATAAAATACAGTGTTATAATTTAATACCATCTGATCCTGCTAAATTCTTTTACTAGTATGACCTCTGTGTCTAATAGAGAAACCCTTAATTCTGTTACTCAAGGCTGGATAATTGTACTAGCAAACTCCAATATTACCTGTGTAGGTTAGGAATATCTGTAGGCCTTAAACTAAAAACTTCTGCCTCTGGCAGCTCCTCTTGATAGTCTCTTTTTATAGTTATCAGGCATTCCTCTCTGAGAACCCTTCTTTGTAGCCTCCAGTCTTATTTATTTTGGGAGGCTAACATAAAGTGTATCCCTTAAAATATTTTTATTACTGTTATTATTTAAAATGCCCAGGAATGGCTGTATTTTGCGTTTAACTGTCTTTCCTAAATGTTTAAGATGAAGCAGTCAAACTGACTTTTGTTTCTATCTATTATGAACAGTCAGCTGAGCTTTTACGGGAGTCATTCCTGGGGAAACTTGAGAGCAGCTTCTCAGTTCTGCTAGTGCCTTTTTCGCTAGGTGTGTCCAGGTCTTGCTTGACCCTGTGGCTTCCCTCGGAAGCATCAGGGATGTCTCCCTTCTCTGATGACTGTCTTCTTCATAGAAAATGGCTTTCTGTTCTCCAGTGGCTCAGAGTTGCAAAGCTCTTTAGGGAAGTCCCCTGTTCCCTGGATACAGACTGACTCAGAGGGCAAGAATCAAATATTGGTTTTCTTGGCCCTTTTCATTTAACTTTAATTTTAAATCCTAATTTTAAACATCCAGCAAATAAATTTTAGCAGCCTTATATTAAGAGTACTGGGCTTTAATGTCTGCAATTTAAAATTATTTATCTTTTTATTAATTGGGATCTGTATTTTTCTGTCTGTCTTTTGGTGATGACTTGTTATCTTTAATTAACCCATGTTGTGTTCTTAAAGCAACACTTCTGTAAAACACTAACAGGGAATCTTTAGATCACTTATAAGGAAATTACAAAATAAAATTAACAAGAGTAAATATACTTAGTTCGTGTAATAGCTACCCTGAATTTTTAGGCTGAGTTATTTATTATATTTCTTGTTTGAGATCCTAATAATCTTGATATGAAAAAAAAGAACTTTTGAATGTAACTTTAAATGAAATAACATCTGACCCACTGCTTTCGTAGTCATTCTCACATGTAGTAAGTTGGGACACAGAGCCTTATCTCAAGTAAGGCAGGGCTCATTATAAATCTTAAGTGTTTTAGTTCTAAAGATGATCTTTGTTTTTAAATATCAGTTTAAAAAGTTAACATTAATTGTTTGAGGTCACATGATCATTAGTTAACACCATATAACATAACATTTAAAACATGAATAAAATAAATGCTGAAAGTTTTATCCTTTTCATAGCTAAGGCTCTCATTAACATAAAAATACATTCAAATTGTTCCCCAAAGTAAAAAGTAACATAAAAGTTTACATATCTTATTGATAAAAGGTAAATAAATGCCCAATATATTTTTTTTTACCATTCAACTTCAGAACACCAGCTTCACATAATGCTCTTTTAAAGTTTCTACCTTAGAGACTTGTATTCCTGGAAGATATGAGCACATTAATAGCATCACAATTGCATTGATGTTTCTACATTAACCAAGTTTAGCTTTTAAAGAAATGGCAGTACAGTGCTCTAAAATAACAGATCGTATTTAATAAGTTGTTTAATATTTATGGTTGCTTGCTCTAGAAAAATAAAACTTAATAAACAAAATGTTATTGGTAAACGTATGTTTTAAGAAATTTTTGTGTCTTTTACACATGACTGATTTTTACAATCTTATACAGACTTTAGAACAAACTTATACAGACCTTAGTAAATCAATAACATATCTAACAAGAATACTCATGAATGAGTAATCAAATATCAAATTTAATTTATTTATTTATCAAAATATTAGACAAAAGTATTGAACAGTGTAGACCATTTTTTTGTTGAAGGAAAAGTCCTAGAACCAAGGCATATTAGACCTTTTGTCAACATTAATATTTTATTAGATTTTTGAACACCTAGAAAAACATGTAAGCTTAAATTTAAAGACATTTATTTTTATCTGTTTATCCAATTTAAAGTGAACCATTTAAATCACATAAATTAAAGATCTTTGGATCCGCTTTTTAAAATTTGTTTTTGTGAGTGCTCCTTTTTTTATGAGCGCTCCTTATGTATGTTAATTTGTATATAATATACATGATATACGGACATATGTATATATACACATACAACACATAACAAGAGTGTGCACACATAATTATAGTAAAGGCCTTGTAGCTTTTCGCAGGTGAAATCTCCATTGCAATGTTTCAAAAACTCCACTGTTGGTCAAAGATAGAACTGATCAGAAAAACATTAACCTAGGTCTGGAGGATCAAAATCATGAGTTAAAAACAATACAGAATCTAAGGAAAAAAATAAGAGTCCTAGAAAAAGTGACTGGGCAGTTATTAGTAATTACCATACAATGTAATTTTTTCTCCCCCCCCCCTTAGGCCTCAGATCAGTCTCCTACTGAGCTAGTAGGCTTCTTTCATTTGCATTTCAACATAAGGCCTGGCTGAGGTCTGGAAGGAGCAGGGAAAAACTGCTATTCTGAGCAGACACCTCAGGCCTAAGGCATTTTAACCATAATTTTCAGGTTTGGATGTTGAAAATTATGGTACAATTTTAAGTTACAATTCACAAAATTTTATATCTTTACATCTTGTTCTGTCAACAGATACCATACTATGATTTACTATCCTTTTCCAAATTAATGCACTGGTACACACTGTGATATTTTCCCAGTCTACCCAATTCAAAACTGGTGAAAAATAAGACTGAATGTTTGGGAAGTTACTTGCCAACTTGGAAATAGAGTTCTTTAGTTTTCCATGCTAAGTATTTAAGTTCTCTTGCATGAATTATCTAAAATCATAAACTAAACAATTATATGAACCAGACTTTTAACTGCAAGATTGTACAATGCTTCAAAAACCCATTCAGATACCAGATTGTTACAATAAAACGTCATCATTTAGATACACATTGAGCTAAGATCATTCCCAAGAAACAGTTTATAATATGAACACATTATTGCACATGTCTTTAAGGGCCAGAAACAAAGACACAAGACAGACAGAAAGGAGCTCCAGACTATGGCTGACAGACAGAAGCCTTTAAAACATAACAGATAAGAGAAAAATCTCCTACACCTGTAGCACGATAGATGTCTCCACAAGGGGAACAGATGTTTTCAAAGAGGAGCAACCTGAAATGTGAAATCAAGGGTCTCCATGGTGACTTTACTGCATTTAGTGTCCCCTTTTTCTTATTCTCTTTTTTAATAAGACAGAGGTGGCATAATTCTTACAGTGCAGGGATGGAAGGAGGGAATTCTCTGAAGCAACAGGGCTTTGGCAGCTGCCGGGAGTCCTTCAGTCCCTCCTTTTACTTACAGGATTAGCTCCTCTGGTTCAGTTCCACCCCGAGCACGCTCCATCTCCTAATATTTCAGTAGTCAGCTCTCAAAAAGTCCCAGCGTCCGGGGGAGGGTATCAAAATTTGTAACTTAAATTTTGGTTCCTGATGTTGAAGCCAATTAATACCAATTTAATAATGAGGACAGCGTTTGAGAAAAAGAAAAAGGGAGGTTTACTGCTTTGCTAACAAAGGAGAAACACAGGGGATTCTGCTGAAAGGTTGTGAATCTCTTGATCTGGAGGGACAAGCGGTTTTAAAGGAGTTTCACTTTTTCACCTAAGAGATACTCAGTTCTTAGGTCACCAGCAGGCATTGCCCTCTGCAGTGGGTGTGCTCCAGGCAACCAGCTAGGGGCTTCTCTCATCCTGCTTGACAAAGGGGGGGAAAGTTCATCACAGTTCCTTAAAACACAGTCCAAAGGGGTGTCAGGCTTACTTGCTTTATTATCCATTTTCACGTCCAATATCATTATGTTTTTACCAAAGAAATCACACAACAAAACGCACAAAAACTAACAAACCAAAAACATACAGAACACAGAAAAAAACACAAAGAAACAGAAAACCGGTGAAGAAACAGAAAAACAGAGGAGCAATACAACGTCTTGCTAAAGCTCCGGGGAAGGAGCTCCTGCATGCCCATTGGCACCTCTCTACCCTTTCAGAGGAATTCCCTACAGAACAGAACAGAGGACAGAATGATTCTTGTTACTGTCCCGCACAGGAGTATATGTGAGCCTCCCCATGCCACCTCTCTGTCATCAGAAGAGATGTCCCTTTACCGGATATCAGATGTTATAAAGATACCACTTACCTATGGAGGCCTCCTCCACCAGGTGCTTGCTAATAGTTATAGTGCGATGGTTCACTGCAGTGCTCCCCGGACTGAAGGCTCACTCCAAGGCCTTTGAACTTGGCTCTCCAGCCCGGAGCCTTGGAGGAAAGGCCAGCTTCAGAATTTCCAGGAGTCTGGTCTTGTGATCTGGTCGGGTCATCTCACTGGGGAACTCTAAAATATTAGACCAGGATGCAAGAAAAGACCACTGACTCCAATTAAAATCAAATTAAATCAAGCTTATTATTTCATCCGGGTGGGCTGCCTCTCCCTCTCAAACAGCGGAAACAAGACAGCATCCCCACATTTCCTACAGCCCAGCTTTATACCCCAGAAAGTTACACAAAAGGAGAGTTACAGAAAACAGAACTTTGACAAGCATCACACTAATTATAGGTTACATTTTTTATTTGCTGGCCCCAGCATCAAAAATTATGAGGACCATTAGAGCCTAGAGAGGGTCTTTGGCCAGGGAAGGCCAATATTTATGAGGTGTCACTAAAGTTTCAGAGAGGGCTGCAATCTGGTCAGAAAGTCAGATATGAGTGAGTTCAAGGCATGGGCAGGAATTCCAAGTAGGTTTGGAATTTGCACTAATTTATAGTAAAGAAAAAATTATCTTCTCATGGCTGTGTGGCAAGATGACTCCCAATTTTATTGAAAGATCAGGTTGGGAGATCAACCCTGTCCTTTACTTTTGGAAACTCCTCTACCACATGCATGTTTGTGAACTCCTGAGCATTTTCTATCCCAGATATGTATTCACAGATATTTTAACTCTACTCCTCTAATTGTGTCTTACTTGGGGCGAAGGTAATGTCAAGGCATTGTTCTGGATGAGAGTGGGAAGATTATTGTATACCATATATATGCATACTCATTGGATTCATTTTTCAATTTTCCATTCAAAATACTATATCCCTCACAATAACCCATACTCTATGAGACTCTAACAACTAATACTAATATGATGGAGAAAAATAACCGAAACAAAATTGAAATACAAGCACTTCAGAAGAGACATGGTGTATATTGGACTTGCCTTTTGCAAGATAAATGGTAGGTGTTATTAATCTAGTCAATTTTTAATTGAAATAGTTCTCCATGTGTTTTTAAAGTTAAAAAATATGTGTATTCCTGTCTCCCTTTCTCTGTAGCCTATTCAGCACATGTATTTTTATATGCACATATAGAATCCTACGTGATATCACAAGTAAATTTTTGTGAGGTGCCTGACTTGGCAGTTACAAATTGTGAGAAGAGATTACTCCTCCTAAAAGCTCTTGGAACTGAAATTTCAAGCTATAGGTGAGCTTCCTAGTAGAACAACATTATAAATAAATCCATGTTCAGTGAAATGAATGTTTTTCGATCTGTGGATGATATATATTTCATGGTGAATTTTGTTTGGCATATGAATTGGTATGTTTATTGTCTGTGGTTGTTTGTGTGTGTGTGTGTGTGTGTGTGTGTTTGTGTGTGTGTGTATATATATATATACACACACACACACACACTCTCCAGAATTTTCATAATATGAAATGTATGTGTCTTATATACACTCCCTAAATTCATTCATGTTCATGTATGTGGATTAATAATCAACTTTTCACAACATTATTCTCAGAAACATTCATTCACCTGAAATATATATTTGTTTCCTAGTACTGAAAACTAACTTCAGTGAAAGGTACATACAAATCCTAATATTTCTACAGTTACTGACCCAGTTTAACATCAATGCAAGTAGATTCCTATGGGACATGATGCATCTTTTGATGTTCATTTTTATTCAACAGTGGTACCTTACTATTTTTCAGTTTTTGCACATCATAGGATACATATTTCATCCACTAGTTAGCAAAATTATAGGCATTTGTTTCACTTTTAATCACTTTCTTCTCCAGAACACATGTATTTCTCTATGTTTCTTGACTGGTCTTTTAATGAGACTTCTTTCCAAATACATTATAATCGATTTCCATAATCATTTTGAAACAAATCTCACACACCCTTCATGATAAACCATAACCCTAAGATGACCATTAGATATATAACCGGTTGGAATGAATGATTGTATATCAATATAACATTTCTGATATATTTTCAGATATCTATTCAATCCATTATTTACAGTGGATCCAGTTATATTGTTTATTCAAAGAATGGTGTATTCTTGCATTATCTCTATATTCATAGACACAGGGTACGCCTATTTGTACCCCAATACTAATTTATACGTCTTCAAAATATTGCTCCCTGAAATGGTGGAAGAAATACTCATGTCACCAGATCTGCATATACATTTTATCACAGAAATATTCTGGACACAAAAAGCAAAGGTCACATGTACAATTGTATCAAAGCCTAAATGGGAAGTGAACTTGGATTACTAAAATCATCCATGTCCATGTTGCCTAATGTTCTCAAATGTCAATTCTATTTGTGACTACATATTTGTTTCCTCTTAAGATTATAAATTCAAGCTCCAGCCTGTTGAAAATGTGTAATCCTATCACTCACTTTATACTTTACTTGATTTCCTAATGTCTTTATTGATATGTGCTTTCATACATGTTTTCCCCAGTTCATCATTGCGACTGACTCTTCACATGTGCTGACATTCACCTTCACTCTCTACCCGAAACCCTATTGTTAAGAACTTTTGGTCCAAATCCTATACTCACTCTTCTTCTTAGCCTACCGAATACCTTCCAAATCCTATCGACTATTGCTTTTTGACTGGATGTTCTGTTCAACATTCAATCATCCAAGTTACAAGGTCCTATGCCATTGTATATTGATTTATCTGAGACTACTGTGCAGGACATAATTCAAAGCTAAGTATCCCACTCAAGGGCCCAATGCCCTTCTGGGCTTCAAATCTTACCAAATTTCTGCTTTCATACTTATATTTCACCTATATACTCTTGTAAATATCGCAGGTTGCCAATACCATTATTCATCCCGCAGAATGATTCCTAACCAAAATCGATGCTATTATTGAACCTAACCATACACTCTTCCCTTAATATAACTTACAGAAGAGCAGGGACAGAGTTCGTCTTACAATATAGTAATGTAGCTGATCTTTCACCGGCTGAGAAACTCAACGATCCATGAAGAAATGATCCTTAGAGAAGATGTAGGCAGCTATGTAGGACCTGAGAGAGCAATAGTCATCTTCCACAGCAAACAACCAGGTCAGGATGAATTGATGTGTCTGAATCAGTCTCTCTCTTCTTATTGTAGAGAAGATGGACAAAACAAGGCCTGTTGTCGGGACCCCTTGCCCGCAAGGAAGACGCAACTCAGGAATCTTCTTTCAGCAGTTTATTCAGGCCCTTGATATTTCTTCTAATTCCCCGTTGGATGCCCCTCCCAGCCTTAATAAAGCATCCCAAGCCCCAATGCGAAGCTGCCACGTGGAACTTTCTCACAGGGTGCTGAGAAACCATGCACCAACTCTCCCAAACAAGGAGTTGTTTATTACAGACCACAGTGGAGCCAGCGCCATCTTGCAATGGCGACCATAATCTGCAGAAGTGGCTCACCACAGTTCCCCCCTTCTGTTTTCTGAAAACAATACAGGCGAGAGTAGAGGTCCTATCCCACTGTGCAGAAGTGGCTGCATAGTATGGCTCAGTCCTAAGGAGGGCCCTTCCCCAGATCTGAAGCCATATCAGCCGACGCCTTTTTTCGTGGGGCGGGGCGTGGACATCTAACCCGCATGCAATAGGACATGCTCTCCTTGAGGTCCACTTCAAGGATCACTCAAGTGCAGTGCCTTGCCTCGCATCCTGTATCGTGACAAAGGTGGACGAAGGGGGACAGCTAAGGCTGAACTGCGGCTGTACACAACGACAAACGAGTTGACAGCACCCCGAAAGAAAGGCACGGACTTTAAGGCGATAGAGAAGCATTAGTGTGGAAACCCACCTGCGTGCAATGGCAGCAAGACCGGCAGAGTGCAAGGGCTTTCCAACACTAAGAGAATAACGAGGAAAGACATGCCGATCCCAGTGCAATGTTATAATAACTTGGGGTGCAATGGCCATGTCAAAGATTTACTGTTTAAGATGCGCAAGCCAAACTTGAGGTGAATTGCCATTTTCTAAATCTGCAAGAGCTTGGATGATCATAGCCTTATCATGAGCATTGCGGGCCTTGAGGCAAGAGAAACCACAAACAGAGAAACATACCGAAGCAACACATTGCACCAAAAATGCCTACCCCCACCCACTCTTTAAAAAAGGAAAAGGCAGAAGATATCCAATCGGTGAATTGACCCAAAGTCACGGGATCAACACGGGTGCTATTCAAGACAGCTATCTGGGTTAGTTGAGACTGGATCATGTCTTCCGCTTCCATGGACCAATTTCCAGCCAAATATTCGCCAATGGTGCGGGAAGCATTCCTGGAATCATTAAATCTGACAGAGGTTATGCATAAATGTGCACATTGTTCAACACAACCCAAAAGCACTAAGTCAGCCAATTCTTCTACCTGAGCTTAGAGTAAATCTATTCTTTGGTTGGCAGCTAAAATCCCTGACAAAATATGTTGATTAATTGTATTTTGGGATTCAAGTATGGTGGAAGTTTGTTGGACAACTTGATTAATAGTGGCAGCAGTTTGTACTTGATTGGCCATAGCCACTCCGGCCGTAACCGCTGCAGCAGCAGATACCGCCACGGCTGTCACTGTAGCCGCTGTGATTCCAAAATCTCTGCGTACTCTAAGTAGCTCAACAATAGGGAATTTATCAGGATCCGCAGTGACCGGGATTGGGACAAAAGTTGGAATCTTCATAAACACTGCTACAGTCCAGGAAACATTCCAACACTCAGATAAGAGACAGGTAGTATGAGAACAATCCAGCATCCCCGATGAGGTGGCCTTAGCCAAAAGGAATAAGAAGGGGGATTGGACACAGACCATTGCAGGAGGCAATGTGGCATTATACAACAGAGAGTTGAATGAAACAGATGTAAGTCTATTACCTTGTTCACTTTCCCTAACAGTACCAGAAATATTAGCCAGCCAACTTTTGGCTCCTACCAACTGAGCCAGTGCAGAAATATCAGCTGTAGCCCCCTTTTCATTGGAAATCAGCCATTAAAACCAGGACCAACCTACTCCTGTAGAGGAGCTGGCACTATTGTTAAAGTTATAAACATACCTATCAAGAGAGGGGGAAAGGGAGAAACCTTTAGCAACTTGATGTTTCTCCCAAGAATGATCCTGACAAGGCGTAAATATTGGGGGGAAACCAAGATTAGGGGAACAGTAAGGAGAGGCCTTGAAATGAGTGGCATTATAAATACTACTAGAAAAAGGAGGCACTGGGATTAGTACCTCGGAGATAATAGCCAAGGTAGTTATGTTAAGAGCAGAGCTGTTGTTTGCAGGGGTCTCTGAGCCTGATTGATTCCCCGAAGCTACCTTGCTCAATACAGCACTGATAATGCTTCCTGAGACCTGATTGGACCGCAATGGGTCCTCCCAGTTAGTCAAATTTTTGGTCTTAAGGCTAATGCAATTAGCGTTTCTAAGGCTGAAACAAAAAACTCCTGTGAGATTAACTTGAGATTGATTAAAAATTCTCTCCATGTCCCCTCTAGGAGAGGCACAGGGAGCAGACATCTCACATGAGGTAGAAAAAAGAGTGGGGAGGACACTAGAATTACCATGAACTGGCATTGGCATTGGCCATGCCTGTGCCACTGCCCACCACCGCATTGGTGTCGCCTGTGCCATCGGCACCAGCACCAGAGCCAGAGCACTTAGTAGAATGAAGATCCTCATCACAGGATTGTTGTGGTATCTCTTGTTGCTGGTCAGTTGATGTCGAGACTCTTCTTGTCAAGCGTTCAGGGACCCACAATGGTTCCGTACGATCCTGGGGAAAAACACATACAGATTCTCGTGCCCATGTCAGCACGGGGTCAGGGCCGTTCCATTGGCCCGTAAGAACATCCTTCCACTTAACATAGCCAATCACAGAGGGCTGAGGGGACACATGTCTATCGGCCGCAGAGCGACCATGAATATCCAAATTCAAAAAATTAATGGTAAAGAGAGCTAAGGACAGGCGTTCTTTAGGAGTGTGTTCAGCTCCTATTCCCCCTTTTTGTTTTTGTAAAGTTTTTTTTAAGGTGCGAGGAGCATGCTCAACAATGCCTTGTCCTTGAGGATTATAAGGCAAACCATGAGTAAGTTGCACTCCCATAGTAGAACAAAAAACTGTAAATTGTCTGCCAGTATAAGCAGGTCCATTATCAGTCTTAAGGGATGCAGGTGCACCCCATGCTGCCCATGCCTCTAAACAGTGAGTAATGACATTACGTGCCTTTTCTCCCGATAAAGCAGAAGCATGGATAATTCCAGAGCACGTATCAACGGAAACATGCACATACTTAAGGTTACCAAAGTCAGGTATATGTGTCACATCCATTTGCCAAACAATCAATGGCTTTAATCCCCGTGGGTTTACTCCATAATTAGGGGGATGAAGAAATGTGACACAATGGGGACATTGCAATACTATCTGCCGAGCATCCGCTCTTGAAATGGAAAAATGCCTGTGCAGCATTAATGCATTAACATGGAAGTTTTGGTGAAACAACTTAGCCCTCTCTAAGGAGGAAGCCAAGCATATCAATTAGCCTCTAGTGGCTAATTCCGCACAGGCATTACCTTGGGATAACGGACCAGGAAGAGAGGTGTGAGCCCTGATGTGCATTGGATAAAAAGAAGCAGTGCGGTTAGAGATAAACTGTTGAAGCTGAGTAAAGTAAACAGACACATTGTGGGCATCACTAATAGTTCCCACGGTCTCCAGGACTTTTAGTGCTTGTACCACATAGCTGGAGTCCGAAATAAGATTAAAAGGAAAAGAACACTGTTTAAAAACTTCAATAACAATTTGTAGTTCTACCCATTGTGGATTTCCAGGAGCAAATTGATGCTGGATAGGGGGAGAGTCATTAATTACATAAGCTCCCATTCCAGACTTGGAACCATCAGTAAAAATGTTAACAGCCCCCGGAATTGGACTGGATGAAGTTACCTTAGGGAAAATGATGGGATGTTCTTTAACAAAATGGAGTAATGGATGAGAAGGGTAGTGATTATCAATACCCCCTTGAAATGAGCAACACAGAATAGCCCAGTTGTCTAGAGTAGCACATAAAACATTAAGTTGAGCTTTAGTGTAGGGTATGATAAGAGAAGAAGGTGATTGGCCGAAAAATTGAATGCTTTGTTGAATCCCTTTAAGTGCCAATGGTGCAACAGCATCAGGATAATATTCTAAGGATTTTCCTGGAGATACATGTGGGTGGATCCATAGTAAAGGCCCATCTTGCCACAGTACTCCAGTAGGCTGCCGCATAGTGGCAAACACACATAACTGGAAAGGTTTATCACTCTGGAGCCTGCATAGAGTGGCATGCTGTATAGCTTGTTCTACTTTTATAAGGGCCACTCTAGCCTCAGTAGTGAGGCTACGAGGGGAAGCAAGATCTGGATCACCCTTAAGAGTAGCATACAAAGGCTGGAGCACAATATTAGGAATATGTAAATATCCTCTTATCGAATTAATATCTCCCAGCAATTTTTGAAAATCATTTAGAGTTTGGAGATCTTGAGTCCTGATGGTAATTTTTTGTGGTTTTAATTTGTCATACCCAATTGTCGCTCCCAAAAACCTGATAGAATCCCCCGTTTGAACCTTTTCAGGTGTGATGTGCAGTCCATGTTGAGCCAACAGCATCACGAGTTCTTTATAAGCCTCATAAACTGTCTGTTCTAATTTTGCGGCCAATAACACATCATCCATATAGTGAATGATCTTGGTGGAGGAATACTTACGTCTGAGAGGTGCGAGTGCCTTCCCCACATACATCTGGCACATCGTGGGACTGTTAGCCATCCCCTGTGGCAACACCACCCACTCAAACCTTAGATCTGGTTCTTCATGATTACACGAGGGAAGGGTGAAAGCAAAACGTTGTGAATCTTTAGGATGCAAAGGAATGGAAAAGAAACAGTCTTTAATGTCAATAACAATTATATGCCAGCCTTGAGGAACAGAGGAGAGCAGAGGCAGCCCTCTTTGAATGGGCCCCATAAGCTGCATCTGAGCATTAACTGCTCGTAGATCATGCAGTAGGCGCCACTTTCCTGATTTTTTCTTAATGACAAATATGGGAGTATTCCATGGAGAAGTAGAAGGTTGGATGTGACCCAAATCAAGTTGTTCTTTGACTAGATCATGGTCTGCTGCCAGTTTAACCGAGGGAAGAGGCCACTGAGGCACCCAAACAGGCTCCTCGGTGAGCCATGTTATAGGTATTTGAGCCTCAGTGGCCCCTAGGAAAAACCCAGACCAAACCTGTTAAGCTTTTGATGACCTTGCACAGGATGCTTACATCCCTGTAGGTGCCTTCCTAGTCCTAGACCTGGCCTATACCCCATATTTTGCATGATATGTTGAGACACTGGGGAATAGTCATTACTAAGAGTGAACCCCATGTCTTTCATCAGATCACGGCCCCATAAAGAAATGGGTAAATCAAGTACATAAGGCTGAAAGGTACCATCATGTCCTTCCAAGTCCTTCCAAGATAGATGTCTACAGCTGATTTGAGGGGCTTGGGCATATCCAAGTCCTCTTAAGGATTGATCAGAAGCCTGCACTGGCCATCCTCTAGACCAGTCCTTAAGGGCTATGATACTACATCTGCTCCTGTGTCCAGCAATCCCACAATAGATTTACCTTCTATGCTTAATTCCAAAGTGGGGCGATTGCTCATATCCAGTGACAAATAGGCACAATTTCCTCCGGTGGTACCAATCTGATTTCCTGTCCGTGACCTTGAGTCAGCAGGGAAGTGATTATGCAAACTAGGCAAAATTAGCAATTGAGCAATCCGATCCCCTGGGGAGATAGACACAATGCCCCTTGGAGCTTCCACCATAACTTTTACTGCCCCTACAGTATCAGGGTTTATAACTCCGGGGAAAACATGAAGACCTTGTAGGATAGAGGATGCACGTCCAATTAACAAACATACAGTGCCAGGGGGTAAAGGCCCTTTGAACTCAGTTTCCACCAATTGGATTCCCATCTTAGGTGTTAATACGAGTCTAGAGGTGGAACAGAGGTCCAATCCCGCGGCACCTGTAGTGGCTCTCCGCATCTCATGGGATGGCGCAGAGAAGGCCATGTCTCGGGTTCGGGTGTGACATTCTCCATTCCCCCATATATTCGTGGGCCCTGGGGTCGGGGGCCCCTTTGGCCGTTTTTTGGCCCAGCTGAAATAGGCTGTCCATGGATGTCCCTCACTTATCTACACTCTCTTGCCCAATGCTTCCCCTTTTTGCATTTTGGACACAGCCCCGGTTGACGAGGGCTATTAGAAGGGCCAGCACGAGGAGGTCCAGTAAAATTGCATTTTTTGGGACAGTCACGTTTGAAATGGCCGGATTGACCACAATGGAAGCATGTTCCGGCACCAGGACCGCCCCCTTTTGCGATCCGAAGGACAGCAGCTGCAAGACCTGCATTAGTTAAAGGTCCTCCAAGCTCTCTACACACTTTCATCCAAGCTTCTATGCCCTTGTTTTTATAAGGAGCGATTGCTGCTTTACATTCTTTGGTGCATTGCTCAAAAACAAGTTGTTTAATCAAGGGCATTGCTCTATCAGCGTCACCAAAGATTTTTCCTGTGGCATCCACCATCCTAGCAACAAAGTCCGAGAAAGGTTCTGTGGGGCCTTGCATGATTTTTGTTAAATTGCCAGACACTTCTCCTCTATTTGGGAGTGATTTCCATGCACAGATACAAATGTTATTGATCTGTTCATATATCTCAGGGGGGTATCCTGTTTGTTGATTAGCAAATCTGCCTTGTCCCAAAAGCATTTCCTTGTCCCAATGGGGGTGTCCGGCCGCATAGTTTTGGGCAGCCTGCTCTACAGCGCCCTCTAGCACAAAGGCTCTCCAGTCCAAATATTTGCCTGGAGAAACACAAGCCCGAACAAGGCTAGCCCAATCAGAGGGAGTCATACAGTATCTAGACAGACTCTCCACCTGAGTTAATGTGAAGGCGGCATCCACCCCATAAGTGCGCACAGACTCTGCCAGGGTCTTCACAATTTTGAAATCTAAAGGCTCATGGAATCTTCCCCTATTGTCATCCTGGAAAACTGGATAAGCAAGACCCATCTCAGCGTTAACAGCCCTCCATGCTTGGGCATGGAAAGCTCTCCTCGAAACACCCTCACCGTACGGCGGCGGGTCCGGAGGATCATTTTTCTTGAGCTCCTGTTTATTTTTGTTCCCTTCTCCCATAGTTAAACTCCCTAGCTGCCGAGACAGTCTCCCGAGCTCCTCCTTCTCATCCTCCTCCTCTTCTGACCCACTTTTGCATGGGAGTGTGCGCAGTGTACTGAGATATGGATACAAGCGTTTCCTCCCCCATTTCTCGCTCTGCACATTCCCTTCCTCCTGAAATATTTCACTCCGTGCCAGAGACAATCGCCTCCTCCCCTGTTTCTCGCTCTGCACATTCCCTTCCTCCTGAAATATTTCACTCCGTGCCAGAGACAATCGCCTCCTCGCCTGTTTCTTGCTCCACACACTGCCATCCTCCTGAAATACGTCACTGCCTGCCGGAGATAATTGTTTCCTCCCCTGTTTCTCGCTTCGCACACTCCCACCCTCCTGAAATACCTCACTGCCTGCCATTTCTGATCTTTCTTCATGTAATTGCTCTAAAACTTCTTGTCCTTTAGTAAGTGCTTCCTGACATCTGCCATCTGCGAGGCAACTACGGATCATCTTCCAAAGGGCTATCACCCCACCCTCTAATATGCCCTGCTCAGAAGCAAAGTCAAGATCTGTGCCTAACTTATCCCAGCTAGGTATAGTGAGGCTGCCAGAAAATGCGAACCACGGGGCAACAATATCTGTCTTCTGTAAAAATCTCTGTAAAGTACTACGTTTCACTTTTAGGCCCTTGGAACGTAACAGGTTATCTAGGGCCAGGAGAAGCGGACTTGAAGATATGGCACCCATGACACAACAAAAGACACACAACAAACAAAAGTGAAAGTAAGAGCGAAAGTACACAGTGCAGCTGCAATAAGATTTAATGCTCTCTCTGGCTTTACAGAGGAGCTGCCGCTTTGATAGCGGGTCCTAATTACCTAGGACTAATCTCCGCTTTGACCGCGGGTCCCAATTAATCTGGGACTAATCTCCGCTTTGACCGCGGGTCCCAATTAATCTGGGACTAATCTCCACTTTGACGCGGGTCCCACTTACCTAGGACTGATCTGCGCTTTGATAGCGGGTCCTACTTATCTAGGACTGATCTCCGCTTTGACCGTGGGTCCTACTTACCTGGGACTAATTGGTGCACCACCCCTGACTGCTGAAAGTTCTGGTTCCCGGGTTTTCAGCACCACTTGTCGCGACCCCTTGCCCGCAAGGAAGACGCAACTCAGGAATCTTCTTTCAGCAGTTTATTCAGGCCCTTGATATTTCTTCTAATTCCCCGTCGGATGCCCCTCCCAGCCTTAATAAAGCATCCCAAGCCCCAATGCGAAGCTGCCACGTGGAACTTTCTCACAGGGAGCTGAGAAACCATGCACCAACTCTCCCAAACAAGGAGTTGTTTATTACAGACCACAGTGGAGCCAGCGCCATCTTGCAATGGCGACCATAATCTGCAGAAACGGCTCACCACAGCCTGTGTGGAGAGCAGTTCCCAGGTGCCTATGGTCGATATACAATTCTAACTTCTGAATGTGTCACAGGATGTAGGGGTAACCTCCATCTCATTGGAACCTTCGAAGCATCTGTTAGAACAAAGTGGTTACCAAGGCAGTGACCTCATTCAGTTCCTGAAGGAATTGACCCACCTCACTTCTTTGTTGATGCAATTTGCTGAACTCGGGATCCAGGAAGCCAAGCACACAGAGCCAGTCCCATTCCCAGTCCCATTGGGTTCACTTGTTTGGATTTACCAAAGACAGAGTCAGTCTTTCTTGGTAAATACTGATCTGTGGATGGTTAAATGCCAGGAAAGCTCTGAAGAGGGGCCTTCCTGAGAAAGCAGGTAGTGACTCCCTGATGGCTCCTGACAACTTTACAGAGTTGGTAATGAAGACCAGATCTGAGACAGGACAGGCCATTTCGTGGGAACATAGTATGGCCAATCAGTCTGAGGACACTCTGGATAGTCACAGACCTACTTGGGTAAAGGAGGTGCCTTTGTGGGTGTGCATGTGAGTTTGGTTTTGTCTCATGTTATGAGAATAGGTAGGAAAGGCAGTTTGTTTGGTTTGGAGTGGACTGTTTTTAATAAGTCATTTGACATGGCGAGTGTTTCTTTGTTTGTGTATCCCACTGTATCCGTGGTTGTAGACCTTTGAAAAGCGAATGCATCAATGGTTGTGTCCTGTCTAATATAAAGTGTCCCAGCGTTCATCCTGCCCAATTTAAGAATGGAGAGTGGCTTGCCTATGGATGGGCAATACCTACTATCTTTCTAAGTTCCTGTTTCTTCGTGAATTCTGGCCACTCTCCTGAATAGGCTCATGGTTTTGTGTCCAACATATGTACCACCACAAGGCTCTGTGACATGGCCATGTACTGATAGCTGAAGGGAATGGGAGAATCTCAGAAAACTCAGATATCAGTGTGACCAGGAAAGTCTTAGTGGAGAAACCCTGCTTTGGGCCTTTTGCTTACTTATGTTTCTATTACCCTGAATGTCAAGAAGGTCTTTACCTCAGGCCGCCCCTTTGTGAAGCCTTAAGAAAACTGTTTTCATATGGAAATGAATGGGCATCACCTGTGGCTCTTTGCTTAATTGCTTTGGAATGGGATATGCTTGAATCAGCCTCTTGTCCTTGTGTGAGGTTGTGGCTTAAATTCTCAGCACCTGATAGATCTAAATAAAAATCCCATGTGCTTCCAAACCAAAATGGCCAAAAGAGCAGTCATTGTGGATAAATTTTTTTGCCTTCTTAGGTTGGGTTCCTGACCTAAATCAAGTGAGAATAGGGATCCTTTGGGTCAAATGCGTTCTTCAAATCCCTGCAGAGGCTATCCCATAGGTGCTTGGGCTTTCT